>NC_047110.1:71136300-71478800 GCF_902500255.1 Thalassophryne amazonica
TCAGTGCCATTCCCACGCAGCCATAACCTGGAAATACTAAGGATGTAGGTCATATAGTTTTATGGTTCTCACTGTCATCACTTTAACAGTATGTTAAAGTAATTTATGGTCACCTGACCAACAATCATGGAAAAAGGAACATATGACGTATGTTTAGTCAATCTTTTCTTTCAGCACTGAAGCAGAAGACGATGGAATTTAAAGTACAAATATATTATTCCAACTCATCACCAGTATATAAGTTCTTTGTAAATCTTGAACAGTTAGAAATGTAAATCATTGTACTGAGTTGTGGCTTCGCAAAGATTCACAACATTGGAAGCACACACAACACAAACAGAAGTTTCTTCCTGGAGGACTTCAGCTTGTACTCATCAATGTTTTTCATGTAAAATCTTATCAATTCAATTCAATTTCAATTGATTCAATTCATAAAGCACCAACTCACAACAGAGTAGCCCCAAGGCACTTCACACAAAACAATCCAAAAACAATTTAAAATTAACTTAAAAAAAGACAAAAAATTAAAAAGCACAATGAAAAGATTAAAAAAAAGCACAATAAAGGAGTAAAAAGTAAAATAATTAAAAAGGAGGCTAACATGATATGCTAACCATAGCACTGAGAAAAGAAATTTGTCTTAAGTCTTGTCTTGAATGTCTCCACAGAATTGGACTGTCTTATCGACACTGGGAGACCATTCCATAAGACAGGGGCATGATAGGAGAAGGCTCTTTGACCCACAGACTTTTTCTTCACCCTCAGAACAAAAAGTAATCCTGCATCCTGTGAGCACAAAGCCCAGGCCGGTATGTAGGGTTTAATTCAATCAGCTAGGTAGGTTGGTGCCAGTCCATGAACGATTTTACAGGCTAATAACAGAACTTTAAAGTCTGAAGTTTTTTCTCTGTTTAAGGTGCAGCTCCATCCAGAGATGGGAGTTGTATTTGTGTTGGCGACCCTCCTGTCCTGTGCACCAACAGCAATTTTTGTATATTCATCCGTGAATTGTTTCTGTAATTTATGTTTGTAGCATGGCCCAAGCAGGGGGTCACCCCTTTGAGTCTGGTCTGCTTGAGGTTTCTTCCTCAGAGGGAGTTTTTCCTTACCAATGTTGCTCTGGGGGTTGGTAAGGTTAGACCTTACCTGTGTGAAGCGCCTTGAGGCAACTCTGTTGTGATTTGGCGCTATATAAAGGAAAATAAATTGAAACTGAAAATTGATCTCACAGAGACAGGTAGCCAATGAAGAGATGCCAGAACAGGTGTAATGTGGTTGTACTTTCTGCTTTGTGTCAAAGGTCTGGCAGCAGCATTCTGAACCAATTGGAGACCCCATTTTGAAGGGTAGATTATCAATAAAGTAAATAAAGAACTTCAACATGCACTGAATGGTCTGTCAGTTGAAGTCCCTGTCTGTGTTGTGAGTACTGCATGTTTTTGGAAGTACATGTTTTAACTAGTTTGGGAGGTCCTGCAACTTGTACTACAGTGCATCTTATAAACCGAAAAATCATTATTTATATATGTATGTAAATTTAACTTTTACTTAACCAGGTTAGTCCCATTGAGATTGAAATCTCTTTTACAAGGGAGACGTGGACAATTTGAAAGTTTCCAATTCACCTAACATCCATGTCTTTACATGTGGGAGGAAACCGGAGCACCTGGAGGAAACCCACACAAACACGGAGAGAACATGCAAACTCCACACAGAAAGGAATTGATCCCATAACCTTTTTGCTGTGTGGCAACAGTGCTAACCATTAATCCACCGTGCTGCCCATACAAGGTCTATTAGAAAAGTATCTGACCTTATTATTTTTTTCAAATACCATATGGATTTGAATCACGTGTGATTACATCAGACATGCTTGAACCCTCGTGGGCATGCGAGAGTTTTTTCACGCCTGTCGGTTACGTCATTTGCCTGTGGGCAGTCTTTGAATGAGGAGTCGCCCACCCTCTCGTCGATTTTTTTCATTGTTTAGGAATGGCTCAGACTGCTGCTTTGTTTGATCAAAATTTTTTCAAAACTGTAAGGCACAACTGTGTGGACACCATTCAATAAATTCAGCTGGTTTTCGGTAAAAATTTTAACGGCTGATGAGAGATTTTGGTCTGGTAGTGTCGCTTTAAGGACGGTCCACGGCGCCTGACGGCGATCTGCGCTTCGAGGCGGCAACGTCTCGCCGTTTCAAGTTGAAAACTTCCACATTTCAGGCTCTGTTAACCCAGTAAGTCATCAGAGAACAGAGAACTTTCATAAGAAGTCGGCATGAGGAGTTTATTCGGACATTCCATTGTTAACGGACATTTTGTAATGAAAGAACGTGCGGGCAGAGTCGCATGTCAGGCCGGACCCAACCGCGGGGGGTCGCGACAGGAAAAACACCTCCGTTGGAAACCTTAACGGGCAAGTTGGAACATGCCCAAGCTGTTAAACAATTTCTCAGTTACTCACTTGTTGAAAGCCATCAAAAGCCGCCTGAATTTTACAAATGGTTTTCAACACGGAGGTGTTTTTCCTGTCGCGGCGCACACAGATTTGCCGAGTCGTCACGGAAACGACTCGGCGAATTTGCGCGCACGTCTTTCATTACAAAATGTCCTTAAACAGTGGAATGTCCGCATAAAGTCCTCATGCCGGCCTCTTCTGAACCTTCTCTGTTCTCTCACGACGTCCTGGGTGAATTAAGCCTTAAATTACGATGTTTTCAGGTCGAAACAGGCCGACGACGGCGCCTGGAAGCGCTGCAGGACGTCCCGCTCCGTGGGAAGTCCTTACACTGACAGAAACACCCCATAATCTCTCATCAGCCGTTAAACTTTTCACCGAAAACCAGCTTAATTTCTCGAATAGTATCCACTCGGATATTCCTCACAGATCCAGAAAAATTTTTGATAAAGCAACGCGCGCCATCTGGAGCAGCGTGTGAAACAAAGGAATTCAGCCGAGAGGGCGGGACCACATCTCACTCAAGGCCTGCCCACAGGGAAATGACGTAACCGACACGCGTGAAAAAACTCACGCATGCGCACGAGGGTTCAAGCATGATTGGTGTAATCGCATGTCAATCAAATCCATATAGTTTTTTTTTAATAAAACTGCCGGTTAGTTTTATAAGATACCTCGTATATATATATATATGATTCATGAATTCTAAATTTAATTTAATTCTTCTTCTTCTTCTTCTTTCAGCTGCTCCCGTTAGGAGTTGCCACAGCAGATCAATTGTTTCCATCTCACCCTGTCCTCTGTATCTTCATCTGTCACACCAGCCACCTGCATGTCCTCCCTCAGCACATCTATAAACTTCCTCTTTGGAAATTTCTAGGAAGAAAGGAAGATTGTGGCTGATCCCTCCCACAAGGGTCACAAACTTTTTGTCATGCTTCCCCTCTGGCAGGCGGCTAAGGTCCATCAGGACCAAAACGTCAAGACACAAAAACCTAGACTTATAAATAATGCCAGAGAACCCCATTTACCTTGCCTCCCCCCACTCCCACTTCCAAAAAGTACAGGTTGGCCATCCCTGCACTGAAAGGTACTGTACACTAGTTTAACAGTTTAACTGTATAACAGTTATGTTACATTTATTTCACAGTGAATACAGTTTTGCCTATTTGACTATTTTTCTTCTTATAGAAGTGTTTTTTTTTTCCTTTTTCTTGTTGTTTATGCACCAACAACACCCGATTAAATACCTTGTATGTGAGAAACTACCTGGCAATAAAACTGATTCTCAATCTTTGACCTCCCTCTTCGCCTTCTGCCTGGTGGCTCCATCCTCAGCATCCTTCTCTCTATATACCCTGGGTTGCTCCTCTGCACATGTCCAAACCATCTCAATCTCACCTCTCTGACTTTGTCTCCAAACCATCCCACCTGATCTGTCCCTCTGATATGTTCATTCCTAATCCTGTCCATCCTCGTCACTCATAAAAAGAATTGCAACATCTTCAGCCCTGTCACCTCCAGCTCTGCCTCCTGTCTTTTTGTTAGTGCCACTGTCTCTAAGCTGTACAACATAGCTGGTCTCACATAAATTGTAGGTATATATATATATGAAGAGCAGATAACAAATCAAATGGTTTTCATTGTAGACTTTCCAGTACTGTGGCCATCTAACAATTTATTTTGTCCAAACTGCATAAAATAACATCCAATATGTTGCCCATTGCACATTTATTTGTCCATTTATTTTCAGCTTGGGACTCTGACGAGGGCAGTCGCATCTCCTTCACTCTCCCTTATCTCTCTGCCTTTAACCTTCAAGTTCCTACTTCACCAGACTGTGAATTCCTCAAAACTATATTGGATTCTGGATCTATTGGACTACTATTGGATTAACCATGGAATTGATCAGCTGGTCTCTGAATGCTATTGACACCTTTTTTTCTACAAGAACTTCAGGACCGCGGGATCCTACCTGCCCAGATGCAATGTATCATGTGGGCTATGTCCTCGACTCCTGGGGGTCTTGGCATGTTGCACGCTTGGCGCCTTTCTCCGTTGAGGATGTCGAGGATTTATTCATTTTTGGTCTCATGGCAGCAGGGCTGGTACTTTTTGGCTTATGTGCTGCCCTTATCTACCGGAAAATTGGCAAGATGGTGGCATCAAGAACCACGGGCCCTCGCTTGTCCGTCATGATTAACGAGGTTGGCAAGGCAGTGCATTCTCAGACTGCGTTGTCTCTTGAACTCAGACGCAAATTGGATGACACCTTGGAGCTGATGCGTGCCTTGCAGTTGAAGCTGAAGGTTTCGGAGGTCGGTGAATATTCTTAATTGATAATTGGGAATATTCTTAATTCATAATTGGGATTTGGTTGTTCAAGTGGAACTGTTAAAAGTGTTTTTCACTGCTCAGCTACAACACTCCAGGCTTATCTGGCCTCAAGGACAAATTGCCCACTGTTTACCTCCAGAGGAATTTATTCAGGCCTTGGTGAGATTATTCGGCTCCATTCTTATCTCATCCCACAAAGACAATAACTGACTTATACATGGACTGAAGCATGCTCCAGCTTTTCCTTTTACCTCCCTTCCTGCCCCTCCCGCGGCAGGCCCCCATTCTCCCCAAGCTGGCAGGCGGCGCAAATCCAGTTGCAGCGGCTACCACACACTCACATTGCCTCAATTTGAAAAATGGACTGTTTCAAGTTTAGTGCACATAAACAATGGCAAATGTATATGTGTTGTCTTAATTCTGATGTGTGCCATTATTACGGTAAACAAGTAATAATTGTGGATTAATTGCTGTTTGTCTGTGGAATGTGAGTGCAGAAATCTCATTGTTGTAATGACAATGATAATAAAAGCTATCCATCCATCCATCCATCCATCTTGCTTATCTTTGGAATTTACTAGTCGTTATGGTACACAACACAAGCTGGGGGCTTCCTGCATAAATCCAGTATTCGCTTCTCCATGTTGCTGTGGCTGAGCAGTCTGTGTCCATCTGTCAATTTCTTTTTGTACAAACTGCATCAAATCACATCCAATATTCTGTTCAGCATGTTTACTTGTGCATCTTGCTTATGTTTGATATGTCATATCCTTATGGTACTCACCACAAGATGAGGGTTGTCTTCAACAGTCCACTGTTAAATTTGTTTTGTCCAAACGGCATCAAATAACATCCAGTAGGTTGTCCAATGCATGTTTCTTTTTCATCTTGCTTATTTTTGGAATTTACAAGTGCTTATTTTAAGCAACAGCACAGGCTATGATGTACACGTGGTACACCGATTTCCTGTGTGTTGTTAAACTCAGCCCCAAGGAAACACTGTGTTAAAAAGTGAGTTTCAATTCCTGAACAAAGGTGTAACTTATACGCTGGTGTGACACACTTTTTTCCCTGGTCAAAGGGACAATTTTTGACATGTACAACTTATACTCTGGAAAATGTGATACTTCTATTGTGAAGCTTTGCAAAGCATTTCTGTGTTTGGGTATATTGTATGAATATGTAGCAGACATTATCAAAATAAATTGTTGCATGTGCTGCAGGTTTTATTTGTTTGTGTTCTCCTTTTTTAAACCTGTTTTTTTTCATCTGCAAGTTTTTTCATCTATTTTTGATGCAACATGCTGCTGAATTGAAGCATTTGATGATTTTTTTTATTGGTTTTTAATGATGCATTTTGCATTTGTGTGGATTTTCTGCTTTTGCTGGTGTTGTCTAAATGTGGACGTGTTGTTGCCTCTATCAGCCGCCGTAGTTAAGCTTCATGTCTTGCATGTCTTAATTTGTATTATCTGGGGAAACTGTTAGTCCTCCCACACTTTTTGACATGTCTAGTTGAGATCTAATGAATGATCATTATCCTTAATCGACAATAAGTCACAATCGCTGATAATTACCTCTGCTCCAGTTGGTTCAGTGCACTACGAGCCTTGTGGCGGCTCAAGTAATCAAGATTAGTTAATCAGCTGCAGTCTATTTGGCACTAGTACTCAGAGGCCAGCATGTGTGTGTTCGCATCCCACATAGAGAAGGAGTTCTCTGGGTGAACAGGCCCGGCTGACTGCAGATCTTTGCGATTATGCTTAGAAATTGCTTACAGATTGAAACTGCACAGCCCGTCTCCCACACAAATACCACAACCATGGGGAAAAAAAAACAAAACAATACATGTTTTCCTCTTTAAACAACTGAGAACAGCTAATGGATTCTTAATACGCAGGTTTACCAGAATTTCTGCTCTCTCACCTCGTTTCCCGGTGCTTTGTGATTAATTTAACAACATTATACCAACCACCCAGGGCCTATGTAAAATTTGAGAAGGGAGACACAGGGAGTACATAGAACATCACGTGAAGTGATATATTGGTCACTTATATTTCCACTTTGTTACAGCTTTATCCCTTTAAAAGAAGGAAGGTTCAGCTTTCTTGTAGACAGATGTTCTGACACCAGATAATGGCCTGCTCAGCTGCAGGAGCTTCAACTGTTTACATGATTATTTAGTGAGAGAATGATCATCACTCTCCATAATGGTGCATTCATCTACAAGCACTAAGTGCATATCTCACATTTCTGATGCTTTTAGACTCAAACACATCCCCCTGAATGCACAATCAGCGGTACAACCGCAAAGTAGAAGCAACTATAGATTAGAGGCCTGTACTTCAGTTTACTTTGTCATCAGCATTACTAAAGCAGGCTTGTATTTCAAGAGCTCTACCATAATGCCAACAGAAACCCAGTGCCTTATTTTGAAAATCTGCACAGTGCAAGTATATTTGTAACATGACCATCTCTGCTTTGCTTAATCTTTTGCTTAATCTATATGTAAAGTGAGGCACAGGGCATAAAGGAGTTGCATTTAGTCTCTGGATTAATTCCATTGCCATGTTTTGGGTGTGACATGAATTGCACCAGTCAGGCTTGGCTTCTTGTCTGCCTGTGTGGTTGTCCCGGGGTGGTTCCGTGGTGTGGTGGATGCAGCACTGAGTGGTGCCATCAGATGCTGGCAGACTTGACACGACTACTGTCTGAACCTGGTGGGCAAATTCGAATGTGAGGCTTTCTGTTGAGGAAACACATCTGCATCAAAGAGGATGAGTGGCTCTTTTAAGTGAGCCGCCAAAGCTCCATTAGGTGAAGCGGTTGAACACTTTGTCCTCCTCATCCATCACCATCCACTGTTCTTGGAACATCTTGGTATGCCTGCAAAAATAGCATAAAACTTGGCACCACCTAGACATATCAAAGTTTTGTACTTTCCAATAGTTTATAGTTTTATTTCATTGTTCATTTCCGTGTTCAGTTCAGTTTCATGTACATCTCTATATGTACAAGCAGAATGTACAAGCATCATGAACCCACCGATGGCATATTTGAATATTTTGCTGTGAATAACTCAACTTTAGACAAAGTTTTTGCTGATCTCTGGTGCAATGAGTTTCTGCTGCCTCGCTTGAACAATACATTAACACTGCACGGGACCATACCTCACTTTAAAGTAAGACCAACATACCCATGGTTACACAGATACGTGCAAGTACATTTAGCATAAAGATAACTTTTGTGTTATCTGGAATGCACTGAGCTGTGTGCTCCTTTCCACTGGGTGCAAGATGATTCTAATGATGCTGATTCTTTCAATATAAAGCAATCATGATATATATATATATATATATATATATATATATATATATATATATATATATATATATATATACACTGAACACAAATGGCAACATTTTTGTTTTTGCTCCCATTTTTCATGATTTAAACTGAATGATCTAAAACTCTAAACTCTAAAACTCTGTCAAATATTGTTCACAAATCTGAATAAATCTATGTTAGTGAGCACTTCTCATTTGTCAAGATAATCCATCCAACCTCACAGGTGTGGTGTATCAAGATGCTGATTAGACAGGATGATTATTGGACAGGTGTGCCTTAGGCTGGCCACAATAAAAGGCCACTTTGAAATGTGGCCATTTATTTCATATAAGCAGTAAGGATGATATATATATATATATATATATATATATATATATATATATATATATATATATATATATATATATATATATATATATATATATATATATATATATATAGTCTTCCTGATTATTCATCTTTGATCCTGACTTGAACATTGAACTGTCATGATTCTCAGGGGAACTGGGCACAGCAGGAGGCAGGAGGCACAATGCAGACTCACAAGCAGGTGGCAGGATATAAAAGGCTTTATCAAAAATTCAGGCAGTGGGTCTGGTACACAAAAAGGCAGTCAGCAAGGCGGAGGTACAGGCAGGTGTAAAGCAAGGGCGTCGTCAAAAATACAGGCTGAGGCCTAAGCACGGCAAACAGAGTCACAAGGGCTGAGACAAAGGCAAGGTAAAAAAAACAGGCACGGTCGGCAACAAAGAACTAGGATGCGTGAGCTGGAACAGAGACAGAACATCAACGAACAAGCAAGACACCTGAAAAGTAGCAGGGCTTAAATGCACAGTGGTTTAATTAGGAAGTGATTTGGAGCAGGTGTGGTGAGCAGGCAGGAGGAGGGTGTGGACAAACAAAGATGAGACACTGTGAGGCAAGAGAGTGCAGTGACATGATGGCAGACAAAACGTGGTGTGGCCAACAGAGATGAGGAAGTGCAGAACAAGAGAGTGCAAGGATCAGAGGGAGACAGTGACACAAATGAAACTAGGCGTGATGAACAGAGATGGAGAGTGTAGACAAGGGAGTGCAGAGACAACATGAACATAACTAATAACCATAAACTAACAATACTAAAATAACAAGACCGAGAAGAACTAATGGACAAAGGATTCATGGACACTTGACAAGATTCATACTAGACAAAAAGAGAAGCAGACATCAAGAAAATAGAACTGACATAAATAGTACAACCAAAGACTAATGTGATAAACCTGACAAATCAAACTAGTGACATCAGCAATCATGAAACAATCAAAAACAGTGGATCAAAACTAAACAACAGAACTCAACATGTGGCAGAAGTGTGATAAACAGAAAACAAGCTCTGACAAAAGCAATGCTGAACAAAAATCAAAAACAGTGGATCAAAGACTGAACTAAACCAGAATGAAACTCAAGATGTGGGTGAAGAGTGATGAACAGAAAACAAGCAGTTGTAACAAAGCAAAATAAACAGATGATAAAAAAAAACAGACAAAAGAACTCAATAAAGACAAACTGGCAGAAAATTATAATGATCACAGACAGAGCAGGGGCAAATCATGACATGAACCCCCCCCCCCACACACACACACATATATATATATATATATAGTTCAATGAGGAACAAAGATGAATAATCAGGAAGGGATCAAAGGTCAGCAATCAGAATTTCAAAAGATATTAAAAGAATAACTCTCACAATGCAAAATGGCTAAAAGAAAATAATAGAGACATAGAAAGAGTGCTTCATGGACTTCATTATTATGTTATTATATATATATATATATATATATATATATATATATATATATATATATATATATATATATATATATATATATATATATATATATATATTCTGAGGCATGACCTTTTGTGTAATTCTATTTTGTTTCAGAATAAATATATAAACAACTATGTAAATAAAAAAAATTAATAATACATGATCAAAGCAGGAATCTGTAAAACATCTTGACTTTTGTTCTTTAGTAAGTGAGGTCATTTGTTTTTATTTCTTATAATAAGAATCATGTTGCTCCATTCTTTTAAGTGGACATCACTTTAACTGTCTTCTCTGTCAGCTTGGCAAAAGCAGGATCCAAAACTGCAGTTCTCATCTGGACTGAATGCGGCCTTTGTGTAGACTTGGCACTGACCCTTCCATAACATGTAATTGGACTGACCCATGTGTGCAATGCCAAAGAAATCCATGTTTACTGGAGAATCAGTCCAAGTGTTAGTACTGCACGCTCCTGACTAAAAAAACACATGGGCAAGGCAACCCGCACTGCAGGATCTGTTGTTGGAACCCCCCAAAACAGCTGTGGTTTCACCCTAAGCCATAGGATCAGCAAAGGCTTCAACTGGATATGCCACAAACTAAACAAGAATTTACAACAAGATGATGCCAGTAGCATGATCACACATATTGGTAACTTAGTGTGAATACCTCCCAGTCACTGGAGAATGTTCAAGCTTCTTACAAAAATCTATTAGACAGTACCGTAAATACCTGGCAAAAAAAAGGTGCCAATAGAGTGTTTAGTATAATTCAATATGCATTTATTTATACAGCAACACATCATAGCATAAGTCACCTCAAGGCACCGCACAAGTAAGATCTAGAACTTAGCCAGTGGTAGGCAACAACAACCCCATTGGTTTTTGATTAAAGCAAGAATGGACTGCATTTGGAATGCAAGAGACCTCAAGCAGACCAGACTCAGTGGGGTGGCCATCTGTTTTGGACATTCTGAGAGAGAGAGAGAGAGAAAGAGAGAGAGCACAAAATACATGATTGCCAGAAGATACATTAACAGAAATCTTGCAGGTAAATAATCATGTATAGTTCACAACGTTGGGACCGTTCAAAAGACAATAACAAGAAATAGATGAGAGTCCCAGCGAAACAGTTTGTGTTAGAAAGTCAGTGATTGTGTTGATACCTGATCAGTCAGGAGGCTGTTCTTCACCAAGTACTGAAAAACTGCAGTTTCTTTGCTGTAAAAAAGATTTTCAAGTTTTAACTGTAATTTATGTTTGTGTATGAATTAGTTGTGGTAGTACCTTTCTGGCTGGCCCATAACAACACGGCGTCCCAGACTGGTCTCCCCATATCCATCGTTATGGGATGCGCTATATATGGCCTCCTCATCATCAGCAAGGAGCCAAACCATCTATCCTCTCACGAAAACGAACACTGTATGGCTGTCAGCGCAGCCCCTAGTCTTGGCAGAATGCAAGGGATCTAAGGGAGACAACCCTGGAAAAAAAAAAATCAGCCCTTTCTAGCATCACTGTGGAACGTTGGGAAGTGCTGCTGCCTTCCATCCTGCAGCCAAATTCCACTGCGTCTGAGTCACCTCCGGCCGTCTTGCAAATGCTCGCCACCAGACTCCGGTTGATGAGGAGGACAGGGTGTGATAGTTGCAGCGTGACAGCTTCATCACCTAAAACAAATCAATGCGCAAGGAAAAAATGGAAACTGGTGTGAATTACTGAAATTCATGCTGGTATATTTTTTAATTGCAAAAATAATTATTTGTAATCTACTTTACAAGATACTGTATTTGGTTCAAACTACAGACGTTACTTGGCAGGGAGAGTTGCCAGTACATAACTGGTAATGCTTTACAATAAGATCAGTTAGAACAGTAGGTTGGCGATGGGCTAGACTGGGAATTAAACCCAGACGTAAACCTGGGTTTAATTCCCAGTCATGTTACCTGTCTGTGTCCTTGGACAAGACACTTCATGTGCATTGTCCCACAGCTGTAAATGGTTTCTAGCATTGGATGGGGAAGTAACCTGTGATGGGCTGGCATCCAGCCCAGGGGAAGTCGTAGACTCTCATCCCCTTCATGCTACGGAATGTAAAAAAAGCACTGCAGCCAATTGGCCTCAGTCCCTACACAAAACCTACTTCACAAAAAAATATGATGTTGTATAATGTTCTTACAGTTGTTGAGTCCAGGTGGGGAACATTCATCTGACAAATTCTGAGGATCCATCCAATCTGTGATCTCCATATGTGATTTTGGGAAAAAAAAAAATGTACTCTTGACCCTTCCTGACACAACTTTATACGTATCTCGGTGGGCATGGTGGGCTTTGAATCCAGGTCAAGTGGTAGTGCAAAGTCATAGGAATGAGACTACATTTTCTGCTGAAGCAAAATTCATCAATACTGAATTAGATTCTCTTCCCCTGTTGAACAAAATGAGATAAATTTACAATAGCATTCAAAACCTGAGCTGACTTACCTTTTCCTGAACAAGACAGTCTAAGTTAAAAATCAACTCAGACCAAATCACTTTAACATACCAGACTGACAGACTGTAAACTTGGATAATGATAACTAACATCTTGGATTGCACTTTAAGTATGGAGGCTATTTACATTCAACTTAGAGATTATAATTGTGTGGTTTAGTGGTTGCTGCGCTCATGATAAACTATTTCAAACCACCTTGTACAACACAGTCCAACAGCAACGGCATTGACCTGTAATACACATCATCTACAGTCTGACCCCAACTCCTCTGTAAGTTTAGTGACTCACTGTGGAAAAATGCTGTCAGTTTAGTGCAATCATTTATTCATGTAGAGCAGGTAGCTCAGTAGGATAAGGAGTAGGGATACTGATATAGTACATATATTTCCCCATCATGCCATCTGTCTGTGGACAGATAGCACCAGTTACGGTAAGTTCACCTAGATGTAAATGGGTGCTGGCCTTGGTTGAGAAAATCTAACCTACGTTGGACTGGTATCTTGGACAGGACGAGTTATAGAATCTCATCTGCTTCACGATACAGAATCTACAGATAAGCACCAATGCCAGGACACAAAAGTTAGCAGGTAACTTTGTAATTGGTAGGGTATGTGCATCTCTCCCTTGTAAAAGTATGACACATGCACAGATAGATAGATAGATAGATAGATAGATAGATAGATAGATAGATAGATAGATAGATAGATAGATAGATAGATAGATAGATAGATAGATAGATAGATAGATAGATAGATAGATACTTTATTAATCCCCTCATGGAGAAATTCAGTTGGTGTACAGTAGCAAATCCAATTTTAAAAGACAGAAAGACAATAAATATATAAAAATACTTTAAAAACCCGTAAAATACCCCCCCACACACACAGCTAAATCAACAATAGTCGTGGGCTCAAATAGCAGCAGGAATGAAAGATCTCCTAAAGATGGGCTACAATATGATTCGACAGCAATACTTTCAATTTATTTTTATTTATTATGGAACAATTTGATTTGATGCAATTCACTTCAGAGTAATATGGTACAATCTGATACAATTCTTTGTTTATTTTTCATGATAAATTATAATAAGCCAAAAATGGCATTGTTTGCATTCAAAGAAATATTCCATGAGAAACAAAGAACCGTCTTCAGGGCTTTACTACCATTGTTCACCACTGGGAGAAGCACCACATAAAGCAGCAGAAAGTGCAGTATAGAACAAGCCCAGAAGAAGAAGACAGCCTGTTAGTAGCAAGGTTGGGTAGGATTACTTTGAAATGTAATCCAAGAGTAATCAGATTACAAGTAATCCAAATGTATGTACATACATACATGTAATCCACATGTATTCTTTCAAAGTAATCCTACTCAACCTTGGTTAGTAGCATAGCAAAATAGCATAGCATCCCTTTCCAATTTTTAATATGACAGTATTTGGTTGCCAAGCCACTTGTTCCCAAAGCGAAAGGTTCCCACTTCAAGGTAATCCCTCCATGTAATGTGGAGTTACATCAAGAAGGGCACCCGGTGTAAAAGTTGTGTCAAGTCAACATGCAGAGCCATCTCAGCTCTGCTATGGTGACCCCTAATGGAATAAAAAGGGGAAACTGAAGGGACTTTCTATGACAATATTTACAAATGTAAAGTTCAAACAGATACATTTGCTATATAGCCTACCAAGATTGCACATTATTTTTTTCTTTGTTTTCTGGAGAACATCAGGCTAACCTCTGAACTTTAACAAAAGTTTGCAGACATGGAAGCATCAGCAAAATAAGATTAATTGACATTATTCATAAGGTTAAAAAGTTAGAGAACATTTACATCATTTACATCAGCTGTCAATGTATTTATATAGCTGTATAACATACTTTAACATACATTTTCTAATCATATTGGTTATTAGGGCCCGAATAGGCAACGTCCTACGAGGACCCTATTGTAATTGCGCTGTTTATTAGGGCCCGAGTAGGCAACGTCCTACGAGGACACAATTGTAATTGCGCTGTTTATTATTATTATTATTATTATTATTTATTAGGGCCCGAGTAGGCAACGTCCTACGAGGACACAATTGTAATTGCGCTGTTTATTATTATTATTATTATTATTATTTATTAGGGCCCGAGTAGGCAACGTCCTACGAGGACACAATTGTAATTGCGCTGTTTATTATTATTATTATTATTATTATTTATTAGGACCCGAGTAGGCAACGTCCTACGAGGACCCTATTGTAATTGCGCTGTTTATTAGGGCCCGAGTAGGCAACGTCCTACGAGGACACAATTGTAATTGCGCTGTTTATTATTATTATTATTATTATTATTATTTATTAGGGCCCGAGTAGGCAACGTCCTACGAGTACCCTATTGTAATTGCGCTGTTTATTATTATTATTATTATTATTATTATTTATTATTATTATTATTCTCACTTTTGAAAGAACAACTTGGTGAACGTAGGCGATGATCGCCGTGAAGTTACGAGTAACGGCATCCGTGTGGCGGCGTGCTGAATATTGCCCATTCGCCATGAAATTACGTTCTTCCTTTTGACGGCTTTAATTTTGTCATATCATCATGAAAATTGAAACACAGGTCAAGCACAACAACCTCTTACAATTCATAGGGGCATCGCCCATGAGTGGGGCAAAATGCCTCAATAGTGCCCCCTTGAAACTTTCAAAAACCCCTCCCCATAGGGGTTTTTTTTGGAGTAGGGAGATGAAAATTGGTACACATGTGTGACTTGCATAGACGTACAAAAAAGTCTCTTGCACCACGAGTCTACTCCAAACAGGAAGTCAGCCATTTTGAATTTTCTTCTCATTTTGGTGTGATTTCCACATGTTGTATTTGAACGAACTCCTCCTAGGGATTTTGTCCAATGCACTTCAAATTTCTTACAGATCACCCAGAGATGATACTGACCAAAATATCGAAAGCTTTTCTGTATGTCAAAGGGTGTGGCCGCTATGGTGCCACCATTTTGACCCTTCGCCATATGAACATTATACTTAAACAGGTACTGAAGTCACATATTTAACCCCAACAACTTCCTT
Organism: Thalassophryne amazonica; assembly: GCF_902500255.1. Taxonomy (NCBI): domain Eukaryota; kingdom Metazoa; phylum Chordata; class Actinopteri; order Batrachoidiformes; family Batrachoididae; genus Thalassophryne; species Thalassophryne amazonica. The sequence continues at coordinate 71,151,809 of NC_047110.1, forward strand.
CCACTTCTAAAACATGCAGAACAACTTGGTGAACGTAGGCGATGATCGCTGTGAAGTTATGAGTAACGGCATCCGTGTGGCGGCGTGCCGAATATTGCCCATTCGCAATGAAATTACGTTCTTCCTTTTGACGGCTTTAATTTTGTCATATCATCATGAAAATTGAAACACAGGTCAAGCACGACAACCTCTTACAATTCATAGGGGCATCACCCGTGGGCGGGGTAAAATGCCTCAATAGCGCCCCCTTGAAACTTTCCAAAACCCCTCCCCGTAGGGTTTTTTTTTTGGAGTAGCGAGATGAAAATTGGTACACGTGTGACTTGCATAGACGTACAAAAAAGTCTCTTGCACCAAGAGTCTACTCCAAACAGGAAGTTGGCCATTTTGCATTTTCTTCTCATTTTGAAATGATTTCCACATGTTGTATTTGAACGAACTCCTCCTAGGAATTTTGACCAATGCACTTCAAATTTCTTTGACAGCATCCAAAGATGATACTGACCAAACGTTATCGAAAGCTTTTCTCTATGTTGAAGGGTGTGGCCGCTATGGTGCCGCCATTTTGACCCTTTGCCATGGAACATCAAGTCATGATAACTCCTTCATGCTTTGCCTGATTGACTTGAAACTTCACATGTATGATGACGGTTGGCCCCCGAACACACCCAGCCCCTCTGTTTGTACACTGAGCGCCCCCTAGTGGATGAACAATCAACATGTCATAACTCCTTGATGCATTGTGTGATTTGTTTAAAATTTTAACTGTGTGATGAGTGGTTGCCCCTGCATGCACATGCCCACATGTGGTCACAAGGGCACCCACTGGCCTGGGTAGGCGGTTGCGCGGAACGAGGGCCCGTATATGACTGCTTGCAGTCTTAGTTATTATTATTATTATTATTTATTATTATTATTATTATTCTCACTTTTGAAATCGAAATTTCGGCCTCTTCACATGCTCAAAAACTCACCAAACTTTCCAAAGTCGTCCGGCCGGATCCGAAATTCGATATTTTGGGGGCATCGCACATGGTCGCAGAAAAATCGAGAAATAGCGCCCCCTAGAAATTTTCAAAAACCCCTCCGCATTCGGCTTTTTTCCTCGTAGCCTCACGAAATTCGGTACACATATTTACCATGCCAGGATGCACAAAAAAGTCTCATACTGTCATGCTGAAATATTGACAGGAAGTCAGCCATTTTGATTTGAAGTTTCGATTTTGAGCAAATTTTTGCCATTTTTGGCCATTTCCACTACTTACATTTGAACGAACTTGTCCTAGGGATTTCATCCGATCTTCTTCAAATTTGGTCAACATCATCACAACACAATGATGATCAAAAGTTATCAAAAGATTCTAATTAAGTCAACAGGCGTGGCTGCTAGGGGTCATCAAACTTTGGCAAGCTTTTGGGAGCATGCCATTTCACTTCGAACGGCTGTCACGCCCACATACTTCATCGTAGATCCTTCAAACTTGCTGGATATGATGTGGGCTCCGCCCTGAACGTCTACATATCTTATGTTCCCACCTCCGCCATAGCGCCCTCCGGTGGTAGCGGGAAATGTCCTATTTTTACTTTAAGAGGTCCTGATGTCACATACTTAACCCAATCAACTTCATTCCACTTCTAAAACATGCAGAACAAATTGGTGAACATAGGTGATGAACGCCGTGAAGTTACGAGTAACGGCATCCGTGTGGCGGCGTGCCGAATATTGCCCATTCGCCATGAAATTACGTTCTTTCTTTTGACGGCTTTAATTTTGTCACATCATCATGAAAATTGATACACAGGTCGAGCACGACAACCTCTTACAATTCATAGGGGCGTCGCCCATGGGTGTGGCAAAATGCCTCAATAGCGCCCCCTTGAAACTTTCAAAAACCCCTCCCCTTAGGGGTTTTTTTGGAGTAGGGAGATAAAAATTGGTACACGTGTGACTTTCATAGACGTACAAAAAAGTCTCTTGCACCATGGGTCTACTCCAAACAGGAAATCAGCCATTTTGAATTTTCTTCTCATTTTGGCGTGATTTCCACATGTTGTATTTGAACAAACTCCTGCTAGGGATTTTGTCCAATGCACTTCAAATTTCTTTGACAGCATCCAAAGATGATACTGATTTGTTTAAAATTTTAACTGTGTGATGAGTGGTTACCCCTGCATGCACATGCCCACATGTGGTCACAAGGGCACCCACTGGCCTGGGTAGGCGGTCGCGCGGAACGAGGGCCCGTATATGACTGCTTGCAGTCCTAGTTTATTATTGTATCTGGTCTCTCTCTCTCTCTTAAAAAGAATTCACTGTCTCATCTTTAAAATATATATATATATATATATATATATATATATATATATATCTATCTCTCCATCCCAGACAGTGAAAGGCTTGGTTAAAATCTGACCACAGATCAGTTCCCTCCTGCATACGCTGAGGTCTCCTCCCCGGGAGCAGCTGTATAATTTGGATTTCTCCTGCTGGATTTCCCTGGAGCGAGCTGGCGCTCATCACAGAGTGCAGAGAGAGTTCAAGAGCGCCAGCGTGCGTTTAACTACAATTAAGGGGAGTGGAAACATGTTGGGGGAAGTATCCAGTTCGTCACTTTTCTTCTAGACTGCCCAAGTGTTAGACTTGCTTTTTTTTTGGGTGACTTTTCTTTGTGTGTCTGGCAATTAAAGAGAACTTGCTTACAGCAAGAGAAGAGAGCAGTGCACAGGTAAGGTGATATACTCAGATTGTCATCTTTGTTAAGCTTAATTAAAGAATTAGTGCCAGTCAGCCTACTTTTCAAATGGAAACGCTTTTTTCTTTTCAATTTAGCATACATATACACAACTATTGATGTTATGTACAGCAGAATCTATCTATCTATCTATCTATCTATCTATCTATCTATCTATCTATCTATCTATCTATCTATCTATCTATCTATCTATCTATCTATCTATCTATCTATCTATCTATCTATCTATCTATCTATCTATCTATCTATCTATCTATCTATCTATCTATCTATCTATCTATCTATCTATCTATCTATCTATCTATCTATCTATCTATCTATCTATCTATCTATCTATCTATCATCATTTTGTTCACCATAAATACTAATAGTCATTGCACTTTTTTAATTTAAAAAGATGGGACACAAATCTGTTAGTTTCCCAAGCAAAGTTAGTAGTAAATCCTACGTTCAGTTAAAAATAATAAAAAAAAAAGTTTGGTAAATTAACTTGGATTTTAATTCTACATGCACTTGGTGATTGAAAGACTTTATTGGTTTATCTGGTTATTTAAACCCAGCATATTAAAATTCCAGTGTTGTTATGTAATCTGCACTATATACTGTAAATATTATATCAATTATTATTATTATTATTATTATTATTATTATTATTATTATTATATGGGTTTTGTAACTTTATCAATGTTTTTTCATAAAATAGATAAAACTGAATTTTCAGTATGAGAATCCAAACATTTCCATCTTGATTTCATCTTTACACCCTGATGAAGCAAGAAACCTATCAAGCACTGTTTTCCCTGTCTGGCACCTGGTGCAAAAGCATATGCAGCTCAGTGTCTTTGCAAGTTTATACAGTAGATGAAATGTCCAGTGTCCACACTTTTAAATAGCATACTTTTATTTATCAGTGTGTCTGCGGCTGTATTGGTGTTAAAACAAGGTGTGGTTTGGCACAATGTTGGTGCTCTGGTATTGTGATGTTACATCAAGTAACCAACAAAATCAAAGAACTGGTCTAAAGACAAAGAACTGGTCTAAAGACAGTACAGTACAGAGTTTTGTTTTTTTTATGCTACTTATACACTGCAATATTCAGATACACCTTACATAGGCAGATTCATGACCCATATAGACTCTGTGTACAAATTAAAATGCACCAAAATGCATTATCTGCAACAAAAATGAACTGTAAACAAAATGTAAAATGAATAAATGTTATGATCAGTGTGACTGAACCCAATAATACAGACAGTTATCACACAAGGATGAAGTGAAAAGTCATTTATTTGCCAAATAAAGTGAGTCAGAGTCCAAAACAGGGGATCATAAGAGTCCAAAGTGTAGCAGGTGTGGGTGGAGAGTCAGTGGGAGGTGACGGGATGGATGAATAGAGGAAAACCTGAATGAGGAAGACAACAGGAGAAGCCACAAAAGCAGGAGGAATGAGAATAATCCAGCACCCAAGTGTAAATAGTGCAGAACTTAATTAGTAACACAGTTAATGAAGAGAAGAGCAACAGGTGCATCGATTAGAATGTAAAACAGCTGTGACAGAGAATGGGTGACATGCACACGCCTACAAACACACATCAGACAAGACAACAGACAAGATGAAGACTGTAAACTACAAGAAACCTGAGTGAGGATGATTTAAAACAAACATTACTTAACTGCAACACATGCATAAACTAAAGGAGAACTGAAAGAATGGTTAAAGTATAAAACAATGGAAAAATTATCAAAACCCACCAAAAAAGCCACCACAGTCAACACAGGACAGGGAAAAGAGGTGGAACACAACAGTACCCCTCCGTAATAGGGAGCAAAAGATGACCAGTAAAATAAACCACACAACACAGAGGGGAGACACCAGGGCAAAGAGGATGAGCAGGGGCAGGACAGGGGAGTAGAATGGGGACAAAATGAAAAACAACACAGAAACAACAAAACAGCCAGGGCAGGTGGAGGGGGCTGGAAGAAGGGATGAATCACAACAAAACAAGAGACTGAAGGCAGATACAGGAATGATACAGGGGAAGCTAGGAAGGTGGTACAGCGGCCGGAACAATCATCAGGAAAAAGTTGTGAGCAGACCGGATGTTGGTTGGAATGTAAAACAGATGAGAGAGAAAACAGGTGACATAGACACACCCACAAACACAAATTAGACAAGACAAGAGCTAGCTTTTCCAAATTGAACTATTGCTGTGTGAATAAAATAATGCACCTTGCCAACGTCAACTTTTAATGAAAACCAGAAACACTTTTGTTAAAGGGGTGACAGTCCTTAATCATTTATCTCTTTGATGTTTGTTTGTTTCTTTATTTTAAGACAAGCAGAGGTAGACATCTTGGCCCAGCTGAAGAGTAGTTACCAAGTTTTAAGTGTTTTTTTTTTTTAAGTCAAATTAAGCACACATTTGGAATCAACATAGTGGTTTTAGGCTACAAATAAACTACAGTGCTCAACCACTACTCTTGTTCGGTCTTTTAAAAAAGTGTTGTATGATTGTGCTAAAACTATCAAACATATTCTGTTTCCTAACAGTGATAAGTTAGTTAACCATTGGTAAGTTGGTAAGTTAACCATTATTTAATGCTTCAATCTTAAATATGATCAATCTATCTTTGTTAGTTGGCTATGTACCACAGGCTTTTAAGGTGGCAGTAATTAAACCATTACTTAAAAAGCCATCACTTGACCCAGCTATCTTAGCTAATTATAGGCCAATCTCCAACCTTCCTTTTCTATCAAAAATTCTTGAAAGGGTAGTTGTAAAACAGCTAACTGATCATCTGCAGAGGAATGGTCTATTTGAAGAGTTTCAGTCAGGTTTTAGAATTCATCATAGTACAGAAACAGCATTAGTGAAGGTTACAAATGATCTTCTTATGGCCTCAGACAGTGGACTCATCTCTGTGCTTGTTCTGTTGGACCTCAGTGCTGCTTTTGATACTGTTGACCATAAAATTTTATTACAGAGATTAGAGCATGCCATAGGTATTAAAGGCACTGCACTGCGGTGGTTTGAATCTTATTTATCTAATAGATTACAATTTGTTCATGTAAATGGGGAATCTTCTTCACAGACTAAGGTTAATTATGGAGTTCCACAAGGTTCTGTGCTAGGACCAATTTTATTCACTTTATACATGCTTCCCTTAGGCAGTATTATTAGACGGCATTGCTTAAATTTTCATTGTTACGCAGATGATACCCAGCTTTATCTATCCATGAAGCCAGAGGACACACACCAATTAGCTAAACTGCAGGATTGTCTTACAGACATAAAGACATGGATGACCTCTAATTTCCTGCTTTTAAACTCAGATAAAACTGAAGTTATTGTACTTGGCCCCACAAATCTTAGAAACATGGTGTCTAACCAGATCCTTACTCTGGATGGCATTACCCTGACCTCTAGTAATATTGTGAGAAATCTTGGAGTCATTTTTGATCAGGATATGTCATTCAAAGCACATATTAAACAAATATGTAGGACTGCTTTTTTGCATTTACGCAATATCTCTAAAATTAGAAAGGTCTTGTCTCAGAGTGATGCTGAAAAACTAATTCATGCATTTATTTCCTCTAGGCTGGACTATTGTAATTCATTATTATCAGGTTGTCCTAAAAGTTCCCTGAAAAGCCTTCAGTTAATTCAAAATCATTAGTGATTGATTTCTGCTCCCCTCCACAGCATGTCTTTTTCCTGGTTCTCTCCCTCAGCCCCAACCAGTCCCAGCAGAGGACTGCCCCTCCCTGAACCTGGTTCTGCTGCAGGTTTCTTCCTGTTAAAAGGGAGTTTTTCCTTCCCACTGTCGCCAAGTGCTTGCTCACAGGGGGCCGTTTTGACAGTTGGGGTTTTTACGTAATTATTGTATGGCCTTGCCTTACAATATAAAGCGCCTTGGGGCAACTGTTTGTTGTGATTTGGCGCTATATAAATAAAATTGATTGATTGATTGATTGATAACATATTTATTGTACATTTTGATTATTTTATTTTTCATGTTATTGTTTCATGTTCTGTATTATATTGACTTAGAATAATTAATTCCATCATTCCACACAGTGATACAGTAGGCACCTCTAAAACTGTGCCTGTAATGTGTAAGTTAACACAAATAAGTTTTTTAAGATATAATTTTTATGATTGTGCTAAAACTACTATACATCTGCTGTTTCTTAACAGTGATAACATATTTATTGTACATTTTATTTTATTTTTCATGTTATTATTCCATGTTCTGTATTATATTGACTTAGAATAATTAATTCCATCATTACACACACTCATACAGTAGGTGTATGAGGCCAGTATTGTAGCAAAAGTATTTTCAAATGCGTATTTCGATCTGTGTGTGTATAACCACATCTACAAATGCATATAACAATCTGTGTGTGTAACCACATCCACAAATGTATAAGAAAAATCAGTGCGTGTGTATCCATGTGTCTGTGAAAATTGGGCCACTCAATTGGCTGTGTTTGTGCACATGACTTTTGCTACACTCCTGCCGCATTAGATCTGTAAATGTATGCAGCAATTTGTACCTGTGTGGAGACTTGTTTGTGTGCCTCCGTGGTTATACAGCTTTATACCACCAGAGGGCGGAAGCACCCATGACATTGCTCACTGCTGTCGTTTTAAGCCTGGCTGGGCTTTTGAACAGATCAAAATACACATTTGCAAATACTTTTGCGACAATAATGGCTCCATAAATGTCCAAAAGACAAACATCGGGGCTGGAAAAGACGAGACAATTTTCCAAGTCAACAACGCAACGGTGTGTCGTTTATGCAGAAAAGGTCCAATGAAAACACAGAGCTTTGATTCCATCCCTGAGACCATCCACCAATTACAGACGGAGGCTCACACAGTTTAATGTGCATGCAGTGTCTATAAATGAGTAGTTATCGGAACCAAAACCTCATTTGTTTTGTTAAATGCAGCTTGCATTACATTTGAAAATATTTTTGCTGCAATAATGGCCCCATAGCCGGGCGTCAGTTAAATATCATTGTTTGCTTGAGTTTATTTTGTAAAAGCAAAATAAACCGACAGATTAACACTAACTCTGTGCTCCGTACATATATACAATCATATATGCAAAAGTATTTGCAAATGTGTATTTTGATCTCTTCGGGGCCCAGCCAGGCTTAAAACGACAGCGGTGAGCGATGCCATTGGTGCTTGCGCCCTCTGGTGGTATGAAGCTGTATAACCATGGAGGCACACAGACAAGTCTCCACACAGGTACAAATTGCTACATGAATTTACAGATCTAATGAGGCAGGAGTGTAGTAAAAGTCGTGTAGGTTTAACTACACTGTAGGTCTAACTACGCTATTGTACTTTTACACTAATTGCCGTTTTTTGTTTATCGTGTTAGCTTGCTGGGTACGGTTGACTTATTAACGGCTAATTTAGCTCTTCTACTATAACTAGATTATTTTTGCTATTTACAGTTTTATTTTACATGCTGTAGATTTTTAATGATTCATCAGTTTATGTGTTCCTTTAAAGATATCAGCATATAAGTACCTAAGTTCTTAGGCTTCCATTTGATAGCATAATGATTATACTTTTTATTTTTCTATAGTATGCTAACAGAGTTACTTTAGATAGATACCAATACACTCACACACTCACAGCTTCTGTTTCTATAATAAAATACCAGATTTATAGCTTAGCCTACTAACTATATTTCATTTTACTACTAGTCTACATACTAAATTACCTATACTACAATCTTCTCCTGTGATGTCTTATCCTTCTTATGTCTTATTATTTATTATATTATATATACCTTTATCATGAGCTGCTTGGGTGGGTAGGGAGAGTTCCCATGGGATAAAAAAGCTTTTCAACCTACCATCCCTGGTTCACAAGACCAGGCACCTAAGTGGCTCTACTCTCCTATTTTACTCTTCCCTTTTAGATATTTAGATATACCTTTGTATACTGGCATAGTTCCACCTTAGAATTGTAATATAATATATAAGATATACCTTACTGAAATTTCATGTGTACGAACACAGCCAATCGAGTGGCCCGATTTTCACAGACACACGAATACACACACATAGATTTTTTTTTACACATTTGTGAATCGGTTTACACACACACACACACACACACACACACACACACACACACACACACACACACACACACACACACACACACACACACACACAGATTGTTTTATGCATTTGTGGATGATATGCATTTGTGGATGAGGTTACACACACACAGATCAAAATACGCAATTGCAAATACTTTTGCTACACATTTGCGGATCTGTTTACACACACACACACACACACACACACACACACACACACACACACACACACACACACACACACACACACACACACACACACACACACACACACACACACACAAACAGATTGTTTTAGGCATTTGTGGATGTGGTTACACAAACACAGACCAAATTACAGATTTGCAAATACTTTTGCTACAATAATGGCCCCATATAGGTGGTACGCACCTCTACAGCTGTGCCTGTCATATGTCAACAAAAGAAGAGGTTTTTTTAAGTTATATGTTTTAAATTGATTTTAAAATGGTTCCTGATGACCTGACCAAGGATTTAAGGCGAATGCCTTAAAGCAGTGATTCACGATGATTTAATTATTCATGTGTCATGAAAATGACATAATCTTTTAGAAGTCACTAAGATCATGTAGCGCGATGGGAACCGCTAACATTAGCATGACCGAGTGGCTCCTTTGTGACCATTTTATTACAATTATCTGTAATAACATGGTTTGTTAAGCGGTTAATTGACCTAACAAATCTTCTAAGAGGTGTGTGCATCATGTTTTCCATCAAGTGAAATGGCGGCTTACGCACACAGAAAGCCATTACGCCTTCGCTGCGGACACACATACTGACGCAAACAGCAACACATGTAAGGTCCGTCGTCGTAATCGAGGGGATTTTCTAAATTTTGTGTGTGACATTGAATTAGGAAATGTTAATTAACCTGAAAAGAGTCAGGCAACCATCAAACATCACTGGGATTGTAGAAATTTAACTAAATTAGAAATAGTTTTTACAGGATAGCACCTGTTGTTCATTCTGGATTTTTTTTTTTTTTAATGAAAGGAACACTCAGGATATGATACAACAGTCCGCACATTATCATATCAGGTCATGAGTGCACACTGATGGGTGGGGATTCAAAAATTCCTCACATTAAAAAGTGTTAAGAGGACACTTTAACAGGTTATGTGACTTTCATTGAGGGTCACTGTGCAGCTGTAGTGCCTCAGTTACAAGGAAAACACTTGATGCTGTGCTTCCAACGCCTCGTGCAACTGCTTGCAATGATCTTTGTGTTGCTGCGGGTGTGAGGACATTGATTTCTCTGGCAGTGTTTCAGTGCTTTTTGATCAGTAGGAACATGGAAAGAAAATGATTTCTGCTTCTGACCGCAGCAAGACAACTCGGAAAATCCTCTGTGATTTTCTTCTTTAAACACCATCCAGTCATTACGTCACTGAGGTGGTGCAAGCCAAGAATCCTTAATATGGATCACTGCATGCGCAGGCTGTCTCAGACATTCACAGCTCATCACGAGGGCTCTACAAGGATTGCTGCTGGAAGCACAGACTGGAGATGTGCGCTTTTCAGCTTTCAGGGACTTGTGACAACATGGTTTTTGGGGATGAAACAGCCTTCTGTAATCTCATTTGCTGCGAGCACTTGTGCATTATGTGGAATTAGTTGTGGGAGTTTTGGAAAGCTTATGGGGCTTTTTCCTTGGCTTTATTAATCAAGGCAAAGTCATGCTTTGCTGTTGAGAGCCTTTCAATCACTTGATGTCTGCAGGGCGTGGCTGATTACACTGCACCCTGAGAATCACAGTATTCAGCTTTGTTTTGAGTGGCTGACAGCACCATTCTTCCGCTCTGTATCACCATCATTCTGAAACCATTTTTGGAAAGTCATGAAAACTAAATTTGGAAAGGGTGCTTTATCCAGATGCTACAGGTTTTGGGTGTAAAGTGTCATTAAAACAGCCTGTTCCTGCCCTTATAAGGTGCTGGGTCCACAATCTTTTCCTTGTAGACAGACAACACTCTGGGGGTGCATTGCTGGCATGTCAATGTGAGGATGTTAGACAGACAACTGGGCAGGATTTGACTGCATCGCAGGTCCTTTCCTCCTCTGTTTCCTCTGGTTTGATTGCACTGCAGCTGAAATGGGAGCCTAAAGCCTAAAACACACTGCAGGAATCATACTTTTTTATAAGGTACCAAAATAGATCCTTGTTATTTGATTTATGGATTGTTTGTCACGTGGTATTGATTATTTGTCCCATTGCAAAGAAAAAGAGTCCAGTTTATGACTTACCTCTTTATTGTGCAATTTGATCCTAATCATTGTTCATTTTATTTCTATATGTTTATGTTGTGCGAACAAAGCTGGCTTCTTCTGATTCTTCTGGCCTTTTTCTATGCCGTGCCAAAAGGTGAGCACAGGTGCTGCAGCACACTAGTAAAAACCTGAAGAAGAGCTGGCCGTTTTTCATGAAATATGCATTTTTATTTAACAGCTGAGTGGATATTTGTGTGTCACATGACATGGATTAATTCATCCCATTTGTGCTGCATTGCATTTAGAGTGCAGTTTGGTTCCATTTATAGTGCAAATTTTGTTCCATACATTTGGTACCATTGCACTCTGCACAGGTGCACACACACACACACACACACACACACACACACACACACACACACACACACACACACACATGCACATGCACCTGCACATACATGCACACACACACACATGCGCGCATGCATGCACACACATACACAACGTGTGCATACACACACAAAACAGATCCACTGCACTGCCTGGAGGCTGTTAGCAGGAAGAAAGAATGAAAAGCTGGACTAATTTCTGACTTGATTTTTTTTTTTCGCTGCACTAAGGATGTACACAGTCTTTTTTTTTGGTAGTACACATGCGAACAAGCTCCAATCTGGTTGCGTGTGTGTGTGCGCGCACGGGGGACAATGACCAATGACTCTACCGAGACATGATTTGATTGAGCTAACTGATGCTGTTAATTCTTGTAACACACACACACACACACAAAATCCATTCTGCTGTAAGCTGTCTGGATGCATTAAGTGCTGTTCAGATGAAAAGCTGATGTGATTTTTGGCTGGACTGAGGAACTACACAAAGTCTTTTTTTTTTTCTTTTTTTTATGGAAGTCTGAAGTCAGTGCACAGCATCACTGGACTACACGTCACAATTTGGCTTTAGCAGCAGTGGAACACCAAAATGTAAGTCCCTTTTCTGTTGTTTATGAATGAATAAAATATCAAATGACAAGGATCTATTTTAGCAGTTATATAAAACAAATAATGAATGTTTTTCCATTCTTTCAATAGAACACATATTTAATTTGGTGAAAGCTGGAACATACCATTCAACTCGGCTTCCCGTTGTTGAATGGTATGTTCCAGCTTTGTAAGTCCCTTTTCTGTTGTTTATGAATGAATAAAATATCAAATGACAAGGATCTATTTTAGCTGTTATATAAAACAAATAATGAATGATTTTCCATTCTTTCAATAGAACACATATTTAATTTGGTGAAAGCTGGAACATACCATTCAACTCAGCTTCCCCTTGTTGAATGGTATGTTCCAGCTTTGTAAGTCCCTTTTCTGTTGTTTATGAATGAATAAAATATCAAATGACAAGGCTCTATTTTAGCTCTTATATAAAACAAATAATGAATGATTTTCCATTCTTTCAATAGAACACATATTTAATTTGGTGAAAGCTGGAACATACCATTCAACTCGGCTTCCCCTTGTTGAATGGTATGTTCCAGCTTTCACCTCATGAAATATTTGTACCATTGAACTCATAAACATTCATTATTTGTATAATAGGTAATCATTGCAACTTTTGGTTTATTCTAATGTATCAAGGAAATTAACATAAAACAAACATTTTCAGTGTACTGCATTGCATCACATCCGTTCATAAAGAAGAGATGCACACCTATAGTAACACCACAATACTAACATTTCAACAGCTACACTAATTTACTTTCCTGTTTTTGGTTGTTTTGTGGATAGAGGTGAGCTATTAGCAAACTGAAAAATGTATCACAACAAGGAGGACACCTGTGAACTGTTCCACCACTTCCACATAATGCAATCCTGTCTTTGAAGGTGCCTTTTTCTCATCCCTCCCCTCGGCACAATCTGTTTGAAAGACTATACACAAAGAAGGCTTTTACCATTGGTGTGACAGACAGATATAAACTTACTGCAGGACAATGCAACAGCTTGAACTCTGCTTACCTATTAGCAGATGTGTCCCCAGGACTCAGAAAGGACAATAGTGTTGCTGCTGGATTTGTAGGAGACAGCAATGGTCTTGAGGAGAGTTCCTGCATAGCAAACATGGGTGTATCCGTATGTCCTAAGGCCTTCAGGAGGGCACTTACAGCTGTCAATGTTCAGCTTTTGTTCTTGCATTTTGCTGACTTCTGGGCATGTTTATCTAAATGGCCTTGTCTCAGTTCCATGGTAGTTCAGTATGCTGAATAACCATTTGACTTTGTTTCCACTGTTTCCCCCCATTTCCATCCTCTAATTAAAAGTCAAACCACAGATCCGATGTCTCTTAACACTGGTGTGGCAACAAACCCGAATTGGCTTTGAGTAACGAGGCTCCATCTTCCACTGACAGTGACTGGAGGATTAAATAACAAAATTAACCATAGACTGAGTCTTTGCCATGGACAGCACAAGGCAATTATCTGGCTTTGGTGTATACTGTTACCATACCAACAGCTGGCCCGAGGATTTGCTTATCGCTGTTTTCAGATAATGGCTTAGGGAAGTCCAAAAAGTAGTCAGACAGGACCTCGGGGTTGGAATGTAATCCATCTCCGTTCATTTTCCCCAGACACATTCTGTGCAAAACGAAAGGAATTGCAGTGGAACGTTCTGTTGTGTGGGTATTAATGTTCACTGATTGCACAACAGTTGCATGCATCACAGAATGTTTGTGTATTTTATAGTATGCTATGGTGTATTTGAGGACATACCTTTGAGGGATACCTCCAAAACCCTGTTTGCCGTTTCTTTGTGCTACAGTGTAGTTCTGTAATCTGAAAGCAGATACAGTTTATGATGTATAGGATTTATTAGAAGGTAAATGGTTACAGAAAGAATGCAAATCAGAATGATCACTCTTGTAGCCTACAGAGAGGTACTAGGTATCATGGCATAACGTGTTCTCAACTATCTATGTATTAATAAGCTCACATGCATTAGAACATTTGCAGTTTGAAATCCCAGATTTGACTCAGATGCTATATTTTAACACTTACAATTTGCAGGGAATATATTTACATAATTTTCCAAGAGATGATATAATGTCTGTTTCAGATCATTTTGGATGATATTTAATGACAATTAATGAAGCATCCTAATAAGATTTTTTGTGCGTAAACAGGAATCTAAAATATTCAGAAATAACAAAAGCAGACACCTTACACTCGCATTATGGTCAAGCCTTACAGCAATGTTTATTATGCAGTTGCGTGATAGTAAATTTCAAGCTTAGCAGCTTTTATTGTGCAATAGCTTTATAGTAATATATTAAATTACATTTTGGCAACTTTATACTTATAGTACTTATATAGTATACTTATATACTTATATAGTGCCTCAACATGACAGTGAATTGGTTTTGCGGTATCCTTTCTTGTTCAACAAAATTGTAGTAAAACGCCATAATGAAGCTTTCTGTCTAGAGCATTGTATTAAAACATTGTATCAACAGTTATTGTGCAATATTAAAGCACACAAACTATTACATCTGCAGCAGCTGCTATTTTGCAACAAAATTAGTGATGTGCTCATTTTTGGCATTTTAAAATGTGGACTTACATTACAGGAAAGCTAGTATTTTGCAGATTTTGTTTCTCCATGTAGAACTGGAGCTGCATCAGGAAGGACATCTGGTGTAAAACCTGTGACAGTGTCCCATTGTGGGTCTCAGTTTGATTTGCTGTGGTGAAACAGGACACCCTGGGTCAGGCTATAGAAGTATTCTAAACACAAAGCATGACACTGCTTACAAAATAGTATTTACATAGTTGTGGATTATGGAAAGTGAAGCAAATTCATTTTTGCATTTGGCTTGTGCTCCACTTTGCTATATGAACAGCATGTAATTGGCACACAGAATAGGGTCCAGTGTGCAAAGGGTTGTGTTCAGTCACTTAATTATCCATGGGAATATTTTGCGCATTATATGACATGAACTCATCAGAGGGTCATCCATCATTCCGTTGGAGATGCAAGTGTGCCAGCACATAGAGCATTATTATCCAAATTATATGTGATAAAATTTTCTGTTTATCCACAGCAGACCTTTTAAATTGGTCCTGATGTATATTTGTGCAATGCCACGGCCCCCTGGGCACTGCTACAGTTTCGTATGTCTCCATTACCTTCTTTCCAGAGAAGCTCTTCTATGGATGGCAGGCTACAGCTGCATCATGGGATAGTGCAGTGTAGTCCATTTGCACATTGTGGAGATACTGATTTGTCCAGGAACAGTTTGAGTAGTACTAATGGATACTCACTATTCAGATACCGATACCCTATGGATTGTGATGTACAGTTTTTTTCTCCTACTATATAGTATTCTAATATGAGTATTTGGACACACTATGGATTGTGAAGTTTTTTTTTTGTTTTTTTTGCATACTATTCAGCATGCTAAAATGAGTATTCAGACATCCTACAGTTTCTGACATAATACTATGTAGTTTGCTGGTGTGAGTAATCAGATACTGTATGAATTGTCACTTACTGCTTTTGTCTAATATATAGTACTAAAGCTCTTGGAAAAATTATCTAGTACCTGCATGGTGGAGATATTGCATTATTTCAAGAACCTTGGGACACTACGACGACCAACCCCATACTTACAGTAATAAATTCTAGTACACAGTAAAATCATTAGTGTAAAACTAACACTGACAGCGTTAAATTAACACTGCCAGTGAATGTATGGTCCTACTATGGCCAGAGTGGGACCATGCATTCACTGTCAGTGTTAATGTACCTCTGGTGATTTTACTGTGTATGAGTATTCAGACAGCCTATGGATTGCGATGTATTGCTTTTTGCCTACTGTACAGTACAGTAATATAGGTATTTGGATGTAGCCCATATTATTGTTGGTGTCTGGGGCAATTCCATTCTAGCAACTCACCTGCACTGTGCCTATCCACACCTCAGTTTGAGACAAACATGCTCATGGGTGGCCAAAAGATAAAACAAACTTAAAACCTTGCTAATTTTAAAATATAATGTAGGCACTGTATATGAAAATGACAACTACATCAGTTGTGATGTCAAAATGCTGCTGCCAGACTTTTGACACGAAGCAGAAAGTTTGACCACGTTACACCCATTTTGGCATCTCTTCACTGGCTTCCTGTGCCTGTGAGATCAGATTTTAAGGTTCTGCTACTAGCCTATAAAATTGTTCATGGACTGGCACCTCCCTACCTAGCTGACCTAATTAAACCCTACATACCGGCCCGGGCTCTGCGTTCTCACGGTGCAGGACTGCTTTGTGTCCCTAGGGTGAATAAGAAGTCTGCAGGTCTGCTGTTCTGTGGAATGACCTCCCTGCATCAATAAAACAGTCAGATTCTGTAGAGACTTTGAAGTCCAGACTTAAGACGCACTTATTTTCCCTTTTGTATGGCTAGCATACTTGCATAGTATGTTTCTATGTTTTTTACTGTTTTAAATTCATTTTATTAGTAAACGGAGCAGGCCGCAGCAACAACTTTATCTAAATTAAATAAAAATTTAATAAAAGGGGAGGTGATGGTCTAGTGGTTAAGGTGTTGGGCTTGAGTCCAGAAGATCATGGGTTCAAATCCCCACCTTACTGGAAAATCACTAGGGGCCCTTGGGGAAGGCCTTTAATCCCCTATTGCTCCTGGTGTGTAGTGAGCGCCTTGTATGGCAGCACCCTGACATCGGGGTGAATGTGAGGCATTATTGTAAAGCGCTTTGGGCGTCTGATACAGATGGAAATGCGCTATATAAATGCAGTCCATTTACCATTTAAATTCTGGGTCTTTTAGTGAAGCTTAAGGCTAGTGGCCAGTGATCACCTTAGTATTTCTTCTGTTTTTCTTGTTGCTTGACAAATTGATGCCTGATTCTGTTTTGTTTCACTCTCTGAGGTGCAGCTCCATCCAGAGATGGGTGTGGTGTCTTCTTCTGCAACCTTCCTGTGCACCTGCAAAATATCCTGTATATTTGTTTTGTGAATTCTTTTGTAAATTGTGTCGGTAGCATGGCCCAAGCAGAGGGTCACCCCTTTGAGTCTGGTCTGCTTGAGGTTTCTTCCACAAATCATCAGAGGGAGTTTTTCCTTACCACTGTCGCCTGTGTGCTTGCTCTAGGGGGTTGGTAAGGTTAGACCATAGTTGAGTGAAGCACCTTGAGGCAACTTTGTTGTGAATTGGTGCTATATAAATGAAATAAATTGAATTAAGTTCAATTGTGATGCCCTATGCACTGCTTTGTACGAGGTGGAAGTGAAGGCCTATAAGCAAGGTAGACACACAAAATTTGTCACAACCAACAATTGCTTCCAAGCATCCCACTTGGTCCAAATGACCTTACTATTTAAATGAGGAGGTCATCCAGTGTAGAATTTTAGGGCAGGGAATTTACTCATTCAAGGCTTCTTATTTCTCCTGTCATCTGCATTCTTGTTGCAAATATGAAAAAGTTACATTTTTTTCTTGGCTGTACTTATGCAGTATTGTTTATTAAATACTCAAAAGTCATATTGTGGTCGTCTTAAACTCACACAGACTCATGGGGGAGTTAGTGTGCTTGCTTAAACCCAAGGTTAGGAGAAATGATTGACTGTTTCCAAGGAAAACAACTAATGTCTTGAGAACTAGAAACAATTACCTATGTTGTCATGCCAGGTCAATGCCTGTGGTGAGGGAATAAAGACAAATAGTCAAGCTAATGCAGTCTGTCCCATGGAAATGGAGGGATCTGATAATAGCATTCTCTACAGGGCACCTCGCTGCTGTAAATGTCTCATACAGGGTGGTCTCTCTGTGAGAACGCCCATGACCAGAATACTTCAACATCTGCTCCTTTTTACCGCCTTGTCAAAGCTTCTATAGTTGCTTTGAATAGTACTTTAAATCCTGCTATCCCTTACAAAATTTACTATTAGTACAACTCTTTTAAACTAAAAATAAGTGAGTAGGTTTTCAGTTTACTTGTTATATACTTATCAAATATATATTTAACAGATTATATTAAAAGTACACTTAGTTTATACTGACAAGCATGCAACAAATAAATAAACGTATCCTTGCAGTATACAAGTCTAAAGAAAAATCTAAGTCTACTTGGTGTAAATTGAGAAATATGAGAAATATACTAAAAAAATCTAAGTGTATTTGGTGTATTTTGACAATTAAACTTACAGCTATACTTAGTGGTTTTTACTTATAGCTATAAGTAGCATGTGGCGACATTTAAATCACCAACTGACTTCGTTATGTGGGCTTTTGCCCAGAGGATCCTTGGTTCAATCCCCATCAGACTGCAAAATCACTGAATTCCATTGGGTACTTTCACAAACTGAAAACTCTGCAACAAGTATGTAGATAATAGATTTTCTTTAACTAAACATCAAATCTAGGCTTGCATCTCAGCTGTAGCTTCAGCCAAATTGGAGCTTAATTTTCAAGTCTTCTTTTTAAGAAAATCCTCCTCTGTCCCACTTCATCATGAAGCTGTATAACTGAGGATACAAAATGCAACACTTGCGCGATGCACAATCTTTCCAATCACAGCCACAGAAGCCTGTAACTTTTTCTGGGTTGTCTGGGTGTCTTGGTGGCTTTCCTCACTCTTTCCTTCTTGCACATTAACTCAGTTTTTGAGAACTGTCTACTCTACACAGATTTACCATAGAGTGTCATACTGTTTGTATTTCTTCATAATTGATGTAAAGGCCGAGACATATTCAGTAACTTGGAAATGTTCATGTATCCATCCCCTGACTTGTCTGAAGAAAACTGTCAATTAAACTGATTATTACAGGTATTATATCAAAGCGTTCCATTACTTGTGCAACAAATCATCTTGGCTTTTATATTTTTTAATTAATTTATATATTTACAATTGTAGAAATTTGCTTTCAGTTTGAGTTTCATGAAGGTAATTTTATCATTTATTTTTTTTATTTATTTTTATTTATTATTTATTTTTATTTTTATTTTTTTTGTATTTGAAATGGCATAAACAAATTAAAATGTGTGAAATACCAAGTGTTCCAGTACTTTTGGAGGACACTGTATTTCCATTCTTGTCTTGAATTGTACTTAGAAAGTATTTTGATCATTTGTGATATCTTTGATCTTTTGGAACACTTTCTTGGTGTTATTCCTCTGCATGTTGTTGTCAATATTGTCACATTGCTCCTTGATCCATGTCTGTTTAGCTGCCTTCATGTCTTTCCTGATGTCTCTGTTCATCTGTATGTGTGCTTATCTTTCTTTGGGTGTCTTCTTTCTTTTCTTCAGCTCCTTTTGTTTGTCGCACATGTCCAAAATCTTGTCTGTTACCCATGGTTTTTCTTTTATGATGTTTTCCTCGGACTCTGCTCTTTCCTTCATAGATAGAAGGATAATTCCTGCTAAATATTATTACGTCTCTTACTCCATCCAAACGGATCTTGTCATGTATTTTAGAATGTCATGTGTACATTTTATGACCTGTAATAGCAAAAAAGTGTTTCCATAGACAAGTTTTTTTTTTTTTTTGAAAAACCACCTCATGCAAGAGTAATAACCTTTTGATGATATTTGAGACCTTTTGTTTTTTTTTATAAAGTACACATTTCCATTAAGTCTACAATAAAGTCGCAACTTCATGTTTGGTAATTTTGAGGGTAATGTAAATCTGCCCACACAGTAAATTTTGCAGAGTAAAATTTACTCTGCTGGGATAACATTTGGTCCCAGTCCAAATATAGAGTTAAATATACTCTATCACAGTGCAAAATCAACTCTTATTGGAGTAGAAACACTTGATTTGACAAGACTGTAGAGCTGATTTCACTCTGCAATATAGTGTATTTTACTCTATTGAGACTGAGACCAAATGTTATCCTGGCAGAGTACATTTTACTCTGCAAAATTTACTGTGTACTTTTTCTCAGACATACTTTCTCAGAACAACACTCTAACAACACTGAATAAACTAAGGCATACACTCACTGGTCACTTTATTATGTATACCATGCTAGTACTGGGTTGGACCCCCTTTTGCCTTCAGAACTGCCTTAATTCTTTGTGGTGTAGATTCAACAAGTTGTTGGAAACATCCCTCAGAGATGTTGGTCCATATTGACATGATGGCATCACACAGTTGCTCATTCAACCAGTCTGCCAATTCTCCTCTGACCTCTGACATCAACAAGGCATTTTCATTCACACAACTGCCACTCATTGGATATCTTCTTTTTCTGACCTTTCTCTGTAAACTCTAGAGATGGTTGTGTGTAAAGACCAAAACTTTTCAAACTAACAACCATGCCACATTCAAAGTCACTTAAATCCCTTTTCTGCCCCATTGTGATGTTCGGTTTGAACTTCAGCAAATGGTTGCTGCCATGTGACTGGTTGATTAGGTATTTGTGTTAACAAGCAATTCAACAGGTGTACCAAATAAAGTGGCTGGTGAGTGTTAAGTTCACTAAACTTGGGCTTTTTATTCAAAGTGTTGAGTTTGTTTGACTTAGTATATAATTTGAAGGTAGCCCTTGACATCATATCTATAAGTTGAACCAACAAGTTATATTGTACAGCGTATGCCACCATGCTGCCGGGCTGTTAGCTTTAGACATTTCAGCATCACCGTCATAACTGTTTCCCCTCACCTCCTGCACCGTGCACTGAACATCTTGCCAAAGACAACAGGGACTGTAGCCTCCAGGAAACAGGGGTGTTAGCTTAACCCGCATGGCACAAGCTGCTTCTTTCCCTCTATCGTTCTCTCTTCCTCTACCTCTTCCGTCTCCATTATTATTCAGTCTTTAGAAATGGTTGAATTGCAGTGTACATGTCTTTCCCTCATATATTTTGTGTCAATCTCCTGCTGTTGTCCGTTTCACAACAAATGGAGTGTTTTTAAGGCCCCCTCCTTCCAACCCTTGAGCTTCCTTTGTTTTGGTGGCTGTTCTTCTAAAGGGGGTCCAGCACTGTTCTGTATTGTTGATTAATGGTGACTCTCGTCAGTGGTGAAGAGATTTATATTTTACTAGGGTGAAATGGTGTCACTGTTCCCCTAAACCCATCATCATGCCCGCCACAGAGATCACAACAGTCAAGAAGAAAAAAGACGAGTGGGCGTCTGTGATCATGACATGACAATAACCCAAAACACAGCCAGGGCAACTAAGGAGTGGCTCTGTAAGAAACATTTCAAGGTCCTGGAGTGACCTAGCCAGTCTCCAGACCTGAACTCAATAGAAAATAGAAGAATAGAAGAGGGAGCTGAAACTTGAAACCTGAAAGATCTGGAGAAGATCTGTATGGAGGAGTGGACCAAAATCCCTCCTGCAGTGTGCAAATTTGGTCAAGAACTGCAGGAAATGTCTGACCTCTGTAATTCCAAACAAAGGTTTCTGTACCAAATATTGTTTTTTCGATTGTATCAAATACTTATTTCATGCAATAAAATGAAAATTTATTTATTAAAAAAATCATACAGTGTGATTTTCTGATTTTTTTTATTATCTTTTTTTAGATTCTGTCTCTCACAGTTGAAGTGGACCTACGATAAAAACTACAGACCTCTCCATTCTTTGTAGGTGGTAAAACTTGCAAAATCGACAGTGGATCAAATACCTTATTTGACTCACTGTTAGTCCAATGTACATATAAATCCTGGTAAAATCCATTCAAGACCACAATGCAAATGATGTTTTTCAATGAAAAAAACAGGCATGTTGATTTTCATTCAGTCCAATGTAAAATCCAAGTTGACACTGTCTACAGTACTGAAAGGAATAATATAAAAACTTTACATTACTGTAAAGCGCTTTGAGCGTCTGATGCAGATGGAAAAGTGCTATATAAATGTGGTCCATTTATACCATTTTGCCATATCTCAGAAACGTGATGTGACTAACTCCAGATTCAGATTCAGTGCCCCCAAATGACCCCAAATCCATTGAAAAACTCTATGCAAGAAAACTCGTGTTGACCAGTATAATTATTAAAGCGGTCATATTGTAGAGAACCACCTTCCACATTCTTGCACACGTTTTCCACAAACTTCGCCCTGATTCCTGATCCCCTTCACCAATCTATAATAATACAGGTCGGCTGTCTGTCTGACAACTGTGGCACCTGACGATGCGATAATAATTTACCATGACAGCATTTGAACACTAAAAATACAACCCCAATTCCAATGAAGTTGGGATGTTGTGTGAAATGTAAATAAAAACAGAATACAATGATTTGCAAATCCTCTTCAACCTATATTCAGTTTAATACACCACAAAGACAAGATATTTAATGTTCAAACTGATAAACGTTATTGTTTTTGTGCAAATATTTGCTCATTTTGAAATGGATGCCTGCAACAGGTTTCAAAAAAGTTGGGACAAAAGACTTGGAAAATTGATGAATGCTCAAAGAACACCTGTTTTGAACATTCCAGGTGAACAGGTTAATTGGAAACAGGTGAGTGTCATGATTGGGTATAAAAAGAGCATCCGCAAAAGGCTCAGCCGTTCAGAACAAAGATGGGGCGAGGATCACCACTTTGTGAACAACTGTGCGAAAAAATAGTCCAACAGTTTAAGAACAATGTTTCTCAACCTTCAATTGCAAGGAATTTAGGGATTCCATCATCTACAGTACATATAATCAGAAGATTCAGAGAATCTGGAGAACTTTCTACATATAAGCGGCAATGTCTAAAGCCAACATTGAATGCCCCTGACCTTTGATCCCTCAGGCGGTACTGCATTAAAAACCAACATCATTGTATTAAGGATCTTACTGTGTGGGCTCAGGAACACTTCAGAAAACCATTGTCAGTTAACACAGTTCGTCACTACATCTCCAAGTGCAAGTTAAGACTCTACCATGCAAAGCGAAACCCATACATCAACAACATCCAGAAATGTTGCCGCCTTCTCTGGGCCCGAGCTCATTTGAAATGGACAGACGCAAAGTGGAAAAGTGTGCTGTGGTCTCACGAGTCCACATTTCAAATTGTTTTTGGAAATCATGGACGTCGTGTCCTCTGGACAAAAGAGGAAAAAGACCATCCAGATTGTTACCAGTGCAAAGTTCAAAAGCCAGCATCTTTGATGGTATGGGGGGGTGTTCGTGCCCATGGCATGGGCAACTTACTGCGTAGTAAAAGAGTACGGGTACTAGACTAGCCTGCCTGCAGTCCAGACCTGTCGCCCATTGAAAATGTGTGGCACATTACGAAGGGCAAAATACGACAACGGAGACCCTGGACTGTTGAACAACTGAAGTTGTGCATCAAGCAAGAATGGGAAAGAATTCCACCTACAAAGCTTCAACAGTTAGTGTCCTCAGTTCCCAAATGCTTATTGAGTGTTTTAGAAGGAAAGGTGATGTAACACAGCGGTAAACATACCACTGTCCCAGCTTTTTTGAAATGTGTTGCAGGCATCAGTTTTAAAATTAGCAAATATTTGCGCAAAAAGAATAAAGTTTATCAGTTTCAACATTAAATATCTTGTTGTTGTGGTGTATTCAGTTGAATATAGGTTGAAGAGGATTTGCAAATCATTGTATTCTGTTTTTATTTACATTTTACACAACGTCCCAACTTCATTGAAATTGGGGTTGTAGATGCAGGTACAAATACAATATATAGTGGCGTACATGGAGATGGTGATTTCCGGGTTTGTGACATCATGTGAAAACACTCTATTGGTCCCTGTGCAATTCAAGAAGGTAAGCCATTTTTACCCCACTCCCATCTTGAAAAATTGAGTACCACATATTTCAAGTGTAATGTTGGAGGAGTTTCTCTTTTTTCTTTACCAAATTTTATTCTTTTACCATATTTCAAAGATCATTTCAGTTACCTGCTGAACTCCAAAGTTTTCAAAGAAAGCTCAAACCTTCTGAAAGTTGGAAAGATCCTGCAAATGCTTAGACTCTCTCTTTCTGCCAATTGCTTATCCATCACAGGCACATCTCTATCTGTGTTTCTAACCCTGAAGGTGTGAAGGTGCCTTAATTTGTCACCTTAAATATAAACAGCAGTCTATTTATCAAGGTTCTAATCCTCTCCTGTTGAAAGCTACAGGGCACTTGTGGTAGTGCCACTGCCCTAATTCTCTGTAATGAACTTGAGTTTCAAACATCAGTTGACAAAAAACCCAAAAGTGAAAATAAATGAGGTGATAATAAGTTGAATCCTAAGTGCTTTATTCTACCTTATGAAATACTGCTGTAGATTTCATCTGTTTTCCAGATACATGAGTAAGCATGATTTGCAGAGGATAGTGAGGTTAAATGCAATTTCTTCACCTTTGCACAATAAGATTTAATATTGCTTAATATTTGGCAGCATGGTGGCTTTGTGGTTAGCATTATTGCCTCACAGCAAGAAGGTCATGGGATGTGGGTCGGGTGCCAGAATCGATTCCCACCTGTGCCCTTTCTGTGTGGACTTTGCATGTTCTCCCTGTGTTTGCGTGGGCTTATTCCGGTTTCCTCCCACATTTAAAGACATGCAGGTTAGGGGGATTTGAAACTTGATAATTTCCCATAGCCCAGTTTTAGAAAGCAATCTAATCTTTCAGTCTACTAAATTTTCTTAGTCGACTACAGTTAGTCACCCAACATTATTCATCTAATCACGTTTCACATTGGCGGTTAACCTTGTAGATTAGCTGTTTTACCTTAGCCATCAGTTTTCAGTTTGCATAACAGCCTCGTGTGTGCCGTTGTCAAGAGATGGTTTCATGCACGACAGTTTTGTTTACTTCTGGGTTGGTTGTTGTCATCAGCTATCCAGCCTTTATTTCGTTAACTGGCTTTATTAACATTTACGGACCCATACGAACTGCAGAATGACCTGCTTAGCTCTTAGTCTAGCAGTTTCACTCTTCGGTTTCTTCTTCTACACTTTTGCTAATCCTTTTTGTGCATTCAGTGCTGCTCAGCATAACAGCAACACCCGGTGGCTAATGTGAGAACTGTCACAAACACATCATGACAGTCGTCTGCTGCCAAAAATGGATGCAGCTCTCCTGATGAAGGAATACGAGCGACATCAGGGTGTTCTTGAGTGTTCCATCAAGCGGTGGTACCTGATACGTGCCGTTTTTTTTAAAGTAAGACAATGAAGTTTTTTGACTAAAATAAGATTAGCCTCCTGTGTACCAGGCTAAAAACTCAAAAATCAGTGGTGGGCACAGCTAACCAAAAAGTTGCTTCAATAACAGCTAATCAGTTAACTGAAAAGTTATCTTTTATGAAGCTAAACTGACAAACTACCCAAAAAATTATCAGAAGCTACAGCTAACCGATAACTTTCAGTATTGTCTCCGGGACACTTGCAACTACTAGCAAGCTGGTTTTGAATTTTAACACCACAATCGCTTCTGGTAGCATCAAAGGTGACCATAAACCCAAATAATGAGTCAGCACTTCTGTCTTTGTGTGTCCTGCCCACTGCTGGAAGCTCCTGTTTACTACATATTTTACAGCATTGAACCAGCTGAAAGGAGCTAAGTTAAACTCTACACACAGGAAAAAACAAGTCATTATTCCTTAACAGAATATAGCAGTGCCGCTGTGAAGCAGAGGTCTTGGAAAATAAAATGGTTTTGACTTTTTTTTGATTTATAAATTAAATTAATCCAGTTAGAATAACTCCATTAATGTCAGTTCTGCCATTTGTGCAAAGTTAAAATATAACACATATCTTTTAATTTTAAATAATGCACTAATTCTGAAGTTTTGTAACAACAAACACAGGCAGATGCCAAAGGGATTATGGGTAAATGAGCCTCCGCTAACACTGATAGGTTGACTCATTCATTCTATGTAAAAACCAACACGTTAATGTGAGGTGTGCGTTGCTGATTACATACAAATGTTCTTTTGTAAAATATGCCTTTTTTTTATTTGTAAAAAAAAGGCATATTTGCAAAAGCCAAAAAGTCAAGTTCTGATTAGACAACCTTCTGATATAACCAGGGTCACAATAAATAGAACACTGCCATCTACTGGCGCCCAGATGCTTTGATCCTGACCCACAATCCTTTGCATGCCAGCGAGTTGCTGCGATTTAAATAGCACAGACAGAAAACACAACGACAATTGTAAATGAAGATTATACAACTAAAATGTACATTTTTATTCCTTTTCATCAGCTGTGGCAAGAGGCTGCAGCAACTCTCTGGCATGCAAAGGATTATGAGATATCTCAATACTTAAGGTGAATTCTGCCATGAACACTACTGGCCAGAAGATGGCAGTAGAGACTGTAAAAACCTACCTAAACAAATATTCCAAATAAATACTCTGTCTGATACATCTAAGATGTGTGGAATTTAATAAACGCAAACTGAATTTCAGACATCTTATATGTTACTCTGGAACAAAGATGACAGACAGCACTGAAAAAAGTGAAACACAGTGCACTTCATTCAACGTACTTATTTACATTGGTCTAATGGAAAATTGTGGTTTCCAGTTTAAATCTGCTGGAATCACTTTACAAAATCATAAATATACATTGTGAGAAACAAAAAAAAAAATTAGCTGTAACAAATTACATCAATTTTTTTAAGTTGATCCACAGTAGCATTTTTTTTCACTGAGTGTTTGACATAAGCACGATGTTAAAAAGCAAACAGGAAGCAAATGCAGCTCACGATTCCAAATGAAATAATGGAGAAGCAACCTGAGCTTTTTCTGGCATTTGTACATAAAACAGACACAATAACAATGTCTATAAACTCAGACAATATATTCACAAGAGTTTTAGGCACAATATACAAAGGGTTTAATGCTGTTGTCTGTGTGGAGCCTGATCAGAGCGTCTCAAATGCATTTCTCCTGTCGTGAATGTGCTGATATGACCCATAATGCACTGTGTGGAGACAGCATATCCACACTAAAACCTTCAAAATTAGTGCATTACTTTAAAACTAAAACATATATCTGATAATTTCACTTTATAAAACTTCAGACGTGACATTAATTTAAATAACTTGTCCGAAATTAGTTTTGGTTGAAATTTTAACCATAAGATAAAACTGTATGTCTCTGAATGACTTGGGTGATATTGCCAGCAAATCAGTATGGGGTCAAAAGAAATGATTGTTTTTTCTTTTGCTTTCTTTCTTTTTTATGATCAGTTCTCCTTTGCCTACAGAGGATAGAGCAGTTTCTCCTAGAACTAGCTCTCCCCTGTTTGCAGAGGATAGAACTGTACATCTACTACAAAATATTTAACAGGTAGGTACTTAAATGTTTGATGTCAGACTTCATAAATGTTTGTAACTGTTAAGCTTTGTTCACCATGCCTGCAAAAAATATGTTAGCGGTCTAAAAATTATCAGAACAAAATTTATCAGAAGATAATTAGTTTGCTGATAGTTTTCAAATGATCTGAAAAGTTAATTTGATAATGAAAACATTAGCAGAACTGTGCCCACCACTGCTGAAACTATAGCTGACTAAGCACTTTGTGCAACGACTAATGTCACAAAATTAGTCAACTGAGTTTATCCATCTAAACAAGATTAGATTGCTTTATGAAACCGGGCCCAGGTCTCCCTTGCAAAAGAGATCTCAAACTCAATGGGACTAGCCTGGTTAAATTTAAAAGTTGTTTCGTAGTCCTTTATGGATCAGTCAAAATTTCCAACAGTTTGTCTGAGTTCACAGGCTGCAGTGTTTGAGATCACATTTAGTAATTAAGTCTGACATTGTTATCATATTACGCTGCTTGATGGATGTTGATTTTAGCTGTAGTGGAAGTAAGAGAAAGAAAGAGGTGGAGCAGTTAAGCCTGAGGGGGAGAACGTGCATTTTTCTGATGCCTTCGTTAATTTTCTCATGATTGATTTTCTAGTTAATTAGTAGCTTGATGACTGCGGAATGTGCACTTTATCTGATCCAAACTCAGCAGCAAGTTGTCAGTTTGGTAAACTAATGCAATGGAGGACCGAACTGTAAGTAATGTGATTATATAGTAATGATAGGTTATAAAACAGGGCGGTTTGCTTGAGGGCAGTGCAAAAATACAACCAGTACTCAGCATGCACATAGAAACCAAGCTTTATTGTAGCTTTTGACACCAAGCAGGTGTGAGTCGCCACAGGTGCTAACATGCATCAGCAGATAGAACTTTTTTTTTATGTGCTTGCACATAAACGACCTGTATTTCAATTATTCATGAATTACTGCAAGTGCTGTTTGGTTTCTGTATAAAAATGAATGTAAAATATAAAATGTGTATCAGTTGTGTTTCCATAACTGCCAAAGCCAACACTATCTTTCATTATCAGCCTCAGTGACAACACTATGTCCTACACACCACTGACCCAAAAAGCAGCGATTGTTGTCCTGCTCCACTGTTTAGTATCACTGCTCACGTTCTACTGTGTCACAATGTCTCCTCATGTCTACATCACTCTTTATTTCACAGTGAAGTCCAAGGTCCATTTATTTCTAGGTATAAAGGAGATGCTGACAGGATCATCAGCCAATACTAAAACCTAATGTAGAGGATCATTTAGTACAGAGTTAAATCAGTTATCCATGAGAAAAGAAGATTAAAGACACCTGAATAGACATGACTGGCTGAAAGAGAGCAGAATGTCACTTTTTTGTTTCCTTGACCTTTGTTTCGAGCAAACAGATTTTAAGGCAACATAAAAGGAAAGCCAGTGATGGGTAACAGCTGATTTAGGGTGGGTAAAGAAGGGGGGCAGACATGCCTGTGGGGCTCCATGGTGAAACAGTTGAATAGCCCTCATAGAAACATGTGCACACGTCCTGCGTGAGGTTTGACTTGGCAACAGATACTTGGAATAATTGCTCCTCCCTGCCTGACACTGCACCGGTCTCCTTCCAGGGGTTAGGAGACAGGAGAGAGACTCCTCTACGCACCATGAGGAAAGAAGACTTTGACAATCAGAGGTTGGATGAAGTTGGGCCTTTGTGCTGCATGTCTGGTAGTAATTATGGAAGTAAAGGGAAGAGGATTAAGGTGCTGTCCTACCCATTGGGCACATTGGTGGGATTGGTGCTGTTGGTCATCCTCCCGCTTGGAGAAACCATAAAACAAAGTGTCCCTAGGGTCATACTCAGCTACAGAGGTAAGAGCTCCAAAATGTTGTGATGATGTATACTACTGTTGACTTTCATACTTTGAACATAATCACAGATCTTTGAGAGTAGACATTAGGTTGTTCCAAATAATTATTATGTGGAAAGAGAGAAAATTTTCTCTTAACGAGAATGTTGCTTCGCTTTCATTCGCTTTTACTGTCATCTGCAAAAACAAGACTACACTGAAAAAAGAGAATGTTTGAACCAACTTAAAAAAGTGTTACAATTTGTAAAAACCTGAATGAATTAAGTTGTTTGAACTTAAGTTTGTAAGTTAAAGTTGATTTAACATTTTTTTAAGTTGGTTCAAACATTCTTTTTTTCAGTGTACATGATGCTGTTGCATCTATGTGATGGTGTTTCATCCACGGTTGGGTATTAGAATGTCTAAAACCTGTTTTCCCTAGGATGCCAGCAAAAACCTGTCTAAAACAAGTGTTAGCCAGTTTAGGACATCTAAAACTGGCAACAACCTATGAAGTCCTGGTATAGACATATTTAAAAGTCAAATACTCAGTGTGTACGTCTTATTTGATGTACTACCATTTGCACCTGTTGTTTGATAACTGTTGACTGGTCTACAGGTTAATTATAATGTGGCAAAGAAAATGGATAATATGCCAAAAACCTTAGGTGGGTGGCAAAGTATAGAGAATTTGGGTCATAGGGAGGGGGCAAATTGGCACAATATTATCATGCAAATTCAGTGATAACACTTATATTAGAATGTCTTATTAAATCCTTTTTTTTTCATAATTGCTAACATTCCAATCTGATTTACTCCAAGTATGATATGTAAGAAATTACCAAATGAAACTTGTAATCCTAAATGATGATGTACTCAAGGTGTATGAGCACATGTGTCTGCTTTGCAGAACCAAGTAAAACTGATTTTTGTTGTCACATTAGTCCATGTTTACCGAAGGATCACACCTCTTTCAAAGTAGGTAAGTAATTCCCTTTGCCTTCTCTCTTGTTTTCACTCAGTTCAATTTCAATTTATTTCATTTACATAGCCCCATATCACAACAAAGCTGCCTCAAGGCGCTTCACACAAGTAAGGTCTAATTTTACCAACCCCCAGAGCAAGCACATAGGCGACAGTGGTAAGGAAAAACTCCCTCTGATCATTTGAGAAAGAAACCTCAAGCAGACCAAACTCGAAGGGGTGACCCTCTGCTTGGGCCATGCTACCGACACAATTGCTGGTGGATGGAGGCCTGCAGGAAAAGACACCCACTCCCACTTCTGGATGGAGCCGCACCTCAAACAGAGAGAAAAAGAAACAGAATCAGGTGGCAGAAAGACAACAAATACAGTATAATTTGTCAGCATTAAGCAACAAGAAAAACATAAGAAATACTAAGGTGATCGCCAGGCACTAGCCCTAGATAAAGTTCACTCGGTGTGGCTACAGCAGATCTGAGGTGCATCTTCATGTTGATTTGGCACAAGGTTTACACCGGATGCCTGTTAAGCAAGTCCAAAAATTTTCAACAAGTTTGAGGTCTGGGCATTGGGAAGGCCATTCCAGAAGCTTAATGTTTGCCTGCTTTATCCAACCCACAACCAGTTTTGATGTATGTTTAGGATCATTGTCTTGTTGGAACACCCAACTGTGGCCATGTTTCAACCATCTAGCTGTTGGTTAGAGGTGACATTAAAGAATTTGGAGGAAGCCCTCCTTCTTCATTATTTCATCCATTTTCTACAATGCCCAGTACCACTGGCAGCAAATCAACTTCAGACCATGATGCTGCCACTATCATGCTTGACACTTTACAAGCACTTTACGGAACCACTTCACAATGATGCCTCACATTCACCCATTCATGCACACAAACAGATGTAAACATGCCACCATGCAAGGCATTCAACTGCACATTGGTAGCAACTTGGGATTAAGGGCCTTGACCAAGGGTCCTGAGGCAGTCTGACAGGGATTTGAACCAAGGATCATTTGGCCTCAAGCTCACTGCTATAACCTATAACATCATCTCTCCAACCTACCCCAAAAAGAGTTACTTCAGCCCTGAGATGTATACTCATGTCACTGGTATTTGACCCCACCTAATGCCAAATCAAGTCAAGTCTAGCAACATGTGCTGGTGCTGCGCTTCATCCTATCTGCAGCACCACAGAATTGTCTTGTGACCTTATGGCAACCACCCAGGTAGACAATGGGTCCATCTATCTGCCACAGCCAGCAGAAACATGGGTGTCCCATTGGCTTTCCCATCTATTGGGGTTCTCAACACTCTCCACTGGATTGTGCACAGACAAACACACCACATAGCCAAAATGTTGAAGGTGGCCTTCCCTCACAATGGAAGTAATACTCCTCATCTTAGTCTCCCCAAGTAACTTTTGACACAAAGTCATTCCAGCGGTACCCAAAGATCATCCAAACAGACCTAGTGCCAAAACTGTGGGACACTAATATAACCAGTGACCTAAGGCAATGGATGGATATATTCATTGCCTTAGGTCGCTGGTTATATTAGTGTCCCACAACTATACAGCAAGACGGGTAGCACCAGGACCCAGAAGACTTGGACCTTCATTCTCCAGCAAAGATATTGGCATCACCAAACACCTCTGTCCAGCGACCTCATGACTCCATAAGCACCTCTCAGTCTCAAAGGCAGAGGACCCAGATGAATATGACACGCAAAACTCTATACTGTGAATATAAGACAACTCATTTTTTCAAATGTATTTCCTTATTTTCAGAACAGTATGATTTTATTTACCCAAGTTCACACTTTCCGTTTAATTGTACTTTTGATGTCCACAAAATGCCTTGTGTATTTTTTTTTTTTTGTGAAAGATGAACAAAGTCTTAATCCTTTCATTGTCATAAATATTCACTCTATAAACCTGTTCAGATGCTGTGGGTTTTGAAAAGTAAATGTTGACAGTGATAACATGGCAAATATTTGTCTTTAAGAAAATGCACCTTGATGCCCCGTGGCCACAGCAGTCGGGTGGAGATGGTCGCATTCTGCCTGGGCAGCGCACACTGTGTCCATGTGTTTGGCTTTGAATATACGGAGTCTGTGTGCACTGTGCCACCAGGGAAAAGTTAAATTATTTCTCCCTGAAAACCCATTCTAAATCATGTGCAAACCTCGCTTCAAAGCCTTCATCTTTCATGTTGTGTGTCAGCTTCAAGAAACCACACAAATGAAGTTCAGTGCTCCATAAAACTGAATCCCCACTGCGACCCAAAAGTAAACTCACTCTGACTTCAAACTCCTGAACCTCTCTCCTGGATAACAGCTTCCAAAGTCTAGTAGGTCTTGAAATAGATGCACATTTATGTCCAACATAAATATGTGTAAGTACTGTCAGGAATAATGATTGCTGGGAACAGTGTTTACTCAGCAGGTCAGTGTTTAACTCCACAGTTTGTCTTATTGCATGTTTGTGCAGCAGTTAATAAAACGAAGCACTTCATTTTTTCATGTGGGACTGAAATATAGTGCGTGCATAGATCTAAGACGACTGTATTTTTCAATTTTGCACCTGGGTTTGTCACATGACCACAACCGACTGATCTGTATGTCTGACCGTTCGAGGGGACGGCCGTCTGACTCCCTAATGCCCGTGTCTGGTTCTCTCCACCAGGATGACTGAAGCAAAGAATAATTCATCAAAAGCAACATCATCCCCATTTCAGTGCACATGACGTGCACGCATGACACCGTGTCATCCATGCACGCTGTTGAAAAGCAATACTGCCCAGCAGTGAGCGCTCTTCAAACATTGCATCGCTCACTCAAGCCATGGACGCATAGTGACTGAAGGGGGAAGTGATCAAAGTGAAAGCATGCCTGACTCAAGCAAAAAATAAAAAAGTGCAAGCATGCAGAAAACACATCAGTAATCATATTTACATTCAGCTGTAATCAAAACATAAGAAATCTACCCTTCCATATATTATCATTATGTGGGTCATGGAGAATAAGCTCTGAGTATTTATCCCTGGAAACAGCAGTGTGAAGTGGCTCAGAGTCTACAACTCCCATTGGATGGGACACCATTCCATAAAAGAATACTTAATTCCCCAACCAAGGCCAGAACCAATTTACATCTGGGTGGACTAGGACAATGTAGAGCCACTGTCTTGTCCAAGGACACAGATGGATAGTCTGAAAAACAGATTGGAACCAAGCCCAACCCTTCTATTGGTTGTCCAACTCTAATCTCACAGACATATGAATTTAGCTACTTTAGAATATTTATCTACTGGAGAGGTGATGGTCTAGTTGTTAAGCAGTGGCCTTCAGACCAGAGAATCCTTGGTTCAAACCCCATTCTGGCTAGACAATCACTATGAACCCTCGGGCAAGGTTCTTAATCTCCAAATTGCTCCTGGTGTGTAGTGAGCACCTTGCATTGCAGCACCCTGACATTGGTGTGTGTCTTTGTGAATGGGTGAATGTTAGGCATCATTGTAAAGTGCTTTGAGCTTCTGCTATAGATGGAAGAGCACTATAAAAAATGCAGGCCATTTACTGTCCACACTGCTGACTTGGCATGTTCTCATCATGCAGCTTTGGTCACTAGTTTGAATACTTTAATATTGTATATCCTCAAATGCTAAGTTTGATTCAGATACTTTTAAGTTGCCCCCCGTCCTCCCCTCCACACACACATACAGACATTTTTTTTTAATAACTATGTGATAATACCAGTGCCCCAGGGTTAAACCAATCTGCCATTTCACTCCGATGTCTTTAACCTTCACCCAGATGATTGACTTCTGGCTGACCTTGCTAGGGCAATTCTGGAATCCATTTAAGTTCAAGGCTCAAGGTTCAAATTATTTGCCATTTCAACCATATAAATAAAAAAAAAACATACAGAGAATCTAAATTGTGTTTCTTGGACCATTTAAAAATCCAACACACCAAGAAATAAAGTTAAAATACAATTAAGATGTGGTTAAAAATACAGTATGAGGAGACGACTACGCATACTCATGAAGTGCAGTCAGGTACTTTCGTAAAAAAAAACAAACAAACAAAGAAACTTGTGATTAAAATGAGTAGATTCAATTAAATTACTAGACTGCAGATGGCAGAGAGTTAAGCAGTCTTATGGCCTGAGCAAAGAAATTATTACACAACCTGACAGGCCCTGTTTTGACAGAGCAAAACCTCCTGCCAGATGGCAAAAGATAGAACAGGGTGTGAGAGTGTCTGAAAGGGGACTCAGTCACCTCCATGTCCTCCATGGAGGGGATTGAGATCCCATTGACCTTTTCAGCCATCCTACCAACATGTGTCTTCCTATCTCAGACAAACAACAATTTCCTAACCAAAATGTGATACAGCTCATCGGGATACATGCATGTGTGCCACATTTGGTCCAAAGTGGGCTGAAAATTAAGTTTCTTGATTTAATTATTTAAGGGCAATTTTGGGGGTCAACCTTCATTGATCCACCAAGTTTGGTCAAAATCATCAAAAGGACCTGGGTCAACAAACAGACAGGCAGGCATGACCTTGACCCCAGTGACTGACTTTTGGCAAATTTGATCTCAGTTACTGAACACACCTACCAATTGTCACACACATCAAAATTAGTGGAAATTAGTCAATGTCCCTGTGGGGAGTAGGGAAACAAATAGAAACATCTTGCTCAAATTATAGAATGATGTATAGCACAATTTAATACTATGTTTCAACAATTTCATTATCTCCATTTCATCACCGGAGGTAGGTAAGACAGAATATAGGCAAACTAGCAACATAGTGAGGTTTGACTGACTGACTAACAGAAGATAAGAGAACTGGAGATGATCAGGTAATATAGAATGTAGGAAAGGAAGCAGGTGTGTCTTGGGCTGTGAAAATAGGTAATAACTCAAGGAGAGACACACTGTGAGAGATGACACACTGTAAAAAATAAAATTCCATTGCTTTTACAAAAAAAAAAAAAAAAACAGCTGTGGCTACCCAAATAATTCTGTAAAAAAAAATACTGTAAATATATATATAAATACCTCAACAAAAGATACTGCAAATTTACAATGTAAAACCATAGTAATTTGCCAAAAATTGTACTGCGAGAATAGGGTATGGACAGTCTTGAATTTTGGATATTTTGTTTATTAAGCAAGCAAACTAACTGCTTACGCCATCTATCACACAGTCTGAAAATGTAATGAATTACAGAATTTGTTTTATTCTATTAATATACTGCATATAGACTACTCAATTCTAAACAGACATTTTCAAAATTCCTCATATTAACATGCTTTGTACAAATGCAGTAAATATATGTTAATATGGCAATATGATGTAGGATTCATCATATTTTCAGAGTAGTCCTGACAGTGTGACAGCACAGTAGTGCAACTAATAAATATGCCAAGCAAAACACCCCAGCTTTGAGAAGCCATGTTACTAAAACCAGATCAACATGTGGACCCCCTGCCAAACCTCCTGTGGTGGCCCAAAGCAAAATGGGAACAGCACAACAAAATCTCATTGAATGGGATTCAATGTACAATAAGTAACAACTCCATTTAAATTCTACTGTAGTAATTAAGTTTAAAACAGCATAATAATGTTAAATTGGCAAAAAAGGCTGGTTTAAAATGTAATATTATTTTGTAAATTTCAACAGCTTTATACTGTAAGAATTTAAAGGTTGTTCTGTAAAGGTGTGTACATATTTTACTGTATTTTTTCCAGAATTATTCAAGCAACCACAGCTGCCGTGATTTTTTCCCCTGTAAACACTACAGTTCTTTTTACAATGTATCAACAAAGTGTTCCGCAATGAATTCTAGCAAATCTAGCAGAAAACATTCAATATTAAAACTCAGTGGAGTCAGTTGTTGAGTTCAAATGAACCACAAGTCATGGTGATCAGCATGTCTTTCTACGCACACAAAGGTGTCTTCACTTCACAAACACTGGACAAAATGCTGATGTTTAAACACAACTTTCAACTAAAGCAACACTGCAGACATACGATGAAACCAAGTCCTGACGTGAGCCTCTCTGCTCACTTGTTCTCAGCACTGTTGACACATGCAATGTATGACAACTGGAATGTCCAATAATCCTGAATGTATTAGGGCACACAAAGCAGATACTGATCCTTGAAGAACAAAAACACCTCTACCAGCCTCTACCACTGATACCTGGGGCGTGTTTCACAAAGTTGAGGCAGCAAAATGGGTGAAAAAGTGTAGAATATTGATTTCTTCCTCCGCTGTCACCAGCCTTTCAGGTCACGGTGATGGAGTGCTCTCTTAAAGGTGAGCAATGTCACATTTCTATTTGATACTTCTGACTCCATCAATTCTTTAGTTGGGATCCTGAAGTTCTTTTGGACCTTCCAGTCAAATGTTTGTTTATTCCTGTTTGTTAATTTTGGCCTTCTTCCTCAATGATGTAAAGTTTTTTTGATCATGTCAGGTCTAATTCCGCAGTCGCACCACACAACTGAACCACCCCAGGTCCTGGATAGCCACCACTCAGGCAGATTACCGGTCCATCCCCACTCCTTGAAAGTAGCCATGTGTATGTGTGACAGCTAGGTGAAATGTGGCCTTGGCCTCTATTTGCTGAGATCCTCAGCATTGAGAAATCTGCAACTTGGATGGTCCTCAGCTTTTTTGTACAATAGGATGTGCAGTTACGTTTCATGGTGGTTCTAAAGGAGATGCAGAATTGTGCCTTGGAAGCCTTGATTTTATTTTTTTGACTTTTTTGGTTCCTGCTCTTAAACACAATGATTCTACAGTTAGGCCCTTAAATGCACCCAGAGGTTCCCCAGTTAACTCCAAATTATTGTATTTAGTCATTCACAAATGTCTAGAAGTAATTTAATCAATTTGTGGAATATTTTGGAATGTTCCATGCCATTTAACAAGTCATTCATCTTAGTGTATGCAAACCTTGCCCCACTGAAACAATAGTGAATAAGGTAAGTAGTATAAATTCCCTGAGGATTATTGGTGCCACTACTTATATCCAGATTCCATAGCATGAAGTCAAAGACTGCTCCTGGACAGGATGCCACTCCGACACCCACTGCATTGCCAGCTACATACAAGCCAGCAGTCGCCAATGTTGGCGGCAAGTGCTGGCGCATGTAGCACACCAATTGTGTTCGCTAACATGCCATGCACGTCTTCCATGTGAGAGGGGCTTTAGTGACTTACACATGCTGTTTGATAGAAAGGATTATGTGCAGAAAAGGAAAATTGTGCATGGATGTCTTTATCAAAGACTAAATTTCAAAATAACAAAAAAAAAAAAAATTAAATTAAAAAAACGTGCATTACACTCAGAGCTTTATATCTGTCTTGGGAAATTCTGCTGTTGATTTGTAACAGAGACAGATGTTTCAAATGAAAACATAAGGGAACTGGTTTTAACTGATAACTGTGTGTGTGTGTGTGTGTGTGTGTGTGTGTGTGTGTGTGTGTGTGTGTGTGTGTGTGTGTGTGTGTGTGTGTGTGTTGGGGGGGGTTCTGAGGGGTCATTGGAAGTCCTGGGCTGGATTACAATTGATAAAATGCAGATAATCACATGTACCCAGTGAGGAAAATATGCCGACCCCCTGCCCCCTGACATACACACACTCACGCACACACTCGTTCCTACACCCATGTTTGACAATCTGTGAATTTGCTATTCCTTGTGATATAAGACCACTGACAAAACATATCACATTGTATGTTAAAGGCAGAGGAATACTTTGCTTTTCCATACTTAAACAATGTGGCAGTCATCCCAACACAAAATTCATGGCAATATGTTTGCTACTCTGTTCTCTTTTCACTTCAAGGCAGAAGGTACAGTGCATCCAGAAAGTATTCACAGCACTTTATTTTTTCCACATTTTGTTATGTTACAGTCTTATTCCAAAATTGATGAAGTTATTTTGTTCCTCAAAATTCTACACACAATACCCCATAATGACAATGTGAAAAAAAAAGTTTGTGGTTTTTTTGGAATTTTTTTGTAAATTTATTAAAAAAAAAAAAAGCTAAGAAACCACATGCACATAAGAATTCACAGCCTTTGCTAAGAAGCTCAAAAGTGAGCTCAGGTGCATCCTGTTTCCACTCAATCAATCAATCAATCAACATTTATTTATAAAGCGCTTTACAGCACCGACTGGTGTCCAAAGTGCTTAACATTAAAAACACAAATTTACAAAAATAAAACACATATAAAATAAAATTTTAAAATTTTTTCATAAAAAAAAAGAACATAAAAATAACAGAACATGTCACCTCCCCACTAAGTGTTAAAAGCCAGTTTAAATAAATAAGTCTTTAACTTAGATTTAAAAAGTGCTAGGTCAGGAATACTATGTAACTCAAGAGGTAGCTCATTCCACAGTCTCGGGCCAGCTACCGCGAAAGCATGATCACCCCAGCATTTATATCTTGACCTTGGAACATCTAAGTAAAGCTGGCCAGATGCCCTTAATGTCCTACTGTAGGTGTGCAAAGTTAAAATTTCAGACAAGTAGGGAGGTGCAAGGCCATAAATAGCTTTAAAAACAAACATTAAAATTTTAAAATCAATTCTAAAACGAACTGGAAGCCAGTGGAGTGAGTACAGGACGGGCGTAATATGCTCACGTCTAAAAGTGTTTGTCAAAAGACGAGCAGCAGCATTCTGCACCAACTGGAGACGTGCAAGAGACGACTGATTAATGCCCGAATAAAGTGCATTACAATAATCAAGTCTGGAGCTGATGAAAGCATGAATGGCCGTCTCAAGATCACGTCTACTGAGAAAGTGCTTTATTTTAGCCAAAAGGCGAAGTTGGAAAAAAACTAGCTTTGACAACAAAGCTTTCCACTGATTCCA
This sequence comes from Thalassophryne amazonica, assembly GCF_902500255.1. Lineage (NCBI taxonomy): Eukaryota > Metazoa > Chordata > Actinopteri > Batrachoidiformes > Batrachoididae > Thalassophryne > Thalassophryne amazonica. Next base: position 71,190,930 of record NC_047110.1, read on the forward strand.
CTGATCATCCTTGAGATGTTTCTGCAGCTTAATTGGAGTCCACCTGGGGAAAATTCAGTTGATTGGACATGATTTGGGAAAATACACACCTGTCTAAATAGAAGGTCAGCATGTCAGAGCACAAACCAAGTATGAAGTCAAAGGAATTGTCTGTAGACCTCCAAGACAGGAACCAGGCATTATCCCTACAGTGAAGCATGGTGGTGGCAGCATCATGCTGTGGGGATGTTTCTCAGCAGCAGTAACTGGGAGACTAGACAGGAATGAATGCAGCAATGTACAGAGACATCCTGGATGAAAACCTGCCTCAGAGCTCTTTTGACCTCTGTAAAACAATCAGAAAATAATTGTCTATCTTTGGTTCAGTGCAGTTTCTGTGGGTTGACTTGCTTTTCGAACCAGCTTTAAGTAACCTTTCAAGGAACTGCAGGTTTTGGCACTTCATTAGCTTAATTTTTTTAGCATTGAACGTTGTGCTTGGTTAAAAGATGACAATATTTATTCTGTTTTTGAGGTATCGTGTTAACAAACTGGTGGGGGTGCATTTATTCAATGATTTATCCATTCACATTTTGACCGCTTTCATCATTAACAACATATACGTCAGATTTGTGTTGTCTTATTTTGGGGAGGTAATCAAGAGCAGCTGAGCAGATTGAGGGTTACTACTTGGAAAAAAGGTGATGATTGCAATGTTAAGCAGCAACAGCTCGACAAACGTTTTCAAAAGAATTCATCGTGATCTCTGTTTAGAGAACAGATTAGTGCTAGCCAAAGGCTAGCAGGCTTAATCTCCCAGTCTGCTGTGAGCGTGATTTGTTGTGAAGGGGTGACAGATATGAGCCTGCGGGGGTGCTGTGTGTGAGCACGTGTATCGGTGGAGGTATTAACTAGGCTTGCTTGGTGTGGAGGGGTCCTCGAAGTTCAAATATTGAAGGTTAGCAACCTCTCCAGTCCTTCACACCAAGAGGGCAATCGGAGCATCAATCCTTTCACAATGACTCCCACAGGACTCCCCCATATTGAGTCATTGTTTATTCAAGACATGTTGCTTTACTGGTGGACTGAAAAGTGCCTGGTGATAGGAGAGATTTCCTCAGATCAAGGGGATCAAGAGGATGAAGGACACAGTACTGCTTTGAGAAGTTGGTTAAAGCTCTCACAAAAAAGTATCTTTATAACAGAGTTTGGAAACTATGTATTCAAAGACCAACTGCCACTTTTGGACAATGATGGAAACATATATTTCCACTGTGTTATATATTATTCTAAGTTGGTGGCAATGTGCAGTAGTGTATAAAACCATATACCAAATGAGTAACAGTTCTTTCCCTGCTTTTTATGGTCCTTTTATCCATTTCAGATACTGTATGCTGCACCTGCATCATGTTAAATGAAGATGAATATTTATATAAACCGTATGACTTTCTTTAGTTCACTTTACTTTACTTGTTTTACAACCCCAATTCCAATGAAGTTCAGACATTGTGTAAAATGTAAAAAAAAAAAAAAAAACAGAATGCAATGATTTGCAAATCCTCTTCAACCTATATTCAATTGAATACACCACAAAGACAAGATATGTTATGTTCAAACTGATAAACTTTAATGTTTTTGTGCAACTATCTGCTCATTTTTAAATGGATGCCTGCAACATGTTTCAAAAAAGCTGGGACAGTGGTATGTTTACCACTGTGTTACATCACCTTTCCTTCTAACAACACTCAATAAGCGTTTGGGAACTGAGGACACTAATTGTTGAAGCTTTGTAGGTGGACTTCTTTCCCATTCTTGCTTGATGTACAACTTCAGTTCAACAGTCTGGGGTCTCTGTCGCATTTTTTGCTTCATAACGCACCACACATTTTCAACGGGCAACAGGCTGGACTGCAGGCAGACCAGTCTAGTACCTGCACTCTTTTACTACGAAGCCACACTGTTGTCACACGTGCAGAATGTAGCTTGGCATTGTCTTACTGAAATAAGCAGGGACGTTCCTGAAAAAGACGTCGCTTGGATAGCAGCATGTGTTGCTCCAAAACCTGGATGTACGTTTTAGCATTGATGGTGTCATCATAGATGTGTAAGTTGCCCATGCCATGGTACTAACACACCCCCATACCACCACAGATGCTGGCTTTTGAATTTGGCGCCGGTAACAATCTGGATGGTCTTTTTTCTCTTTTGTCCAGAGGACACAATGTCCATGATTTCCCAAAACAATTTGAAACATGGATTCATCAGACCACAGCACACTTTTCCACTTTGCATCTGTCCATTTCAAATGAGCACGGGCCCAGAGTAGGTGGCAGTGTTTCTGGATGTTGTTGATGTATGGCTTTTGCTTTGCATGGTAGAGTTTTAACTTGCACTAGTCTATGTACAGTAATGACGAACTGTGTTAACTGAGCCCTCGCGGTAATATCCTTTACACAATGATGTCGGTTTTTAATGCAGTGCCACCTCTGAGATCAAAGGTCATGGGCATTCAATGCTGGTTTTCTGCCTTGCCGCTTACGTGTAGAAAGTTCTCCAGATTCTCTGAATCTTCTGATTATATTATGGACTGTAGATGATGGAATTCCTAAATTCCTTGCAATTGAACATTGAGAAACATTGTTCTTAAACTGTTGGACTATTTTTTACGCAGTTGTTCACTAAGTGGTGATCCTTGCCCCAATCTTTGCTTGTGAAGGACTGAGCCTTTTGCTGATGCTGCTTTTATACCCAATCATGACACTCACCTGTTTCCAATTAGGTGTTCTTTGAGCATTCATCAACTTTCCCAGTCTTTTGTTGCCCCGTCCCAACTTTTTTTAAAAGTGTTGCAGACATCCATTTCAAAATGAGCAAATATTTGCACAAAAACAAAAAAAGACTATCAGTTTGAACATTAAATATCTTGTCTTTGTGGCGTATTCAGTTAAATACAGGTTGAAGAGGATTAGCAATTCATTGTATTCTGTTTTTATTTACATTTTACACAATGTCTCAACTTCATTGGAATTGGGGTTATATTACTTCTGATGGCATTTTAAAAACATTCCCAATTAATTATGGGCCACTTTATACTTTATTACACATCACTCCAGGTTGATGCCCATTTTAAGCAACTTTACAGCAGAAATTAACAATGTTTACAGCCTGGCACAAAAAAAGTATGACAACTTTAAGCAGTTTTAAGCCATGACATTTTGAATAATGTGGGGCATTGTTGCTTTGCATGACAGCTTGTGTTCCAGCTCAAGGCAGCCACCTGCTTGCTGCTAACAGAAACTCCTGTGGCCCATATTTTATTTTCTGGCCATTTTATTACAAATAGGTGAGATAATATTACTTGCTCTGTGGTTAACTGGAAAATCGAGTTTAACGTCAGTGTTATTTTTGTGTATGCTAACACCGTAAGCACAAGTTAGCAGGTATCGATACCTTACTGGCGCTCCACTGACAGTGCCACTGTTACTGAGGCTTTATGTAGATATACATTTATAAATATTTTCAATTAAAATGTACAAAGTGTCCTGCTGGGCTTGTAGTGGGTTAAAGTGTGTAAAATTTCATTCTGCGCAACAAGCTACTCACATTCTTTTATAAATTTGCACCCCAGAATGGTTGCACACATGGCTGTGGGAAAAAAAATTTGGCTTGGGTGTGCTGCCGAAAACTCTCCTTCCAAGTCGACAAGATCACATCCAAAAAGGGTGACACACAATATTTGAAAAGCACAAAATTACATACAGCATACAACAATACAAATACAACATTTCATTTAAAACTCCTTCTGTGTGATAGGGCACAGACCTTTAGCATATCAACATATAGACATGACCAGCATCAACACATCAATAAATACGGGAAAAAAGGTCACCAAGTGTTGCAACTAACATAACAGATTCCATTATAGACTACAACATGGTACAATACTTACGCAGAATTGCTTAATATTGTCAAACACCATCAAACATTGCATTTTGTGTAAATAACACAACCCAATCTCACAACATTTTGTGATAGCCTCATGAAAAATAAATTAATCTACGTATGGTTTGTGATACCATCACAAAAAGTACATTTTCGTGATGGGAGCATTAAATGCGGCATGACACAGAGGCGGGATCTGGTAGGGTTAGGGGAAGTGAGAGGGTTAGCTCAGGGTTAGTGTTAGTTAGTGACGGGAGCATGAACAAAAAAATGTGACTTTGGGCTGAAATAACAACAGGGAAACAATTTTAAGTGTTTTTTATCTCTTGAATAATTTATTTTATTATATTTTTGTCATCTGGTGCTGCAGCACTGCAAGCACCCCCACATCCCATGGCTATGGCTACACATGCCAACTTTGATGCTTGTATGACAATTTCAGTGATTTTCTTCATGCTTTCTGTTACCTCACACACTGGTTTTCCAATTTCAAATGTAAGCTACATGCCCACATTGACCTCAAGATGTTCAATATTTATCTCTCTCCTTGTTTGTCAGATCTGTTACAAGCCAGCAGTGTATCTGTGTTTTTGGGCCCGTCTGATGGCCTTCATTCTCACACTCTGCTCTTGGATGAGGAAAGAGGTCATCTTCTTCTCGGCACTAAGGATCACGTCTACCTGCTTGACCCTGACAACCTGGCTAGAGGACCCAGAAAGGTAAATCACAAGGGCAATTGTCCATAACTGAGATCTGCAGAAGACATCTGTAAAATAACCTAAAGTGTTGCTGTAGGGCAGAAAATTGAAGTCAGTTGTAGTTTTGACCCTTCAAAGTGCATGCGGCAGTTAAAATCTCAAATTCAGGAAAACACTGGAAGACAAACATCCAGATCTGCACATATGCATGTTTTTGCTATTTGCCTTAAACAGCTAATGAGTATAAAGACAGTTATTTACCTCCTCCTGACCGAGTCGTGCCTCATATGGGATGATACAACTTATTTTTCCCCAGTGCTGGGAGGTCAATCTGTCATGTACTGTTTGAAAGAAGAGCTCACCTTTCAGTCACCGTGGCAGCCTGAAACTCTCTCTCTCTCAAAGTTATCACATTGCACACCACATTCACACATGCAAAATATGCACTTTTACCTAATTGCACATACAAACACACAAATGCACTTGGAGTAATGCCATATGTTAAAGTTTGTAGATGTGAGCGTGTGTTTATGCAGCTGAGGTTGATCCATGCACAGGACGACGTTATGTTTATTTGATCTTTATCTGCTGGTTTTAACTCTTAGTGTAGCTCTTAAACTGTTGCTTTGGTGGTGCCGTTTTGGTTTGGTGTTGATTTCAAAGAGATATCTACTAAGTGTCAACTTCTGTGGGCTCTAATGGGGCCAGGTCTTGAACATGATAACCAAGCACAGACGTACCTGAAATGGGACAGCGTGGTATTGTGTAGGAGTCAGAAAGATGGATTCATGCTGAGCAACACATTTTCAGGGGGAAAAAAAGAATGTGCTTGACAATACAGCAAAAAACTATTTCTCAATAAACATCCCACAAACAGAAAAACCAAAAATGAAATGTACTCTAACACAAAAAATAACCACCTCATTTTTGCATCTCTCTCTCTCTCTCTCTCTCTCTCTCTCTCTCTCTCTCTCTCTCTCTCTCTCTCTCTCTCTCTCTCTCTCTCTCTCTCTCTCTTTCTCTCTCTCTCTGTTGTTCTGTTTTGACCACTTCATTTCACACTTCTCTGCATTCTGGTTTTAATCCTAATTCTTACCCCTAACAATCCATGGCTTTGAACCAGAGACTTTATGTACCTGTGTCCAGTGGTGGGCACACTTCCAATAATCCGATAACAGATAATTATCGAAGATAATGTTTTCATTATCGGATTATCTTTTTAGATAACTTTAAAAACCATTATCTGACTAATTACGAGGTCTGTGAGAAAAGTAACGGACCTTTTTATTTTTTTCAAAAACTATATGGATTTGATTCATATGTTTTTACATCAGCCAAGCTTGAACCTTCGTGCGCATGCGTGAGTTTTTCCACGCCTGTCGGTTGCGTCATTCGCCTGTGGGCAGGCTTTGAGTGAGCTCTGCTCCACCCCTCTCGTCGTGGTTTCATTGCGAGGAAATGGCGGAATGATTTGGGCTTTTTTCCATCAGAATTTTTTCAGAAACTGTTAGAGACAAGCAGCTGGAAACCATTCGAAAAATGTATCTGGCTTTCGGTGAAAGTTTTACGGGCTTCACAGGGAATAAGGACTGTTACTACAGCTTTAAGGACGCCCCACAATGGCGCACGGCGCGCCGCGCTCCGAGCCGCCATCGAGAGGCAGAAAACACCACATAATTTTTAAAAGGATGGCTGTGTGGAGCCGGGACCGTCGTGAGCAATTTCTCTGGTTATCACAAGAGCTGGACATCAGCCATTTTCCAGCAGATTTCACTTTTAACAAGATATTTTGTCATGGAAAGCCACGCGGAGGCTTCGCGCATCAGGACCGATTCGCTGATCTAGCGAGACAAAGGAACACTTCTGTTTCGGAGTGTTAAAGGACAAGTTGGGACATGCCCAGCTCTCCACAATTTATCTTATACTCACTGGGTTGGTAAGCACTGAAAGCTGAGATAGGCATGTCCTAACTTGTCCCCTGGCACTCCGAAACGGAGGTGTTCACCGTTACACCCATATATAAAAGTGGAGATAAGTATCTATTCTCAAATTATAGACCTATATCTGTGTTATCTCAATTCTCAAAAATTTTAGAAAAACTATATACAGTATGGTTAGATCAGTACATTGAAAACTTCAAGATATTAAACGATAACCAGTATGGCTTCAGAAAAAATAGATCTACAACTTTAGCGTTAATTGATTTAGTGGAAGAAATAACAAATAATATTGATAAAAAGAAACATACAATGGCGATCTTCATTGACTTAAAAAAAGGTGTTTGATACTATTAATCACAACATATTATTCATAATATGTACCACATCGCACACATGGGCACTTACATGCCCATGTGTGCATGTAAGTGGATAAAATTGTTATATTATTAAGTCATATTGAATACAGGGAAACGTGCATGCATGCGTGGGCGCAGGTTGCCCACGGGTGCATGTATGTGGATAAAAAAATTATTATATCATCAAGTCTAATCGAATACAGGGAAATGTGCATGCATGCATGGGCTTGGGTGCCCATGGGTGCATGTATGTGGGTTAAAATTGTTATACTCAACAAAAATATAAACGCAACACTTTTGGTTTTGCTCCCATTTTGTATGAGATGAACTCAAAGATCTAAAACTTTTTCCACATACACAATATCACCATTTCCCTCAAATATTGTTCACAAACCAGTCTAAATCTGTGATAGTGAGCACTTCTCCTTTGCTGAGATAATCCATCCCACCTCACAGGTGTGCCATATCAAGATGCTGATTAGACACCATGATTAGTGCACAGGTGTGCCTTAGACTGCCCACAATAAAAGGCCACTCTGAAAGGTGCAGTTTTGTTTTATTGGGGGGGGGTTACCAGTCAGTATCTGGTGTGACCACCATTTGCCTCATGCAGTGCAACACATCTCCTTCACATAGAGTTGATCAGGTTGTCAGTTGTGGCCTGTGGAATGTTTGTCCACTCCTCTTCAATGGCTGTGTGAAGTTGCTGGATATTGGCAGGAACTGGTACACGCTGTCGTATACGCCGGTCCAGAGCATCCCAAACATGCTCAATAGGTGACATATCCGGTGAGTATGCCGGCCATGCAAGAACTGGGACATTTTCAGCTTCCAAGAATTGTGTACAGATCCTTGCAACATGGGGCCGTACATTATCCTGCTGCAACATGAGGTGATGTTCTTGGATGGCACAAAAATGGGCCTCAGGATCTTGTCACGGTATCTCTGTGCATTCAAAATGCCATCAATAAAATGCACCTGTGTTCTTCGTCCATAACAGACACCTGCCCATACCATAACCCCACCGCCACCATGGGCCACTCGATCCACAACACTGACATCAGAAATCTGCTCACCCACACAACGCCACACACTCTGTCTGCCATCTGCCCTGAACAGTGTGAACCGGGATTCATCCGTGAAGAGAACACCTCTCCAACGTGCCAAACACCAGCGAATGTGAGCATTTGCACACTCAAGTCGGTTACGACGACGAACTGGAGTCAGGTCGAGACCCCGATGAGGACGACGAGCATGCAGATGAGCTTCCCTGAGACGGTTTCTGACAGTTTGTGCAGAAATTCTTTGGTTATGCAAACCAATTGTTTCAGCAGCTGTCCGAGTGGCTGGTCTCAGACGATCTTGGAGGTGAACATGCTAGATGTGGAGGTCCTGGGCTGGTGTGGTTACACGTGGTCTGCAGTTGTGAGGCTGGTTGGATGTACTGCCAAATTCTCTGAAACGCCTTTGGAGATGGCTTATGGTAGAGAAATGAACATTCAATACACGAGCAACAGCTCTGGTTGACATTCCTGCTGTCAGCATGCCAATTGCACGCTCCCTCAAATCTTGCGACATCTGTGGCATTGTGATGTGTGATAAAACTGCACCTTTCAGAGTGGCCTTTTATTGTGGGCAGTCTAAGGCACACCTGTGCACTAATCATGGTGTCTAATCAGCATCTTGATATGGCACACCTGTGAGGGTGGGATGGATTATCTCAGCAAAGGAGAAGTGCTCACTACCACAGATTTAGACTGGTTTGTGAACAATATTTGAGGGAAATGGTGATATTGTGTATGTGGAAAAAGTTTTAGATCTTTGAGTTCATCTCATACAAAATGGGAGCAAAACCAAAAGTGTTGCGTTTATATTTTTGTTGAGTGTATGCAAGGGTATTTGTGTATAGAAGTAATGTATTTATGTAAATATATGTTGATATGTATAATGCAAGGTGTGTGTTTATATAGGTATGTATGATCTCAAATCTTTTTATTTATTCTTGTCTGCACAGCCGGAAATAATACATGTGAAAGGGGGTAGAAAATATAAGTTTTACTTCATCCTACTCCCTTTGAGTAATGTACAGACTCTAAAAGATCAATGTTTTTAACTTGCTCAAATAAAATAATAAAGAAAGAAAGTTCCTTTGTCTCGCTCGATCAGCGAATCGGTCGTGATGTGCGAAGCCTCTGCGTGGCTTTCCATGACAAAATCTCTTGTTAAAAGTAAAATCTGCCGGAAAATGGCTGATGTCCAGCTCTTGTGACAACCAGAGAAATTGCTCACGACGGTCCCAGCTCCACACAGCCATCCGTTTAGAAATGATGTGGTGTTATCTGCCTCTCGATGGCTGCTCGCCATTGTGCGGCGTCCGTAAAGCTGTAGTAACACTCCTTATTCTCTGTGAAGCCCGTAAAATTTTCACCGAAAGCCAGATAAATTTTTCAAATGTCTCCCTGCAGCTTCTCAGACAAAGAGATTCCGACGGGAGGGGGAGTCCACACCTCACTCAAAGCCTGCCCACAGGCGAATGACGTCACCGACAGGCATGACAAAACTCATGCATGCGCACGAGGGTTCAAGCTTGTCTGACGTAAAAACATATGAATCAAATCCATTTATTTTTTGAAAAAAATAAAAAGGACCACTTTTTTTTATCACAGACCTCGTATATGGCACAAGCAGTAAGTAGTAAGTAAAAAAATAAAAAAACTTTTACTTATACTCCAGAAAATATAATTCCCAGTTCAAAGTCACCCATAGACATGTTTTACATTTCATGCTGTGGGCCATGGCTTCCCCCGCCTCCAGTTCCATTCCATGCCATGGACCACTTTTTAAATTGATTCATGTCATGGAATATTTTTCTTCTTTGATACTGTCTTGAACAGGAAATAAAATCATTAATCAGTCATATATGATGCTGGCAAGAATTCCGCTTATTTCTAGTTCTATTTTCAGTAGAATGATGCTATCATCAAAAGCAGTTCTTTCCAAAGCAGTTATGGCAACACCGTGGCTTAGTGGTTAGCACTGTTACCTCACAGCAAGAAGGTAAAAGAGGTCTTGATCTCAATGGGACTATCATGGTTAAATAAAGGTAAAATTAAAATTCCTGAAGTGTGCGCTGCATTCCCCTGTTGGACCATGAAGGTACTGCAGTTAGGTTAAAAGGTCATTAAAATGATAAGAAAACATCATTCAGTTTAGGTTTTGCAACAAAGTTTAAAATTACCCAGAAATATTCAATAATCATTGCATGTTTTGAAAATATGCAGCTTTACAGGTTGTACCGTGTTTGTGGATGATTATAGTTTTGCACTGCAATCTCATACAGTCATGCATATATACAATAATTTTATTTATGAAATAAATAATTATATGAGGAAATACTTTATCTTAGTCTAATATGTCAACTCAAATTGTGTCAAAGTGTGGGTAGATTTTTAGATTTTAAAGCAAGCTTTGCCTTTCTTAAGTTTGGGAATTGCTGGTGTAGTAAAGTGCTGTACTGCTGTCCTTAGACACCCCCACATGCTGCACTAAAACTGACAACTTTATATTGTAAGCTTGGAAGCCTTTTTCATCCCTCTCACAGGAACTGTAATGTGTTCAGTCATGATGTAATACTGTTTTCCCTTGTTGTTGGAATTCTTCAGTCTCATGCAATTGTTTGGAATCATGAATATTTGTGTTGGCATGTTTGCATAGCTATCCACGCGCTGTTGACCCATGAATAAATTTGGGCGGTAGCTGTCCTTGTCAGGATTTATGGGACGTAACACATTAAGCACATAAGCCTGTTATAACACGTGTGAGCTGTTATATGGCTGGGGGGGCCTGGCTGCCGGTTTGTTTGTCTTTTTGTTTTCCTCCCAGGTGGCGTGCATTTGGGACTGAGTGGCTGTGTTGCTGAGGCTGTCAGGACCTAACCCTGATCACCTGCGACTCGTCAGGACTCACAGCTGAGGTGCATCTGGATGGATTGGAGCATGTTGGCATTTAAGACTGGAGTGCACAGTGTGTATTTGCCAGAGACTCGACCTTGTGACCAGACGGGTGAGATCGTCGTCTCGGGAGCCATCTCATCAGCAGCGGATGCTGAGAAACATCCAGGTTTGATGCACGGTCTGTGAAAGAGGAGGGGGTGAGGTCTCACGCTCGTCAGCACACTTCCTGAGGTACGTTAGATTTTGTGACTAACAGTTATACAGTCAGTAAATGTGGTGTCCCTCACACCTTATTGTATTGAGCTGTTTGTTAGTCATGTATCAGCTTCCACTGCGGTGGAGTTTTGTGAACTGGATGTTCCATGCCTGCAGGTTGGAAGCTGATCAGTAATCAAGCCAGGAAGTGTTTGCTGTTTGTACACCTTTAAGTGGTCTGTGTGTAGAGTGTGGACTCACATAATGGTTCCTTCTTTCACAGACTCGGTTGTTGCGGCCACCTGGGGGGTGTCGGCGGGGTCCTTGGGTCCGAAACAGCTTCTGGCTCCGGACCGTTAGCGCTGCTGGGAGCGCACCACGCCAGGCCGCACCTTTCTGTTATTACATTTTCACTGTTATGTATTAAATTCAGTTAGCCTTTGTACCGTGCTCTGCTTATTTCATACTGGGTCCTTCAAACGCTGGTCGGTTCTCCGAGCTGCGTCCGACACATAACATGAGCGTTAGGAATTACGTTGAAGGACTGCCCATTACTGTCTAATAACTGCACCTGCAGATGTTTTTCATTGTGCAGTCATTTAACGTTCCACAAAATACTGCAAAAAAGTCCATTTTTGTATTTTGAGACAAACAAATAAGTGTGGCAAGTGTTTAGAATGACAGCTTTTATTTCATGATACATTATTTACAGATAAGCAGCAGATAAGAGAAAAGTTAGAGCGGAATCCTGCAAATAATGATCCAAGCATCAAATTTGGCACAAATACTCCTTAGACATTCCTCCTTTGAAACAAAAGTCATACTGAAAACTACACCACATTATTTGCCTGATCATAAAGATTCCAAAAAGATATAGTTTGGACTATCTGTGACTGAATGTTATGGAGTTATGGGGTAAAAACAGCAAGACTGGTGACAAAGGTCAGTTTCAGTTTGTACAGTAGTCAAAAGTTAAAGTTGCTCCAATTTTGGTAAAAAGTGATGCAAATTATTAGTTGAATTAACAAGGTTTTAAAAAGGAATAGTTTGGACCATGTGTCATGTTTAGTTATCACATTACGGGTAACATATGTCACATGTCATAGAATCCAATGGACGTTGACCTTGTTTGACCTTTACTTTCAGGACCAAGCATTAAACACTGTCAAAACTATTCCATTTATTAATCTTATTAGCTCAACCAAAACTGATACAAACTATTGGTTGAGCTAATAGTGCAGCGCTATGAATACTTCCTGGATGCACTGTTTTTTCATTATTTCCTGCTTGTGCTAGGAACAGGTTGCTCAGTGGACAGGGACTTGACAATCAATATGTAGACGCTACCTGTCTGTGTCCTCAGACATGGCACTTTTTCATTTTGCCAGTCCACAAAGCTGTAAATGGGTATCAGCCTTGCCTGGGGAAATAACCTGCAATAGACTGGTGTTGCATTCAAGGGGAGTTGTAGAGTCTCATTCACTTCACACTATGGAATAAAGGGATAAGTGCCACTACCAAGGTGCTTCAGGGCATGTATAGGACCTGCATATTCTTCTTCTAATCTCTATTGCATATTACATGTTTCATTTAATTTAATTTAATGTATTAATTTAATTATCTTATAATGTGCCAAATCACAGCAAAAGCCGTCTCAAGGCGCCTTACATAAAACAAGTCAACATAAAATTAAATAAATAATGAAAAATGAATAAAAAAATTCAAATACATAAATAAAACAAAAGTAAAAAAATAAAACAAATAAAAATAAAAACTATCCATAAGAAAGAGAATAAAAATAGGTTTTGAGTCTTGACTTAAAAATGTCCACAGACTCAGACTGCCTCACGGTCGCAGGAAGACTGTTCCACAGGGTGGGTGCACGATACGAAAAGGCTCTTTGACCTGCTGACTTCTTCTTCACCCTGCGAACACAGAGAAGTCCCGCATCCTGCGACCGCAAAGCCCGGGCCGGCACTTAGAGTTCCACCAGATCAGCCAGATAAGATGGTGCCAGTCCATGAACAACCTTATAAGTCAATAACAAAACCTTAAAATCTGCTCTCACAGAGACAGGGAGCCAGTGCAAATATGCCAAAATGGGTGTGATATGTTCAGACCTTCTGTTACATGTCAGAAGTCTGGCGGCAGCATTCTGAACCAGCTGAAGACACATAATGCTTGACTGTGGTAACCCTGAAAATAGAACATTACAATAATCTAGTCTAGAAGAAACAAAAGCATGAATCAGGGTCTCAGCATCAGCCATGGACAGGATGGGGCTGATTCTTGCTATATTTCTCAGATGGAAAAAAGCAGTCCTAGTACAATCCCTGTGTGGAGGTCAAAAGACAACGTGGGATCAAAAATTACCCCAAGGTTCCTCATTTTGTCCGTATGATGTATGACACAGGGACCCAGGCTGATGCCTGATGCCTGGGTCCCTGGGTCAAACTGATGCTGATGTCTCGCTGGACCAAGAACCATCATTTCAGTCTTATCAAAGTTTAAAAGTAGGAAGTTACTAGACATCCAACTTCTCACTGATAGAAGACAGTCCTCCAGGGATTTTATGGGAGTGAGATTTCCCGCAGTATCGGCATGTTTTTATGAATTAAAAACTATAGACAACTTTCGAAAGGAAATACATCCTACAAGGGTACTTTCAAAAGTTCTCTGCATCACTCAGAAGATGTCAAGAAAAAAAACATCTTTGCATTATTCTTCAACATGGTCTTCCTTAACTTCAGTGCACTCAGTCCATTGATGTTTAAGCTGCACCTCAGCCTTCAGATACTTTTGTTTCTGGGTGAGGCAGAGAACTTTTTGAAGTATCCTTGTATGTATTTTACTCCCCACCCCACCTTTGAAAGCTATCAAGTCACCCAATACATCGGTGATTGATATATATATATATATATATATAGATAGATAGATAGATATTAGACCTGTTCAAAATGTCAAATGTTACGAAATCTTTTGGTCCACATGTTGTTCTTGTTCCACTAAAAAAAATAAAAGATCTGTGCCAAATCTTATTGTAATTGGACATTGTTTAAGGGTCCCCCACAAAGCAACAATTTTCCCCAAACAAGCAAAAAGGGGAGATGGCTTCCAGTAATGTTCTCCTTTGGGTGACCAATCAACCACCACTTTTTACGATTAGAAGCCATCACATGTACATGTAAAAGAAAAATAATGGCATCAGAGTCTTCTCCTGTTAAGCGGATGGAGAGGAAAATGTGTCACTCTGGGGGACCTCTAAATCTTATCTGATTGAGTTCAAATTTGTTCTGCACCTATAAAACCCCAAGTGGAACAAAAACAACATATGGCCCAAAGTCTCTCTTTTATTTTTTCACTATGTAACATAGATAATTTTCTTAAAATCCAATCACTTTGACCGAAGCTGACTTTCAGTCATTCCACCAAATTTGGCCCAAATGAGGTCAGAACAAAACTATTTTGTTCAGACATGGAAGAAATGATGGAGTGAGGCGTGACCACAATACAGTACATCCCCGCCCCTCCAACATGAACTACTCTGCACTGATGTAATTAAAGCAAAAACAACACAAGGGAGTTCAACGTTACACCACTGCCACCGCCTTATTGTAACTTCTTTAATTCCCTGATGTTGTAACAGAACGTAACCAGCTGAGAAATCTAATAACATAATGTCCTCAGATTACCTGGCCTGCTTCCCGTGACAGAGTGGAAACGTGCAAACATGCAGGCAAGGATTTAAACGTAAGTGTTGGCAAAGAAAACCAGGAAACCCAAGCAATTAACACGATTCTATAGTCCCAGTCCCAGTCTTTATCTGATAGTTCATCCTGTTTTGCTTGTCACAGTTGGAGTGTGGCAACTTTGTCAGAGTCCTTCACAACTACAACCGAACACACATCTATGCCTGCGGTACCGGAGCCTTCCACCCAAACTGCGCTTTCATTGAAATCACTGGGAACCGAGAGGTATAGTAGGAATTAAAAAGAAATGGATTTAAAGTTGTCAAGCTCCTCATATAATCAGTGCGACATTGCATGACTTTTTTCCGTCTTGGCTCTCAGGATGGAGTGTTCCAAATTCTGCCTGGTACAGTGGAGTCTGGGAGGCTGAAATGCCCTTTTGATCCGTGGCAGCCGTTCACCTCAGTCCTCACAGGTAAGAGGAGGCTTTACTTTTACAGTCCTGCTCCTTATCACTCATGCGCCACATCGTTATTCCTGCACAGCACAAACTCATCTGCAATAAATGTTGAAGTCATCTTTCCAAGTCTGTTTTTCAAATCTCTTTCCCAGGCACTTTTTTAACTTGTCAAACTCAAGAGTTTGTCGTGCACTCACAGCATTACTTGGCAGAGAATTGTAAATAAGTGCAATTTTGAGCAGTTTCTCCCCTTCATGTGCTATGTTCTTGAAATGTTTCTATATACTATAGCCCCCGTTTAGACTTTTAATGAAAGTTGTGCAATCTTTCACTATATTCTGTTGTAGTATTGTGTGGGAACAGAAGACAGACGGTCTTGGTGATTTATAACTGACTGCCTATAACACATAGAGCAAGTACATTTGGGGCATCTGTCTATTTTGCAGACCCACTACATAGCTAAGTGGAACTGGGTCAGATTACTATAAATTGTATTTAGTTACAAATTACATTGCTGTTTTTGTAATTGGTAACACAATCCATTGGTTATCAAAAAAGTAAAGTCATTGAAGACTTTTGGATTTCTTCAAAATCAGTTGCTGAAAATGAGACATTTCATATTAAACAAAGGGACACATCCACAAACATTGTTTTTCTCCTTATATATCACAAATTACATATGAAATGATAAATAAACAAAGTATCTGAAATTTCCCTTTCAGTTATCTCAAATTTGTTTTGATTTCTCAAAACAAAATACACAATTTGCACTAAACATTTATATGATGTTTTGGTGCACATTGTTAAACTCCAAATGATGTTGATATTGGAATCAGGAATTCTATTCAATTTATTTTATTTATATAGCGCCAAATCACAGCAAAGCTACCTCAAGGCACTTCACACGAGTAAGGTCTAACCTTACCAACCCCCCTGAGCAAGCACACAGGTGACAGTGGTAAAGAAAAACTCCCTCTGATGATATTGAGGACGAAACCTCAAGCAGACCAGACACAGAGGAGTGGCCCACTGCTTTGACCATTCTAATAGTTACAAGGTTTTTACAAAGTTTTACCAAGCTGAAGAAACAGGAAATACGAGGTCTGTTAGAAAAGTATCCGACCTTTTTATTTTTTTTTCAAAAACCATATGGATTTAAATCACGTGTGATTGCATCAGCCAAGCTTAAACCTTTGTGCGCATGCGTGAGTTTTCTCACGCCTGTCGGTTGCATCATTCGCCTGTGAGCAGGCTTTGAGTGAGGTGTGGTCCACCCCTCTCGTCTATTTTTTATTGCAAATAAATGTCTGAACGATTTGGAGCTTTGCTGCATCAATTTTTTTCCAGAAACTGTGAGAGACCTCCAGGTGGATACCGTTCGGAAAATTAATATGGCTTTCAGGGACGATTTTATGGGGATTACACAGATTAAGGAGTGATCCAGACGGTTTAAAGACCGCCCACAGCTGCTGAGAGCGCGGCGCGCTCCAGCCCCCATCGACAGGCTGACACCTTGCTGGAACAACCAGATAATTTCCAACGTGAAGGCTTTGTTGATCCGGGACCTCGTCTGACTTTCACAAAAAAGGCTGAAGATGTGGACATCAGCACTTTTTCGGTACATTCCACCGTTACAGTAGTTTTTTTCATGAAAAGAAACGCGGAGGGATGCGCCACGGAGCCGTTCATTACGCGGGACAAAAACACCTCGGTGTTGGTCTCACAGGACGGCTTAAAGGTGGATTTCAGATGGATTCCAGTTGCTTTTCAGTCGTGTGATTATCCGATTGTGATTGTGCATGAGCTGGACCTGCCCCAACATGTCCTGGAAGGCTTCATCACGGCGTTGCTTTGTGCCATGCAGCTCCACCGCGACGTGCGGAATTCCTCTGCACGTCTGTCTCAATGTGCAGAAAAAATGCTGATGTCCACTCTTTTCACAATTCCTGTGCTAGTCAGACAACATACCGGATCAAGACAGCGTCCAGTTTAGAAATGAACGGCACATTCCACTGTTACAGGAGTTTTTGTCATGGAAAGAGGAGCGGCTCCACCGCGCGTATATATATATAAAAAAACTGAATAGCATCAAAATCAAAGTGCATTATTGAGGACAGCATGCAGTCAGTGGTTCCACAGGCAGGGCGTCATGAAATAAGTCCAGCACCCTGGGTCAGGGCCAGCCACTGCAATCTGTTTTAGGACTACATTCCAACAGCAGACTGCAGTGGCTCAGAGATGTCACCTTTAGCAAGGTGGTCCACGGGCCACTGTGTCAGCTTCAACCAGTGCATCTCATAGTCAGTCCAGTGCCCTGAGGTGTGCAGCGGTCAGCCTCATGTGGTCTCTTCAGTGCCTCGGACAAAGAGAAAAACTGCAGAATCAGTCAGCTGGAAATAACTGCATCTAAGGTATGAGTTCACCAACAGTAAATCGACAGGGAAGCAGAAAAAATACTTAGGTGATTGCCGGCAGTTAGCCCTGAGCTTCACTTACAGACCCAGAATTTAGATAAAGTGAGGCTGAGACCTGTTCCATTACTAAGAAGATAATAATAATAATAATAATAATAATAATAATAATAATAATAATAATAATAATAATAGTGATGAATCTCAAAGCACAATGATACAGCGGGGTCAAGGACAGCAGACAACTGATTAAAGCACACATATACACATCGGTATTGTCCAGTACAGGCAAGAAGGTATCAGGAGCTTCCGAGCTCTTAAGGAAAGGCATGTCTTTTTTCTATAAAGGAAGCCTAGTTTCACCCTTAATTTGGAGATCAAGTGTTTAAGATTAATTTAGCTCTGTGTCAATAGTTAATCCCAAGTACTTGTAATTGCTGACTGTTTTACCTTGAACAGTTATAATTGATGGCATATTCTCCAAGGAAACAGATGATTTTGAAAAAAAAACATTATTTTGGATTTTTCTGCAATCAAGGCCAGTTTAAATTTCTCCAGACGGTACTGCACTATAGACTGCATGCACTAAGGACTGCAGAAATTCAAATGCCTGTGTCACAGAGTTTGAACAATAGATTACAGTGTCATCTGCATAAAGATGATAGAAGGCGCCTGACAGGTTTGCACACAGATCAGTAGTGTAAATTTGTGAACAAAATAGGTCCTAAAACTGAACCTTGAGGAACACCTTTTGTGACCTAAAGAAAGGTGGAATTAACACCAGCCATCTGAATGAACTGCAGCCTACTTGGCAAACCAAGAGACAAAGCATGTGTGGAGACACCATATTTGTAAAGAATTTCTAACAAGAGACTGTGATCCACAGTATCAAATGCCTTCGAAAGATCAAGAAACAGTGCAACACAAACTGTTTTAGAATTCAATGCCTCATACACTTCATTTAAAACTTTTAGAATAGCAATAACAGTACTATGTTGCTTCCTAAAACCAGATTGAAAAGGGTTTAAAATATTGTTTGATTCTAAGCAAAATGCATAATTTTGAAATAGGTCTGTAATTATGTAAGTGTTGTGTTCCTTCATCTGACTATCCTTATGCAATGTCAGCACCCTAAGGTGAGAGCCAATATAGGGTGCTCTGGCCCCAGGAATACACTTCACATCAGCTGGCATCTGTACTCTAACTTTGCATGTAATAGAATCCCCTATCACTCACGCACAGTGCGAGTATTTCAGCCTGGAGATGGGGTAGAAGTTACCCTTAAGCTTGGAGGACTATCAACAGGCATATTCAAGGCTAAAAAATGGTTCACAATCGGCATCTGTGACTGTGAGTCAGGTACCACAAAAGGGCACCGAGCCTTATGAGATTTCTTCCACATAACAGTCAGAAAGCCATTGTCTTTCGCCGGCGGAGGTAAGCCATTACAAGCCCCTCTGGACCTTTCTGTATGGAGTTGGCATGTTCTTCCCATGTTTGCATGGTTTCCCTGCTGGGGCTCTGGCTTACTCCCTCTTCCAAAGACATGCAAGTTTGGTGAACTGGTGGCTCTAAATTGGCTGTAGTTTTGCGTGCATGCATGTATGATTGTGTTTGTCTGTGTATGTGGCCCTGCGACATGCCCTATGACTGTTTGGATAGGCTTTAGCCCCCTGGTGACCCTTGATCGGAGGAAACAGCTAAAAAATGGATGATGTTGTGAGCCAAATGTAGCACTTATGCAAAATAAAAAGTTTTGAAATACTCAAAAAATAAATAGACAGGAAAAAACAAAATAACTCATATCAAAACACTTCACAGAGAGTGAAAACAATGCACTGTTTGAATTTTTAAAAAGCTAAATCAAATTTTTACTTCACAAAAGAATTCACCTTTTGAAAATATGTGAAACAGTAAATTAAGCAAATGCCATAAAAATGTTGCATTGTTTTGAAAATTTGACACAATTAATTAATTAATTTAGTTATTTTAAAGAAGAGAAATGCAAGAAAATTACAAGAAATGGTTCTCTCTTTAAAAGCACTTGCACTGTTAAACCCAAACCAGTCTTACGGCAAGTCATGATTCAGCAGCACAAAATATACATTTCGTGCTCGAACCTCAGATTTGGGAGGAGCAGTGTGGTTTTCATTCTGGTCGCGGCACACTGGACCAGCTCTACACGCTCCATCGGGTGCTCGAGGGTTCATGGGAGTTCACCCAATCAGTCCACATGTGCTTTGTGGATCTGGAAAAGACGTTTGACTGTGTCCCTCGGGGCGCCCTGTGGGGGGTGCTCCGGGAGTATGGGGTCCGGGGTCCTTTGCTAAGGGCTATCCGGTCCCTGTACGACCACAGCAGAAGCTTGGTTCGCATTGCCAGTCGTAAGTCAAACCTGTTTCCAGTGCACGTTGGCCTCCGCCAGGGCTGCCCTTTGTCACCGGTTCTGTTCATTATCTTTATGGACAGAATTTCTAGGCGCAGTCAGGGTGTAGAGGGGGTCTGGTTTGGGAACCACAGAATCTCGTCTCTGCTGTTTGCGGACGATGTGGTTCTGTTGGCTTCGACAAATCAGGACCTTCAACGTGCACTGGGGCGGTTTGCAGCTGAGTGTGAAGCGTCCGGGATGAAAATCAGCACCTCCAAATCCGAGGCCATGGTTCTCGACCGGAAAAAGGTGCTTTGCCCTCTTCAGGTGGGTGGAGTGTCCTTGCCTCAAGTGGAGGAGTTTAAGTATCTCGGGGTCTTGTTCACGAGTGAGGGACAGATGGAGCGTGAGATCAACAGACAGATCGGTGTAGCATCTGCAGTGATGCGGTCACTGTATCGGACCGTTGTGGTGAAGAGACAGCTGAGTAGGGGGACCAAAGTTCTCGATTTACTGATCGATCTACGTTCCGATCCTCACCTATGGTCATGAGATTTGGCTCATGACCGAAAGAACGAGATCGCGAGTATAAGCCGCCGAGATGAGTTTCCTCCACAGGGTGGCTGGGTGCTCCCTTAGAGATAGGGTGAGGAGCTCGGAGTCGAGCCGCTGCTCCTCCACGTCGAAAGGAGTCAGTTGAGGTGGCTCGGGCATCTTTTCCGGATGCCCCCTGGACGCCTCGCTGGAGAGGTGTTCCGGGCACGTCCCATTGGAAGGAGGCCTTGGGGAAGACCCAGGACACGCTGGAGGGACTACGTCTCTCGGCTGGCTTGGGAATGCCTTGGGGTTCTCCTGGAGGAGCTGGGGGAGGTGTGTGTGGATCGGGAGGTCTGGGCGGCTTTGCTTGAGCTGCTGCCCCCGCGACCCGACTCTGGATAAAGCGGAAGAAAATGGATGGATGGATGGATGGATGGAAATATACATTAATCTATTGGTTCGTGATATTGTGACGAAAGCGCCTCATTTTCATCACGGCAGCACAAATTCATTCTAATTCATTCCATGATGGCTGCACGAAATTAAAAGTGAAGCGCGGGGGGGTCGGGGTGGTTATGGTTCGGGTTGGGGGAAGGAGTAGGGTTAGTAACAGTGAGTTAAAGAAAAACCTGTCACGAAAATTTGACTCATTTTGTGACAGGAGGATGAAAAAAAAAAGTTAAACCATTACTTCAAAAATGTTTCACTCTGTTGATATACCCAAACCACTGAATGCTGCACTTGTTTCAGAAAATGAATGAGATTTTTGAAACATTCAAAATACTATGATGGTATGAAGTGGATAATGGATAGTGGGACCCCCACATCCCACAAAGAATCTCTGGCTGTGCCCCTGCAAGTTAGACTTAATTTGATTCAGATGGGCACATGTTGAGTTTGGATACAATTTTTACCAGTCTGATGATTTCTGTTTCCCAATTTTTTTTTTTTTTTTTGTTCCAGAAAACGTAACCTTGTGTTTTTATAGCGTGTATGTAAAGTAGAATAAAGAGTAATAAGAGTAAAAAATATTCAGAAGACAAAAAGAACATGACCTATCACTTCCAAACAAATGTATGATTTTCATCTGTATATATAATGATGATTACTTGATTGTTTTTTGTGTTGAACCCAGACCAATACCTGTATGTGGGCACAGCTTCAGACTTCTTGGGTAAAGACATGACCTTCACACGCTCCCTTGGCCCTCCTCCTGACCAGCACTACATACGCACTGACATCTCTGAAGACTACTGGATCAATGGTACACATACACACATCCACTTAAATAAAAAAAAATAAAAAAAAGTCATGGCTTTTTCTGCAAACTTGCAGCCTCTCTGCTGATACAATGGACCCCTCTGTACCCTCAGGATGATTATTGGTACAGCAGTGTTGAGGAAACAGCACACTTACTCATTTAGCTGGAACTTTTATATGAATGCCTGAGCTGAAGACAGACCACACCCACTGAAGAATTTATTGCATGTCTCAAAGTTCACAGTCCCAGTCACCCAAACACCCCATATGCACGCTTCTATGCTTAATACCAGTCATTGCTGAGCAGGTCGTCTCTCTTTCTCTCTCTCCCTCTCTCTCTCTCTTTCTCTCTTTCTCTCTGCATGCAGCCGCAGACTGGACTGTTTTACAGCCGCTGACAGCTTGTCATGTATCAACAATCTGAATTCTTACACATGGTGTCCACATTTCACAACCACAGAGTCACAAATGTTTGGAGTAGTCGTAGGGGTGAGTGTGTGTGTGCGCACGTGCGCAGCGCCTGTGTAGTGCAGCAGAGAGGTGCAGCACATCATTTTCTTGCAGTGTTTCTTTTCCTGACCGTCTGTTGAACATCTTTCCAGCACTGAAGGACTAACAATGACCTTCTGTCTGGAGCGTGAACAGCACTACATTAAGGTGCTCCACTCAGGGAATCACCCTGGGGTGGTTGGCTCGGCTCGCAGAGGTTGAGCTAATGTTGATGTAATGTCACTGCAACACTTATGCCTTTGGTCTGGATTTCCCTGTCTCAGGACACTGATGGCAAACATATTGTTAATGGCCTAATGTACTATCTGGTTTCTAATTGTCTCCATCAAGAAGGTTATGGTTTCATTGCCAATTGTTTGACAGTCTCTTATTTTGTTTGTCAGTAGGATATCTGAAATGGAAATGATCAGATTGTCAATTATATTTGGTGGAGAGGTAAATGGACTGCATTTATGGAGCATTTTGCCGCCTGATGTTGATGCCCAGAGCACTTTATAATGATGAGTTACATTCATCCATTCACACACAGTCATGCGCTAATATCAATGTGCTACCATGCAAGGCGCTTATTTGTGCACCAGAAGCAATTCAGCAACTGAGGAGTTTGTTCAAGGGCACCTTACTGAGCTTCCTGTCTGATAAGGAACCACAGATCTTCTGGTCATAAGCCTTCACTCACTGACCAACACTAGGGCATTTGTCAAAGAGAGTTAAATGAAGATCCACAATACTTTTTAATTAGCATAGTCAGCTGAAAGAAAAGGTAGAAAAATCAGAACAACTAGTATACAAATAATGAATGTTTATGAGTTCAATGGTACAAATATTTCTGTTCCATTCAACGAGGTGATGCCTCATTGAATGGAACATTCCATCTTTCACCTCATGAAATATTCTTCCCATTGAAATAATGTAAAAACATTCATTATTTGTTTTATATAATGGCTAAAATAGATTCTTGTCACTTGATATTATATTAATTTATAAACAACAGAACATTTTTGTGCTCGTCACTTGTGCTTTGATATCAACAGTCCAACACGAACTTTAAATTGGAGTCCAATTGTTCTCAGTCAACTTGGAAAAACAGATGTAGTCCGTGATACTTCAAAAAAAAAAAAAAAAATCCTAACAGCTCCTTGTGCCTCCATACGGCTTATGGCATAGTGGATGTTTTTTTTGTGTGTGTGTGTGTGTGTTAGAAGAATTACCACCATCAATTAGCTTGTTCAAATTGTTGTCCATCAGCAAAACAAACTCCGCCATGTTTGGCTAAATGCCGCCCCCACTAGTGTGTGCGTGGGCGGTGTTCACAGCGTACAATGCTACAAAACGTATGGAACCACATTTGTGTGGTAAATGGAACAATATTTGCACACTAAATGCAAGGCAACACAAATGGGACGAATAGTCCGTATGGAACTAAATTTGCATGGTAAATAGAACCATATTTGCACACTAAATGCAACGCAACACACATGGGATGAATAGTCCATGTCACATGACATACAAAGCATAAATCAAATGACAAGGATCCACTCAGCCGTTATATAAATTAGAATATGTATGCTACTATATAGTAAGCAAAAATCAGTTCAAACAGTCCGAAGGCATGGTGACTGAATACTCAGTACACATTTGATAGCAGTCAAACACTACCTGGATGATATACTACCTCCATTGCGTGCAAATCGAATAAACTGCTTAGTCCAATGATGCAGCTGCAGCCTGGTAACTGAAGAAGAAGAAAAACTTAATTGGAAAACACACAGAAGATAGAGGACATACATGAAAATGCTATGGCCCCTTCACACACGATTCAAGCCGACTAGCGGACAAAGAAGGACTTGCTTGCCATTCGTGAAAATTCTAAGCTGCCTGTAACGCCTCGTACACCTGTCGCTACAATTATTCGCACACACCAGTGGCCAAAAGACAGAGAGTGTCCTGTGAGAGCTCATTTGATCCCTCTCACAGGTGTAGGACAAATTCCAGGTGACACACATGAACATCCAACACTGCTCGCTGGACACTTAGAAAATATGTGGCCATTTGCGCTGTTAGCACGAAAATAACTACTTTCGAGCTGGGTTTGAAATTTGTCTAAGTGCCAACACGACTGTGGCATTGCAAAGCAACACACATGTGGCGTGCCAGAGTATCAGCACCCCCGTCAACACATGAACACGTGTGCTGTGCCTGTGTTTCGCACCCCCCACCCCCCTGCAACACATGTGGCATTCCGGGTGGGGGGGAGCACACTTGCATGGAATGCTGATATGTATGTATAGAGATACTGTATGTACTGACAGCTGCAAATGATGGCACAGTGCACATGATGTGTCACATTAAAACCACAGAGACCACAGCCAGGACAGGTATATAAATAAGTACTACAGTAACTACACACACAATTACATAACAAAATAACAACAAAAAAAGATCACATAAAACAGAAACAGTGAGTGACATGTTGGTCTTTGCGCTAAATGGACAGGCGGCATGGCCGCCAACAGCAGCAACTGTTGAGATCTCTGGTTCTGGACATCGTGGCTGGGGAACACATACAGTGTTTTCATGGTCCACTGTGACACACGCCTGTTTGCTTGCTGTCCTCACATGGACATACATAAAAACATATATGGCTTTTGTGATGGGCTGCAGCGAGTGAGCACACAGTGCATACATTGACAGGCTGTCCCAGGTGCAACAGACCATCAGATCATGTGAATGTCACATCTGTCTGACAGGGCACGCACACGTTTCCTGTGAGTGGCGTGCCACAGGACTACAAGCCAACAGTGCAACAAATACGCCACTTTCAGTCATGTATCAGTTATTAAGGTGCTTTTTTGCCATAATTAAAGATGACAAAAAAAACTTCCTCTTCATCGAGATCATCCAATTTCTCTTTTTTAAAATACGTTTATCTCCTTGTTAATTTTAGGGATTTTATGCTCCTGTTATAAGACAGCAACTGATGCACAGTGGTAAAGTTTCTGTCTGTTAATCAGAGCTTTTGTAAATTGCAGGTTCGAATCCCACGAGTGGCATGTATTTGTAATTTCTCCACAGCAGCATGCAATGTGGTTCCACACGTTCTAGCTGTGTTTTTTTCCTCCACATCAGCAATGTGATGTGGTTCCATACGCTCCAACTGCTTGCACTATGTTCCCGCTGCGATGGTTTTGTGCACGCTCGTGCAAGAAACCGTCTCAGCTGGATCGTTGAGCCTGCCAACACCTATGATTACATCATAGCTTTGATTACATCATAGCTGTTGGCAGGCTCAGGGGCTTAAATAAAAATCGATGATGCGCTGACTTAAACTTGGGTTAAAGTGATCTGAAAATGCTGTTTTGTGCAGCGTTTGGGTGCAGCAACAAACTGACAAAGGATTGTCGAGAGACCTTTCATAAGTGAGCATTATATGTTACGTATATACTCTGTGTATAGCTGTACTCTAAGCCAATTCAACAGACTTACCACAGAGTACAGCTCCTTTTAGATCAGAAGAAGTAAGACCTATATAGTCCCCTGAGGCACATCGCTTATCCCCAGGTTCCATTGCATGAAGTGTATGAACATGTACAACTCCCTTTGGATGGTACACCGTTCTTGCATGGGTTACTTCTCTAGCTAAGGCTGGTCGTCCTCTATAGCTGGGTGTAGTGTGGGCAATGCAAGTAAAGTGTCTTATTCATGGATACAGACAGGCAGAGTGACCGGGAAATGAACCAAGATCTGCATGTTGGTAGTCCAACTCTTTATCCAACTGGGCTACCTTTTGTTGAGCAAAAGTCCTGGAACAGATGGCTCCACATCCCGTGGTTACAGGACCCACATCAATCCTGCAACTCATTGCAATCACCACATTGCTGATTTGTTCGTTTTCTAGGCTTTTTTTTAGCACCCTTTATCAGCAGTTATTTATTTCAGGGCATAGGGGTTATTTCATCCCCTCTTTATCCTCTTCAAGATGTGAAAATTAATGCTGCTTGACCTAACCAGTGCCAGTCCTTCCACTTTTCCCTCCTAGATGAAGTCCTTTGTTGTGTTGGCGGTGTATTTCGGATCATTGTCTTGCTGCATGATGAAGTTCCTCCTGATGGATGTTTGACTTGGTACTACCTACGTTGACAGTAAAACTTTGAACTTGTGGCCTCTTCAAGCATGACGCCGTGGACTCAGACTGGGGGCTGATTGATGACATGAACTATCTCTTTGAAACAGGACCTAGATGGAGGTCAGAGCACATGTAGCTTAGAGGGAATCTTTGCAGGCTGGACGCTTGCTAAAACAAGCTGAAGGATAATCGTCTAATGCCGCCTTGCTGCCGACAAGACATGTTACAAATCATAGCAAAGTAAACAGAAGTGCTTTTAAAGTAACCTAAATATTCTGGTAATCACTTTGTTTTTAACAAAAACATAAAGATTTACATGTGGAACAAGCATTAACTTGAGTAAATCAGACCTTTATGTGTGAAGAGAGCATGAGTCTAAACAAAAATGTGCTAAGTATATCTACTAATGCTATGAACTGGCTTATTTTAATGCTTTGCCTGTTCTTTGTCTTTGTGTCTTCAGAGGCCAGGTTTATATATGCTCATCCCATTGCAGACACCTACAATCCAGATGATGATAAGATCTACTTTTTCTTCCGCGAGGTGTCGTGGGAAGGCAAAGACAAGAGCATTGTGTCCCGTGTGGCTCGTGTTTGCAAGGTGAGATACAAGCGTGCAGCTTGGGAGGTATAACAAGCACAGAGGGGAGGCCAGTGGATGACAAATAGGCAGAGGGGTGAAGACGTAGTTGGGAAGGTATGGAGAGCACCAGTACATGACAAAACCCAACAGGTAGTAGGGAACCATGTTTGGAAGTTCCAGCGTGGACAGAGGGAGGAGGTGAAACTCTGCAGGAGTAAAGGACCTCTTAAAGGTTGTGTAGCAGTCACGAGATAAGAATGTCTGCAATGGCCACTGATGAAATGTTTTATGCTCTTCAGAGGAGCCTTCACTGATATGATCTTCTTTTGTACTCTTCAAAAAGAAAATGAGCTTGCTGCTGTCAAAGGAATAAATCAAAGTTTTAACTCCTTTGTGCTTGGCCGAATGAGATCTGAGAAAGATTTTTTTTTCTTTTTGCACCAGTTCACCAGTTAATTTCCAGTCCAGATGAACCATGTGTTTTCACTTTCCATATAGTAAAAGAATACAAAGACAGGAATTCTAACGTTACTGCCCATGGTGTCGTTAAACCTCCGAATTATGTTTTATTCTCCTTTCAATTTAAAGATTTTACATGACATTTCAGAATTGTGATAACTGATGACCTTAACAGGAGCTGGCATTTAGTGTCGTTACTCATTCCAGAAAGTGGGAGTCCAGATGGCAGTGTTTTGTTCACACTTTGTAGCTTTGTTCTTAGACTGGTGTTCTGTGTAACCAATCCATCTCTGTCTGCTATATCTGATTATATCCTCTTTCGATAGATGGATAGATAGACACAGTGGGGTAAAAAAGTATTTAGCCAGTCCCTGATTGTGCAAGTTTTCCTACTTAGAAAGATGAGAGAGGTCTGTAATTTTCAACATAGGTACACTTCAACTGTGAGAGACAAAATGAGACAAAAAAAATCCAGGAAATTACATTGTAGGATTTTTAAAGAATTTATTTCTAAATTATGGTGGAAAATAAGTATTTGGTCACCCACAAACAAGCAAGATTTCTGGCTCTCACAGACCTGTAGCTTCTTCTTTAAGAAGCTCTTCTGTCCTCCACCTGTTACCTGTATTAATGGCATCTGTTGGAACTCGTTATCTGTATAAAAGACACCTGTCCACACCCTCAAATATTCAGACTCTAAACTCAACCATGCCAAGACCAAAGAGCTGTCAAAGGACACCAGGAAGAACATTGTAGACCTGCACCAGGCTGGGAAGAGTGAATCTACAATAGTCAAGCAGATTGGTGTGAATAAATCAACTGTGGGAGCAATTGCAAGAAAATGGAAGACCACTGATAATCTCCCTCGATCTGGGGCTCCACGCAAGATCTCATCCCGTGGGGTCAAAATGATCATGAAAACAGTGAACAAAAATCCCAGAACTATACGGAGGGACCTGATGAATGACCTGCAGAGAGCTGGGACCAAAGCAACAAAGGCTGCACACTACGCAGAAAGGGACTCAAATCCTGCAGTGCCAGGCGTGGCCCCCTGCTTAAGCCAGTATGTGTCCAGACCCGTCTGACATTTGTCAGAGAGCATATGGATGATCCAGAAGAGAATTGGGAAAATATCATGTGGTCAGATGAACCCAAAATAGAACTCTTTAGTAAAAACCTCAACTCGTCGTGTTTGGAGGAAGAAGAATGCTGATTTGCATTCCAAGAACACCATATCTACTGTGAAGCATGGGGGTGGAAACATCATGCTTTGGGGCTGTTTTTCTGCCAAGGGGACAGGACGACAGATCTGTGTTAAGGGAAGAATGAATGGGGCCATGTACCGTGAGATTTTAAGACAAAACCTCCTTCCATCAGTGAGAGCATTGAAGATGCAACATGGCTGGGTCTTCCAGCATGACAATGACCCCAAACACACCGCTCGGGCAATGAAGCAGTGGCTCCGTAAAAAGCACTTCAAGGTCCTGGAGTGGCCAAGCCAGTCTCCAGATGTAAATCCCATAGAAAATTTGTTGAGGGAGTTGAAAGTCTGTGTTGCCCAGCGACAGCCCCAAAACATCACTGCTCTAGAGGAGATCTGCATGGAGGAATGGACCAAAATACCAGCTACAGTGTGTGCAAACCTGGTGGAGACATACAGGAAATGTTTGACCGCTGTAATTGCCAACAAAGATTATGTTACAAAGCATTGAGTTGAACTTTTGTTATTGACCAAATATTTATTTTCCACCATAATTTACAAATAAATTATTTAAAAAAATCCCTCAATGTGATTTCCTGGATTTTTTTTTTTCTCATTTTGTCTCTCACAGTTGAAGTGTACCTATGTGGAAAATTACAGACCTCTCTCATCTTTCTAAGTAGGAGAACTTGCACAATCGGGGACTGACTAAATACCTTTTTGTCCCACTGTAGGTAGGTAGGTAGGTAGGTAGGTAGGTAGATAGATAGCTAGATATATAAATCAGAAAAAACAACCCCATAGTGATTGCATTTATTTATTTATTCATTTGTCCATTTCATTGCATACAGTATGAACCCAAGATGATTAATGTTTTGTTTAGTCAATATCCATTCCTGTATTAAAGGCCTGCAACATATTAAAAAATGGGGCGGGAGCAGTTCATTCTAAATAGAAGAGTCAAGGGATGGATGCATGGACATTTCAAAGTCACTGAATACTTCTTGGACTTGATTTAAGTCAATCATTAAGAAATTCAAACAGTATGGTAAATCTGTATCAAGCAAGTAGTTCTCAAAAAATCTAGTGACTATGCTAGAATGAGACAAGTGAGGGAAGCCACCAAGAAATCCATACAACTCTGCAGGAGGTATTGAATTCTATGGTTGGAGAAAGGAAGAATGTGTGAAATTTCAGCAACAGAATGTTCATGTATCCATCCCCTGACTTGTTTCAAGAAAACTGGTTGTAAAAGTGATGGTTTATTTATATTTAGAATAAAGTGCCCCATTCCAACTTCTTTTGAAATGTGTTACAGGCCTTAAATGCAGGAACAGATGTATATTCAGTCAATCAATCAATCAATTTTTTTATATAGCGCCAAATCACAACAAACAGTTGCCCCAAGGCACTTTATATTGTAAGGCAAAGCCATACAATAATTACGGAAAAACCCCAACGGTCAAAACGACCCCCTGTGAGCAAGCACTTGGCTACAGTGGAAAGGAGAAACTCCCTTTTAACAGGAAGAAACCTCCAGCAGAACCAGGCTCAGGGAGGGGCAGTCTTCTGCTGGGACTGGTTGGGGCTGAGGGAGAGAACCAGGAAAAAGACATGCTGTGGAGGGGAGCAGAGATCGATCACTAATGATTAAATGCAGAGTGGTGCATACAGAGCAAAAAGAGAAAGAAACAGTGCATCATGGGAACCCCCCAGCAGTCTACGTCTATAGCAGCATAACTAAGGGATGGTTCAGGGTCACCTGATCCAGCCCTAACTATAAGCTTTAGCAAAAAGGAAAGTTTTAAGCCTAATCTTAAAAGTAGAGAGGGTGTCTGCCTCCCTGATCTGAATTGGGAGCTGGTTCCACAGGAGAGGAGCCTGAAAGCTGAAGGCTCTGCCTCCCATTCTACTCTTACAAACCCTAGGAACTACAAGTAAGCCTGCAGTCTGAGAGCGAAGCGCTCTATTGGGGTGATATGGTACTACGAGGTCCCTAAGATAAGATGGGACCTGATTATTCAAAACCTTATAAGTAAGAAGAAGAATTTTAAATTCTATTCTAGAATTAACAGGAAGCCAATGAAGAGAGGCCAATATGGGTGAGATATGCTCTCTCCTTCTAGTCCCCGTCAGTACTCTAGCTGCAGCATTTTGAATTAACTGAAGGCTTTTTAGGGAACTTTTAGGACAACCTGATAATAATGAATTACAATAGTCCAGCCTAGAGGAAATAAATGCATGAATTAGTTTTTCAGCATCACTCTGAGACAAGACCTTTCTGATTTTAGAGATATTGCGTAAATGCAAAAAAGCAGTCCTACATATTTGTTTAATATGCGCTTTGAATGACATATCCTGATCAAAAATGACTCCAAGATTTCTCACAGTATTACTAGAGGTCAGGGTAATGCCATCCAGAGTAAGGATCTGGTTAGACACCATGTTTCTAAGATTTGTGGGGCCAAGTACAATAACTTCAGTTTTATCTGAGTTTAAAAGCAGGAAATTAGAGGTCATCCATGTCTTTATGTCTGTAAGACAATCCTGCAGTTTAGCTAATTGGTGTGTGTCCTCTGGCTTCATGGATAGATAAAGCTGGGTATCATCTGGGTAACAATGAAAATTTAAGCAATACCGTCTAATAATACTGCCTAAGGGAAGCATGTATAAAGTGAATAAAATTGGTCCTAGCACAGAACCTTGTGGAACTCCATAATTAACTTTAGTCTGTGAAGAAGATTCCCCATTTACATGAACAAATTGTAATCTATTAGACAAATATGATTCAAACCACCGCAGCGCAGTGCCTTTAATACCTATGGCATGCTCTAATCTCTGTAATAAAATTTTATGGTCAACAGTATCAAAAGCAGCACTGAGGTCCAACAGAACAAGCACAGAGACGAGTCCACTGTCCGAGGCCATAAGAAGATTATCTGTAACGTTCACTAATGCTGTTTCTGTACTATGATGAATTCTAAAACCTGACTGAAACTCTTCAAATAGACCATTCCTCTGCAGATGATCAGTTAGCTGTTTTACAACTACCCTTTCAAGAATTTTTGAGAGAAAAGGAAGGTTGGAGATTGGCCTATAACTAGCTAAGATAGCTGGGTCAAGTGATGGCTTTTTAAGTAATGGTTTAATTACTGCCACCTTAAAAGCCTGTGGTACATAGCCAACTAACAAAGATAGATTGATCATATTTAAGATCGAAGCATTAAGTAATGGTAGGGCTTCCTTGAGCTCTGACTCTTTGTCAGCCTGGCTACAGTGCTGAAAAGAAACCTGGGGTTGTTCTTATTTTCTTCAATTAGTGATGAGTAGAAAGATGTCCTAGCTTTACGGAGGGCTTTTTTATAGAGCAACAGACTCTTTTTCCAGGCTAAGTGAAGATCTTCTAAATTAGTGAGACGCCATTTCCTCTCCAACTTACGGGTTATCTGCTTTAAGCTGCGAGTTTGTGAGTTATACCACGGAGTCAGGCACTTCTGATTTAAAGCTCTCTTTTTCAGAGGAGCTACAGCATCCAAAGTTGTCTTCAATGAGGATGTAAAACTATTGACGAGATACTCTATCTCCCTTACAGAGTTTAGGTAGCTACTCTGCACTGTGTTGGTATATGGCATTAGAGAACATAAAGAAGGAATCATATCCTTAAACCTAGTTACAGCGCTTTCTGAAAGACTTCTAGTGTAATGAAACTTATTCCCCACTGCTGGGTAGTCCATCAGAGTAAATGTAAATGTTATTAAGAAATGATCAGACAGAAGGGAGTTTTCAGGGAATACTGTTAATTAATTAATTATATTAACACATGAAATGAAGTTGACCACACAAAACATGAAATATCTTGTGTTCATATAGTCTGCAATGAATCAGAAGTAACTGTAAGGATCACTGTGTTTTATTTTGTTTGTTTGCTTGCTGCGTTTTGCTTGACTGTTTCCACTTACTGAGGTCCTCATCATGTAAGTGACACATCTCACTCACTCACTCATCTTCAACCGCCTATTCCAATCAAGGGTCGCGGGGAGCTGGAGCCTATCCCAGCAGTCATAGAGCGTGAGGCGTAGTACACTCTGGACAGGACGCCAGTCTGTCGCAAGGCCACTTATAGAGAAACAAACACATTCACACCCACACTGACAAACAATTTAAAGTTTCCAATCTACATAACCTGCGTGTCTTTGGAGGTGGGACGAAGCCGGAGCCCCAGGCACACACGGGGAGAACACGCAAACTCAACACAGAAAGGCCACAGGTGGGAATCAATCCCATGACCTTCTTGCTGTGAGGCAACAGTGCAAACCACTAAGTCATGATACACCTCATTTATGCCAAATTGGTTTATATAGGGTAAAGTGGCGTTATTCTTCTGTGAATATTGTGTTGCGTGAGCAGTGTTCATGTATGTTTTGTATTTATTGTGTTAAATTGCAGCAAATTCAGCTGTTCTATTTCTTGCTCTATTTGTGCTTCCCTGCATGTTGGAAGAAGTGAGGCAATTTCATTTTGGTCCCCTTTAAAGTTTATTGTTGTTGTGAAACTCCTCATTAATTGCTCCCATGTTGAAAAATCAAGATCTGTTGTGCATCACTGTGTTAGTGCCCCAGCCATGTTTAATACAAAGGAGCATCTAACATTTCTACACGTGACAAAGCGGTCCACTTGAGAGCTCTTTACACGACTCAGTCACCAGTCCCTCCTATTGAAATGCTAAAATGTACGCGGCATTATTAACTAGAGACCCTTCAGTCGTTTTTTTTTTTTTTTTTTTCCATCTCTTTCTCCTCCCTTCTCACTTACTCCTGATAGTCATTATAACAACAATTAGATCTCCTCTGTGGTCCAGTTGTTTGTTTTTACAATTACTGGAGGACGTATGAGTCAGAGCGCATTGGGGTGCGCAAAGTCAGATTGGCTGTTAGTCGAAAGAAAAGATGCTACAAGCTGATTCCAAAGGTCCCTGTTGACTTAGTAAAGCTCAATGATGTTTCGATCCTGTTTGTTCTTGCTGTTCAAATAGTGACCAACGATTCCCTGCAGTTGCTTCAATGAACTCAATGAAACCTTGTTTCACTTTAAATTCATGCTGTGACCTTCCAAAACAAACAAACAAACAAACAAAAAAACAACAACTTGTTTTGGTATAAAGACATGGTTTGGAAAGGTCCATCACCAAATTAAGAAAATGGTTGGAAGTTAAATCCTAGCACACATCCTGCTTACTCACTCGCTTTCTGATGACATCAGCACCAGAACATCCATAATCATTGGAAACGGGGCCACTGCCAGTCCAAATTTGGCTCCATATGGCTCCTTGGGGTCACAACAGCAGATCCATGGTACAACTATATTTTTATTAGCCACAAGTTTTACAACAGATGCCTTTTCTGACACAACTGTTGTGTGGGCCGCCGAAGAGGAGGTACTGCTGGCCCACCACCACCAGAGGGCGCCCTGTCTGGAGTGCGGGCTCCAGGCACCAGAGGGCGCTGTCGCCTCACAGGAGCAGCCAGGGTGACAGCTGTCACCCATCACCTGAGACGAGACAGCTGATGTATATCAGCAGGACGGCATCTCCACCTCATTGCCGAGATATCGTTTTACCAAGGAGGTAACGTATCCAGCCGATTATATCAACCTTAATTACCTTTTGCCTTTATACAGAGAGAGAGAAGAGCAGCAGGAAACAGTATTTGGATAAGTACTCACACTCCTGCACTTTAGTGTTTTCCTGACAAGAGGTGGAGGTGGTGTTCCACCCTGTGTGTTGCTGGGTGCAGCCGCACCCACACCTGACTGTTTCTGTTCCTTGCCAGCAGTACCGGATCCGACGAGCGGAGGCAGTGGCCATCTGGGGTTCGGGACTTGGCGGCTCCAGTATCCCCGGGGTTCGGTGGCAGAGGAAATCGGGTGGTTCCGGTTCGACTCGGACAGACGTCTCCTATCGTCGAGCCTGCCCACACGACACCTTTGGAATTCGGTTACTGCTGTATTTGTAATCTGTTGTGTTTGTTGTGTGAATTCACAACAGTAAAACTTTGTGATTTGACTTTCTCCATTGTCCGTTCATTTGCGTCCCCTGTTGTGGGTCCGTGTTCCTACACTTTCCCAACAGGATATCTCGGCCAACGTCATGGATCCCCAGGGGCGTCAACCGGCTGTTGAACGGCCAATGGAAGAACAGGACGCGCAGGCGTCCGCAGGAGGGGTAATCGGTGAGTTGCAGCAGATCCTCACCGCTTTCACGACTCGGTTAGATTTGATGACCGAGCAGAACGTCCTCCTGAACCGCAGGGTGGAGGCTCTCGCCGCGCAGGTGGAAGCGCGCCCCCCGGGCGCCGCTGCGGCTCTCCCTCCCGTAGACCCTGTGCGTAACATTGACGTTCCACTGGTCGTTCAACGACCCCTCCCACCTTCCCCTGAAGCATACATAAGCCCCCCAGAGCCGTACGGAGGCTGTGTGGAGACGTGCGCGGATTTCCTTATGCAGTGTTCGCTTGTCTTCACACAGCGTCCAGTCATGTACGTGACCGATGCTAGCAAGGTAGCTTATGTAATAAACCTGCTTCGCGGCGAGGCACGCGCTTGGGCTACAGCGCTCTGGGAGCAAAAGTCACGGCTCCTTCAGACATATGATGGGTTTGTGAGGGAGCTCAGAACCGTGTTCGATCACCCCAATAGAGGAGAAACCGCTTCAACTGTGCTACTGTCGATGAGACAGGGGCGTCGGCGCGCAGCTGCCTATGCAGTCGACTTCCGCATCGCGGCTGCGAGGTCCGGCTGGAATAGCACTGCCCTCCGCGCCGCCTTTGTAAACGGACTGTCATTGGTTCTTAAGGAGCACCTGGTGGCTAAGGACGAACCGCGGGATTTAGACGGGCTCATCGATCTTGTCATACGATTAGACAACCGGTTAGAAGAACGTCGGCG
The DNA here is from genome assembly GCF_902500255.1 of Thalassophryne amazonica. Classification (NCBI taxonomy): domain Eukaryota; kingdom Metazoa; phylum Chordata; class Actinopteri; order Batrachoidiformes; family Batrachoididae; genus Thalassophryne; species Thalassophryne amazonica. Next base: position 71,226,538 of record NC_047110.1, read on the forward strand.
GGAACGAGACGAAGGGCGTGGCCGGGCACACGCCGTCCCTCTCCCTTCCGGATCCGACCGCGCTCTGCCTTCCCCACGCTCCACGGCCCCTGCGCTCCGTGGGGCCACAGCTCCCCCTGCTGACGAAGCTAAAGACACGAGTAGGGCAACATTTAGGGCACCAGATGCACAGAGGAGGCAGGCCCACGGAGCTTGTTTTGTTTGTGGCTCGACAGAGCACCACGTAAGAGACTGCCCCGAGCGGTCAAACTCCAAACGCCCGCCCCTAGAGACAGGGCTAGGGGTGGGCCGAGACATTCACGTGGGACACACCCACATTGCCACACGACTCCCAGTCACGATCCTTTATGAGGACTCAACCCTGAAGGCCCCAGCACTGGTGGACACGGGCTCTGAGGGGAATCTGTTGGATAGCAGATGGGCTAGGGAGATAGGGCTCCCTCTGGTGGCACTTACCTCGCCTGTACAGGTTCGGGCACTAGATGGCTCCCTGCTCCCTCCGATCACGCATAAGACACCACCTGTAACTCTGGTGGTGTCAGGGAATCACCGGGAGGTGATCGAGTTTTTTGTGACTCAGGCCACCTCCCGTGTGGTTTTAGGATTTCCCTGGATGTTGAAGCACAATCCCCGGATTGATTGGCCGTCCGGGGTAGTGGTTCAGTGGAGCGAGACCTGCCATCGGGTGTGTCTAGGTTCCTCGGTTCCTCCCGGCTCCCGAGCTAAGGAGGAGGTCAGAGTCCCGCCCAATCTGGGGGCGGTGCCGGTGGAGTACCATGACCTTGTCGACGTGTTCAGCAAGGATCTGGTGCTCACCCTTCCCCCCCACCGTCCTTATGATTGTGCCATTGATTTGGTTCCGGGCAGTGAGTTCCCGTCCAGCAGGCTGTACAACCTCTCACGGCCTGAGCGCGAATCAATGGAGACCTACATCCGGGACTCGTTAGCCGCCGGGTTGATCCGGAATTCCACCTCCCCGATGGGTGCAGGTTTCTTTTTTGTGGGTAAAAAAGACGGCGGTCTTCGTCCATGCATTGATTATAGGGGGCTGAACGAGATCACGGTTCGCAATCGATACCCGTTGCCCCTGTTGGATTCAGTGTTCACGCCCCTGCATGGAGCCCAAATATTCACTAAGCTCGATCTTAGAAATGCGTACCACCTGGTTCGGATCCGGAAGGGAGACGAGTGGAAGACGGCATTTAACACCCCCTTAGGGCACTTTGAGTACCTGGTCATGCCGTTCGGTCTCACAAACGCTCCCGCAACTTTCCAAGCATTGGTTAACGATGTCTTGCGGGATTTCCTGCACCGGTTCGTCTTCGTATATCTAGACGATATACTCATCTTTTCTCCGGCTCCTGAGACCCATGTCCAGCATGTACGTCAGGTCCTGCAGCGGTTGTTGGAGAACCAGCTGTTTGTGAAGAGCGAGAAGTGTGAGTTCCACCGCACATCTTTGTCCTTCTTGGGGTTCATTATCTCCTCCAACTCCGTCGCTCCTGATCCGGCCAAGGTTGCGGCGGTGAGAGACTGGCCCCAACTCACAAGCCGTAGGAAGTTGCAACAGTTCCTAGGCTTTGCTAATTTCTACAGGAGGTTAATTAAGGGCTACAGTCAGGTAGTTAGCCCCCTGACAGCCCTGACCTCACCAAAAGTCCCCTTCACCTGGTCGGATCGTTGCGATGCCGCGTTCAAGGAGTTGAAACGGCGCTTCTCGTCTGCACCTGTTCGTCGAGCCTGCCCACACGACACCTTTGGAATTCGGTTACTGCTGTTTTTGTAATCTGTTGTGTTTGTTGTGTGAATTCACAACAGTAAAACTTTGTGATTTGACTTTCTCCATTGTCCGTTCATTTGCGCCCCCTGTTGTGGGTCTGTGTTCCTACACTTTCCCAACAACAACTCCACATTACATAGAGAGCGGGTTTGAACCTGGGACCTTCTGCACTGGAAACAACTGCACTTAACTGTTTAGCCACCACCCCCCGCACCAACCCATGAAATAAGCACTGTTAATTTTGGGTTGGGAAATATGTCACTGTTTGACTGCATTATCAGTCTGACAAACATAACTCCCATCCTGAGGAAACCCATGTGCTGTAGCATTCTCACGTGCTGCTGAAAAGTGGCTTTAACATGCTTATGAATTATAATAATAGAAAAATGGGCTTAATCTAAAGATTTTATCTTCTAGTAGTTTTAAATGTTCTATTAGTGTCACCATTTCCTTGCTTGAAGGTCAGCATACCCAGCACTAAGCTCTTAGTGTTTCCATCTAGTGGTGACTACATACAGTGCCTTGCAAAAGTATTCAGCCCCTTGGTATTTCACACAATTTAATTTATTTATGGCAGTTCAAATACAAAAAGTAAATCAGGCTTCTCACTATAAAAAAATTCTAAAATAATCTTCCTTAGACTCAACCTGAAAGTAAATCTCTACAACTTGACATAAATTAATTAAAAATATAAAAGCCAAGATGATGGGTTGCGTAAGTAATGGGCCCCTTTGGTATAATACCTGTAAATAATCAGTTTAATTGCCAGTTTTCTTCAGACAAGTCAGGAGATGGATACATGAACATTTCCAAGTCACTGAATATGTCTTGGACTTTATTTACATCAGTTATGAAGAAATACAAACAGTATGGCACAGAAGCCTGTAACTTCTTCTGGGTTGTCTGGGTGTCTTGGTGGCTTTCCTCACTCTTCTCCTTCTTGCACAGTCACTCAGTTTTTGAGAACTATCTACTCTACACAGATTTACCTTAGAGTGCCATACTGTTTGTATTTAAAGTTGTAAATAAAGTCCAAGACATATTCAGTGACTTGGAGATGTTCATGTATCCATCTCCTGACTTGTCTGAAGAAAACTGGCAATTAAACTGATTATTTACAGGTATTATACCAAAGGGCCTGATTACTTATGCAACCTATCATCTTGGCTTTTATATTTTGAATTAATTTATATCAAGGTGTAGAGATTTACTTTTAGTTTGAGTCTAAGGAAGATCATTTTAGAAATGTTTATACTGAGAAGCCTGATTTACTTTTTTAATTTTAAATGCCATAAACAAATTAAAATGCATGAAATACCGAGGGGCTGAATACTTTTGCAAGCCACGGTATAACCAGACTTAAAAAAAAAAAATTATCTTGTAAGACACTTAAAATATCTATTTGACAACTGCTTTTCAAGAGGTGGGGTATACCCTGGACAGGCCACCAGCCAGTTGTAACTATTGTTAATACATTTATAAAGAATTTCAAAAGACTTGTTATGAAGTGCTTTACAAATTGTAACCAGTCTAAACAGCCATTAAAACAAAGATACAGCAAAAAAAAGGAAACATTCAAATGTTACATAGTAAGTATGTGATTACAAACAAACCAAAGCAAATTATTGGGGAAAGTGTAGTGACACGGACCCACAACAGGGGGCACAAATGAACGGTCAATAGATGAGCCAAAAGGTAACAATTTAATGTTGTGAATGTGCACAACGATGAAACAGACAATCACAGAATCTGATAGCAGTCAATACACCAAGGTGACGTGTGGGCAGGCTCAAGGATAGAAGATGTCTGTCCTGAGAAGAGCCGGGACCACACGATTTCCACCGCCACAGAACCTGGTGAATACTGGAGCTGCCAAGTCCCGAATTCCCAGGTGATCACCGTCCCCGACTGTCGGATCTGGTACTGCTGGTGAGGAGCACAAACAGTGAGATGTGGGTGTGTGCACACCCAGTAACAAAAACAGTCAGAAGGTGGAAAGTCACCTCCACCTCTAATCACACACTCGTGCAGCTCCTGTTACACCACTTATCTGGTTTGGGTGTGAAGCGAAGCCGTCGCTGTTCACACCAAACGCCAATCCAGCAGATAAGGAACACCACAGGAAAACGGCTGCAAAAAGAGTTCAGACTCTGACAGTTTTAGATACAGCAGAGAATATTACCTTCACAGGTAGATGATATCTCGGCAACAAGGTGGAGATGACGTCCGGTCTTTATGGAGTGAGATGATGTAGTGTAGATGGGTGACAGCTGTCAAGAGATGATGAGTGACAGCTGTCACCCCCGGCTGTGTCCGTGGCGGCAGCGCCCTCTCGTGCCTGAAGCCCGCACTTCAGGCAGGGTGCCCTCTGGTGGTGGGCCAGCAGTACCTCTTCTTCTGGCGGCCCACACAACAGGACCCCCCCCTCAACGGGCGCCTCCTGGTGCCCGACCAGGCTTGTCCGGGTGACGGCGGTAGAAATCGGCCAGGAGGGCCAGATCCAGGATGAAGCTCCTCTTCACCCAGGAGCGTTCTTTGGGTCCATACCCCTCCCAGTCCACCAAATACTGGAACCCCCGGCCCATCCGATGGACGTCCAGGAGCCGGCGCACCATCCAAGCCGGCTCCCCGTCGATGATCCGGGCAGGAGGCAGCGCCTGTCCGGGAGCACAGAGGGGTGAGGTGTGGTGAGGTTTGATCCTTGACACATGAAAGACCGGGTGGATCCGCAGTGAAGCCGGGAGTTGGAGCTTCACTGCGGCAGGACTGAGGATTTTGAGGATCTTGTATGGCCCAATATACCTGTCCTTGAGTTTCGGGGAGTCCACCTGGAGGGGGATGTCCTTCATGGATAGCCACACCTTCTGCCCGGGCTGGTAAGCAGGGGCCGGGGATTGCCGGCGGTCTGCATGGGTCTTCGCCCTCGTCCGGGCCTTCAACAAGGCAGAACGGGCAGAGCGCCACACCCGACGGCACTTCCGCAGGTGGGCCTGGACCGAGGGCACACCGACCTCTCCCTCCACCACGGGAAACAATGGGGGCTGATACCCCAAACACACCTCAAATGGGGAGAGGCCGGTGGCAGAGGACACCTGGCTGTTATGCGCATACTCCATCCAGGCCAGATGTTCACTCCAGGCCGTCGGGTGTGCGGACGTCACACAGCGCAGGGCTTGCTCCAATTCCTGATTGGCCCGTTCTGCCTGTCCATTGGTCTGCGGGTGATACCCGGACGAGAGGCTCACAGTGGCCCCCAGTCCCCGGCAGAAGCTCCTCCAGACGTGTGAGGAGAACTGGGGACCACGATCAGAGACGATGTCAGTAGGTATCCCATGCAGACGGACGACGTGGTGGACCAGGAGGTCTGCAGTCTCCTGGGCCGTGGGGAGCTTCGGGAGGGCCACGAAGTGGGCCACCTTAGAGAACCGGTCCACTATCGTGAAGATGGTCATCATGCCCTGGGATGGCGGGAGGCCCATGACAAAATCCAGACCGATGTGGGACCAGGGGTGATGAGGCACAGGAAGTGGCTGAAGAAGTCCCTGTGCCTTCTGATGGTCTGCCTTGCCCCTGGCACAGGTGGTGTAGGCCTGGATATATCCCCGGACATCGGCCTCCAGGGACGCCCACCAGAAGCGCTGCTGGACCACTGCCATGGTCCTTCGCACCCCCGGATGACAGGAGAGCTTAGAACCGTGACAGAAATCCAAGACAGCAGCTCTTGCCTCTGGTGGGATGTAGAGTCTGTTCTTTGGCCCTGTTCCAGGGTCCGGGCTCCGTGCCAGGGCCTCCCGGACGGTCTTCTCCACGTCCCAGGTGAGGGTGGCCACGATAGTGGACTCTGGAATGATGGGCTCCGATGAATCCGACAGCTCAGTCTTGACTTCGTCTTCATGCACCCGGGACAATGCATCCGATCTCTGGTTCTTGGTCCCGGGGCGGTAGGTGATTCGGAAGTCAAAACACCCGAAGAACAGTGACCAGCGGGCTTGCCTGGGGTTCAGCCGCTTGGCGGTCCTGATATACTCCAGGTTCCGATGGTCAGTGAAAACCGTGAAAGGCACAGATGCTCCCTCCAACAGGTGTCTCCACTCCTCAAGAGCCTCTTTCACCGCAAGGAGTTCTCGATTGCCGACGTCATAGTTCTGTTCAGCTGGGGTCAACCTGCGAGAAAAGTAGGCACACGGGTGAAGAAACTTATCGGTCTCTCCGCTCTGGGATAGTACGGCTCCTATCCCTGAGTCAGAGGCGTCCACTTCAACCACAAACTGGTGGCTAGGGTCGGGCTGCACCAGAACTGGTGCAGATGAGAAGCGGCATTTCAACTCCTTGAACGCGGCTTCGCACCAATCCGACCAGGTGAAGGGGACTTTTGGAGAGGTCAGGGCTGTCAGGGGGCTAACTACCTGACTGTAGCCCTTAATGAACCTCCTGTAGAAATTTGCAAAGCCGAGGAACTGTTGCGGCTTCCTACGGCTTGTTGGTTGGGGCCAATCTCTCACCGCCGCAACCTTGGCCGGATCAGGGGCGACGGAGTTGGAGGAGATGATGAACCCCAGGAAGGACAAAGAGGTGCGGTGAAACTCATACTTCTCGCCCTTCACAAACAGCCGGTTCTCCAACAACAGCTGCAGGACCTGACGTACATGCTGGACATGAGTCTCAGGGTCCGGGGAAAAGATGAGTATGTCATCCAGATATACGAAGACGAATTGGTGCAGGAAGTCCCGCAAGATGTCGTTTACCAATGCTTGGAACGTCGCGGGCGCGTTAGTGAGGCCGAACGGCATGACCAGGTACTCAAAATGACCTAATGGGGTGTTGAATGTCGTCTTCCATTCGTCTCCCTTCCGGATCCGAACCAGGTGGTACGCATTCCTAAGGTCCAGTTTGGTGAAAATTTGGGCTCCATGCAGGGGCGTGAACACTGAATCCAACAGGGGTAAAGGGTATCGATTACGAACCGTTATGTCGTTCAGCCCCCTGTAATCAATGCATGGACGGAGTCCGCCATCTTTCTTGCCCACAACATAGAAACCTGCACCCATCGGGGAGGTGGAATTCCGGATCAACCCGGCAGCTAATGAGTCCCGGATGTAGGTCTCCATTGATTCGCGCTCAGGACGTGAGAGATTGTACAGCCTGCTGGACGGGAACTCAGCGCCCGGGACCAAATCAATGGCACAATCGTACGGATGGTGCGGGGGAAGGGTGAGCGCCACATCCTTGCTGAAGACGTCAGCAAGATCGTGGTACTCAACCGGCACTGCCGTCAGATTGGGAGGGACTTAACCTCCTCATTAGCATTTACACCGGGAGGAACCGAGGATCCTAAACAATTCCGGTGGCAGGTTTTGCTCCACTGAGCCACAACCCCAGATGGCCAATCAGTCCAGGGATTGTGTTTAATCATCCATGGGAAGCCCAAAATCATGCGGGAGGTAGAAGGAGTTACAAAAAACTCAATCTCCTCCCGGTGATTCCCAGACACTACCAGGGTTACAGGTAGTGTCTTGTGTGTGATAAATGGGAGAAGAGTGCCATCTAGTGCTCGCACCCTCACTGGCGAAGAAAGCGCCACCAGAGGGAGCCCTACCTCCCTTGCCCATCTGCTATCCAGCAGATTCCCTTCTGACCCCGTGCCCACCAGTGCTGGGGCTTGAAGGGTTAAATCCCCGCTCAGGATTGTAACTGGGAGTCGTGTTGAAAGATGTGTATGACCCACGTGAATGTTTTGACCCCCCCTCAGCCCAGTCTCTAAGGGCGGGCGTTTGTGTTTTGACCGTTTGAGGCAGTCTCTCTGCTGATGCTCACTCGAGCCGCAGATAAAGCACTCCCCGCGGACCAGCCTCCTCTGTCTGAATGTGGCCCTGCTTGTGTCCCTAGCATCGTCAGCAGGTGGAGGTGTAGCCACACGGAGCGCTGTGGAGCGTGGGGAAGATGGCTCCCTTTCAGACCCGGGAGGAAGAGGGACGGCTTGTGCCTGACCACGCCCTTTGCCTCGCTCCCGTCAGCGTTCTTCTAACCAATTGTCCAATCGTATAACCAAATCGATAAGCTCAGCCAAATCCAGCGGTTCCTCCTTAGCCACCAGGTGCTCCTTCAGGACCGAAGACAGTCCGTTTATGAAGGCGGCGCGGAGCGCAGTCATATTCCAGCCGGATCTCGCAGCCGTGATGCGGAAGTCGACTGCATATTCAGCTGCACTCCGGCGCCCCTGTCTCATTGACAGCAGCACGGTAGACACGGTTTCACCTCTGTTAGGGTGATCAAAAACAGTTCTGAGCTCCCTCACAAACCCAGTATAAGAGGCAAGGAGCCGTGAACTTTGTTCCCAAAGCGCTGTAGCCCAAGCGCGTGCCTCACCTCGAAGCAAATTAATCACGTAAGCCACCTTGCTGGCATCAGACGCGTACATCACGGGACGCTGTGCAAAGACGAGCGAACACTGCATAGGAAAGTCCGCGCACGTCTCCACACAACCTCTGTACGGCTCTGGGGGGCTTATGTATGCTTCAGGGGATGGTGGGGGGGGTTGTTGAATGACCAGTGGAATGTCTGTATTCGGCACCGGGTCGGCAGGAGGAGGAGCTGCAGCAGCGCCCTGAGCGGGCGCTTCCACCTGCGCGGTGAGAGCCTCCATTCTGCGATTAAGGATGATGTTTTGCTCGGTCATCAGGTCCATCCGAGCGGTAAAGGCGGTGAGGATGTGCTGCAACTCACCAATCACGCCTCCAGCCGATGCCTGTGCACCCTGCTCTTCCATTGGCTGTCCAACAGATGGTTGACGCCCCTCGGGATCCGTCACGGTGGCTGAGATATCCTGTTGGGGAAAGTGTAGTGACACGGACCCACAACAGGGGGCGCAAATGAACGGTCAATAGATGAGCCAAAAGGTAACAATTTAATGTTGTGAATGTGCACAACGATGATACAGACAATCACAGAATCTGATAGCAGTCAATACACCAAGGTGACGTGTGGGCAGGCTCAAGGATAGAAGACGTCTGTCCTGAGAAGAGCCGGGACCACACGATTTCCACCGCCACAGAACCTGGTGAATACTGGAGCCGCCCAGTCCCGAATTCCCAGGTGTCGGATCTGGTACTGCTGGCGAGGAGCACAAACAGTGAGATGTGGGTGTGTGCACACACCCAGTAACAAAAACAGTCAGAAGGTGGAAAGTCACCTCCACCTCTAATCACACACTCGTGCAGCTCCTGTTACACCACTTATCTGGTTTGGGTGTGAAGCGAAGCCGTCGCTGTTCACACCAAACGCCAATCCAGCTGATAAGGAACACCACAGGAAAATGGCTGCAAAAAGAGTTCAGACTATGACAGTTTTAGATACAGCAGAGAATATTACCTTCACAGGTAGATGATATCTCGGCAACGAGGTGGAGATGACGTCCGGTCTTTATGGAGTGAGATGATGTAGTGTAGATGGGTGACAGCTGTCAAGAGATGATGAGTGACAGCTGTCACCCCCGGCTGTGTCCGTGGCGGCAGCGCCCTCTCGTGCCTGAAGCCCGCACTTCAGGCAGGGCGCCCTCTGGTGGTGGGCCAGCAGTACCTCCTCTTCTGGCGGCCCACACAACACAAATTAACACACCAATTGTATCTGAGAGAAAATAAATAACATTGATTTAATAAATTGAGAGGGACAGTCTAATCTCAGCAACTTATTTCAGAAGAAAAGTAGAATGGTAACAAAAAGCCTGATAGCCTGCTTACTTCTTTTTCATCTTTGGAACACAGTAAACCTGCATCGTGAGCCTCTTAGTTTTGGTTAAAACAAACTTAGAATTATATCCTTTGTGGAGTGAGTCACATTCAGGCCCTGTAATAGCCTGGCGGCTGGTCAAAGGTATACTCCACTTCTCACGCAATGACTGCTGGGATTTGCTCCATCCAGTGAACCTTAACTGGAAAATGTAAGTTAAAAAAATGGATGGGTGGAAGTCATATACACTCCATATTATCATCTTTAATGGTGGTTTACTTACGCAGTTTGTCAATGTGTTTCAGAATGATGAGGGTGGGCTGAGGAGTCTGACCAACAAATGGACCACTTTCCTCAAGGCCAGGCTTGTGTGTTCGATCCCTGGATCGGACGGAGTAGACACGCACTTTGACGAGCTCCGTAAGTGACTGCGGCATGCATTTGATCTTTTTTATTTTGAAGGTAATAAAATGTAATGGTGCGATATCTATCCAAATCTACCTGCACGGGGCGCTTTAGTGCTGCACAGGTGATCTAATTTTGCAGCTCGTTGGGTTCTTCAGTGGAGAGGAGCAGACTATAATGGTAACTGCGTAAAATAGAAGATGAAATTGCTGCAGATGATGTGTGATAACTTCCAGCAAAAGCTGTAAAAAATTAATTACACTGATGTTGCTTTTGTCTGTTTATGACAGAGGACGTCTTTCTGCTTCCCAGCAGAGATGACAAAAACCCTGTTGTGTACGCGGTCTTCACCACCTCCAGGTATGTTTACTTTACATCATCAGCGCCACTCTTGATCACTCTTTTCTTCCGCATGTTAAACCTGATTTGATCTCCACTTGGCTCTCAGTGCCATTTTTCGAGGGTCAGCGGTGTGCGTGTACAGCATGGCAGACATCAGAGCGGTCTTCAACGGGCCGTACGCCCACAAGGAGGGGCCCGACCACAAGTGGGTGGAATACGAAGGACGTATACCGTACCCTCGTCCAGGAACGGTGAGTTGGAACAACAAGATCTTCAGCTGCCATGATTTTAAAATAATAAACATGACATAATTTAAGACCCAAAGGTCATATGTTCAAACTGCGGCAAAGCGTGCACACTCACATCTGCATGTGCTTTATGACTTCGCCTTGTCTTTGATGCTGTTAGGTTGCATGTTAAATGCATTTTTGATGTTTGCAAAGATAATAAAAAGGTAGACGTAGAAGTTCAGCTGAGTGAAGGTTGTTTTGGCTGATGTTCTCTGTAGGCTTAGGAGCATGCATTTCTCTGTTTAAACACTAGAGGGAAGCATGCAGCTGCAAATTGGTGGGCAAAAAGCAGCAGTCAGTGGAACTAACAAATCAACAAACAAACAAAATTGCACTCAAAAATAATTCTTGCAAAGAAAAAAAAAATTCTACGAATGGCCAAGTTAAGACTTTTATTGTTCTGCCTTTTAGTGTCCCAGCAAAACATATGATCCAAGGATCAAGACCACCAAAGATTTTCCAGACGAGGTGGTCAGTTTTATTCGTTTCCACCCTCTGATGCACGGCTCTGTTTACCCTCTGACCGGCCGGCCTGTCTTCGTGCGTGCTCAAGTTGACTACACTGTGACACAGATTGTGGTGGACAGAGTTTTAGCAGAGGATGGACAATATGAGGTCATGTTCCTGGGAACAGGTGAGACAGACTTTTTTTTAGTTTTTAATACTACAATATTAAAGAACAACACAGGTACAGTACATACAATGGCATATAAACGGGGGGACAGGGGGGATGTTCCTCCCCAATCTTTACAAGTAAGGATTTTGTCTCTTCTACTTCTTTCTTCCTCAACATATTTTCATGCTTCATACAGTACATGTGATTCTCAGCATTTCAGCATCATTAATCCTGCTCAGGATGTCCACAGACCCTTTATTAAATCTGGACAAACCAGCTTGTTCATTGGACTCATCCACATTTATGACAAAACTACAGCAGAATTTCCTGAATGTGTAGACGTCCCAACATAATCCACAAGCTTGGCTTTTATTTTGAAATGCAGTTCAAACATACTTCAGGGTGACAGCTGTTATTTAACCAAGTAATTAATAAAATAGAATTTGTTTTACAAGTTTTTTTGGTTTTTGAGTCCATGTGTGATGTGTCATCAGTTCTGAATAAAAATAAACACAGTTAGAATTGAAGTGAGCCCTCGTTTTTTATGAATATGATTTTTTTTTTTCCAGTGTCAGCAACAACGTGATCAAAAATAAAAGTATGTTGTGCATGTTAACTCAAAGCAAAGACAAATAATTGGTTTCTTTCGTTGTTTAATCTTTCTCCTTAAAATAAATAAATACAATCTGTCCAAAATATGTTTGTGTAAATACAATGGGAAAAAAGAGAGATGAGACATCAGTTATCCATAGTATTTAATTTGCTGCAGATCTGTCAACACAAGGGTTCTTCTTTTTGATCACCAGGGGGCACTATATCACTAGCTCAGGGTCTGACTGCTGGAAGATTAATTAAACATATGCTTGGATTATGAGGTATTTTGCATGAGGACCAGTGTCAAACCTCCACAAATGTCCTTCAGTAGAGCTAAAAATATAGAATTGATATGTCTCACAATGGATCAACATTTGTACTGATAATTTCAGATGTTGGCTCAATTCTGAAGGTGGTGAGCATCACGCAGGAGAACTGGCTGACTGAAGAAGTTGTGCTGGAAGAACTTCAAGTGTTCCAGGTTTGCTTATCAGCTGACACACACACACACACACACACACACACACACACACACACACACACACACACACACACACACACACACACACACACACACACACACACACACACACACACACACACACACACACACACACATTTGTGCATGCAAATTCAGTGTTTTATGACAAGAGATTGCCACCTGTTCTGTTCAGTTGAGTCACCAAAGCATAATATATTCATACAAATTCTGCTGCACCGGTGGATTAAAAAAAACAACAAAACAAACAAACAAACAAACAAACAAATAAAAAAACAAAATTGAACCTTCTTTGGAAATGTGCTGAGGCGTCCATGAGGTGGTTTCTCTCATTTCTTTCAGGTTGCGACTCCCGTTCTCAGCATGGAGATGTCTTCCAAACAGGTTGGTTTTCCTAAAGCTCCTTTATTTATGTGTATGACATAATATGTTTGGCTTTTTTTTTTCAGTCTTCATTTTATTCATGTTTAACACTTCTCTCTTTGGTTTTCCCTATTGTGTCCCCGGTCAGCCTCATTATCTAAGGGTCAGGGTGTCAGCAGACACTTCAGCCCCAATCAGAGCTTCCATTAATCTCCAGCACTGTTTGACCTGTTTGGGTGCACGTGTCAGTAACACCACCCTCACTCACATTTTGTTTTTACATCAGGTGATCCTTAGTTTAATTTCTCTTGGAAAAAAAAAAAACAAAAACACAAAGAAACCCCAGAAGAATGCATAGTTTAAAATTCTGCTGGGTGCACAGAAACCTGTAGGTTTACAAGTGGAAACATAGTAAATGTAACAAATCACTCCACAACTTTTCATCAAAATAGATCTATTGCTGCATCTTTTCTCCTGCATCTGAAACATTTGAAATAATTTAACAAAACAAACTGTAGGGGGCACATATTCTGTGAATGCAATATCATAATAATAACAATGCAGGATGCTTGATATGTAACCCATAGACACCGCCTGCGGACTAGATGATTCCATTTGAGGGTTCTTTAATGCATTTATTTGCATATTAATGAGGATGCACACAAAGACATTAATAATAATATATTGTAGACACTTGATACTTACACAATTGATATCCCCTGAGGAACAGGTGAGATGATTACACTCGATTGTTCTTTGGTGCATTAATTGGCATATTCATGAGGGTGACGTTATTTTGCTTGTGAACACAAAATACATTAATAACAATAAAAGTAATACATGCTTTATGCAAAACAATTATCCCCTGGACAGTAGATGAGCTGATTTCATGTTATGGCCGTGTAGTGCAAATATTTGCATATTAGTGAGTTTTAGTTTTGTAAACATGATAGCATAATACAATACAAGATAGACACCTATACCATAGGTATGCCCTAATGAGTAGACAAGATGATTAGAGGTTATGTTAATGACAATGAACACAATTACTACAAAACAACACATGCTACACTCTTGAGACTTACACCTGAGGTACTACCTGTTGAGTAGGCTGGCTGATGAGAATTTAGGGCTGTTTTGAGCACCTGTGTGAATATTAATGTGGATGAAGTTATTTTAATTGTGAAAACAATGAGCCAATAAATGTTACAAGGTAGCACCTTGATTGGATGATTACATTTTTGGTTTGTTTGGTGGATGTATTTGCATATTAATGAGTGTGAAATTGTTTGATTTGTGCATACAATAATTTAATAATACATGACAGTCACTTGATACCTACACCACAGTGAATAATAAGGATGAAGTGATTTTTCATCTGAATATAATGGCTCAATAAGAATACACAACAGTACATTTTAGGGTTGTTTACTGCAAAAATGTGCATATTAATAAAGTTGAACTTTTTTAAAAACAGCCTGTGTTCCAGAGCACTTCATTATAAAGACTTCATATTTAGAATGTGTGTATATTGTGCTGACACGAACAGGATCACATTTGCAGTTATGCTCACTAGAGTGATAATTTGCATAAACTCAAGGGCAATGTTAAAGTCAAGTACCTCTTGTTTGGCTCATTCATTATTTTGGTGGTAAATACTTCTTGCTTTTATGATGGCGTGAACATTCATAATGAGGAATACCACCCTAAAGTTAGAATTTTATGTTTCACTTTAGCAAACGCTGTATGTGGGTTCCAGCGAGGGACTTGCCCAAGTTTCTGTCAGTAGATGTCACTTGTATGGCCAAGCCTGTGCTGAGTGCTGCCTGGCACGAGACCCCTACTGTGCCTGGGATGGACACACATGCTCACGGTACATCCCTGCATCCAAGAGGTACAGCAATAACATCTTTTTCTTATTTTTCCTGACACAATACACCACAATTTAGAGAGTCTGAAAATGATTAATTTCTGTATTTTCAACCTGTATCGATCATAGCAAAATAGAATTTTATGTTGCAAAAATGAAGTAGATCTGAAATCTACTGCATATTTATATGACAAAGACAATTGAGCATCAACTTTCATATGTTTAGTTGGTTGGTTTGACTTTAGCAGAATTACTCAAAAATTTAATTATTTTGGTGAAATTTGGTGGTGAGATTGTGAAGGAGGAATGCATTAAATTTCATTTTGGATATGGATAAAGGGGCAGATCCATGATTTCCATGCCCCCCCGCCCACACACACACACACTTTCATTAACATTGTGTCAGTGTGCCATTATGACCATTAGTTGAACAATCAGGATCAAAATGTGGGATCAAAGATCAGCAACCATGATTTAAGTTCAGCAATCATGATCAAAGGTCAACAATCAGAAATAAAAATCAGAATTATGGATCATTTTCAGTGATTAGAATCAAAGAGCGGCAATAAGGATCAAAGGTAATAAATAAGGACCAGAAGTTAGAAACATGATCAAAGATTCACAATTAATTACAGTCATATTCAATGATCAGGATCAAATAATAATGATCAGAAACAAAGTTTAGCAATCAGGATCATAAACCGGTAATCAGGGTCAAAGTGTGGGATCAGAGATCAGCAACCAGGATTAAAGTTTATCAAATGTGACCAAAGATCTATGATTAGGGTGCAAAGGTCAGTAATCAGAATCAGATGTCAGTATTGAGGATAAAATTAAGTGATTAAAATCAAAAGCCATGCATCATGATCAAAGATAAATTTCAAAGACATGTGAACAAGCTCAATAATCAGGATCAATAATTAACAATAAGCACCAGTTAGAAACATTATCAAAGTTTCATGATTAACTTACATTTACTAGTCAAGATCAAAGATCATTAATCAGGATCAATCTCATCACTGATGAGAATCAATGGTCAGTGGTCATGGTGAGTGGTTATGAATATCTTAGATTATGTAGCCAGACTGGCGTTTACCTATTTAATTACATCGGCACCCACTGCACATGCCAAACACCCACCAATAGAGACTCATATACCAACAGACAATAATCTATGTATACCAATTAAAGAATATGACTTTCCATCCATAATTCAAATAATGATGATTTGGACAGGAAGCACACTTCATCTGGCTGTTCCATTCCTTAGTACACATTCACGCTGCAGCCATCTGAAATATTCACTTAGACTTAACTATCAGGACCATACAAAAGGTAGCCTGTGAATCTGTGTGCAGAATAATTTAAATGAGTTTTAATTTCCCTGCGTGCAGGTGAAGCAGTGAATTAAGTTATTGTAATCGGTCCTGGTTATTTATTTAACCAGGTTAGTCCCATTGAGATTGAGCTGTCTTTTACAAGGGAGACCTGGACAATTTAAAGTTTCCAGTCCACCTAACCTGCATGTGTTTGGATGTGGGAGGAAGCTGGAGCACCCGGAGGAAACCCACACAAACACAGGGAGAACATGCAAACTCCACACAGAAAGGTCACAGTGGGAATCGATCCCATAACCTTCTTGCTGTGAGGCAACAGTGATAACCACGAAGCCGCCGTGCTGCCGTGTGTCTCTCTGTCTGTCTGTGAACAAGATAACTAATAACAGCTGGATGGATTTTAAGCAGACTTCATGGGAATCATCATCATCAACATCAGCCTCCGTCTGTCCCTGAGGACGATGGATTGCGTCTGGAGCAACGCATGTGGTGACTACATAAGCCAATCCTTGAGTGACAGCGTCTGGAACATTCATCACCGATGAGGACTGTTGTGTCACTTGTTGCTGACATCTTTTGCTTCATATGCTTTGCTTCCTGCTTCTTGTAGCGCTCTCTCTCAGCCATTTGAACCCCAGCTCTCACAGCTTGTCTCCACAAGAAACAATCTGATGCTGTAAACTCTGATGTGTCAGCATCAATGTGTGCAGCCAGTAAGTCCCCTTTGCAAGTGTCCTTGAATCAAAGATGTGGACGGCCAGTGTGGGGTGTGTCCCATTCAAGCTGACCATACAGCAGACCCTTTGGAATGCCACCTTTATCCATTGGCTGGCTTGGACACACACATCCAAGCCAGCGTAGGCATTGTTCGCTCAGAAGGGCAAATATAGATGTAGTCTTTGCTCTGCTTAGGACCTCTGTGCTTGTGACTTTATCCCTCCATGTGATGCCCAATATCTTGTGGATGCATCTCATATGGTAGGTGTTGAGCCTAGTCTCCTTTCTGGCATGGGTTGACCATGTCTCACGACACCAAGCAGGGCACAGAGGACACATGCCTGGTAGACACTTATCTTTGTGTGCAGCCTCAAGTTCTTGTTTTTCCACAATCTCTGTCTTAGTTTTGACATGTTCATTGCTCCCTTGCCAATACAGGCATTGATTTCTGCTTCGAATAACAGATTGTTGGATATGGTGGAGGCCAAGTATTTGAAGGTTTCAGCAACTGTTAGTGGGAACTTGTCTACTGAGATCACGAGGGAGTTGGTACATCCTGGGCCACGACCACAGTCTTCTTAATACTGATAATGAGGGCAAAATCTCTGCATGTATGTGAGAATCGGTCCATGAGATGCTGGAGGCCATCTGGAGTGTGGCTTGCAAGTGCAGAGTCATTGGCAAACAGAAGCTCTCTGATGAGCATGCAAATCATTTTAGTTTTAGCACATAAACTGGTCGGGTTGAAGCCATCATAGCGAGTGTGGATGTAAACACCGTCTGAAGAAGACTGGAAGACATAGGTCAGAAGTAGCGACAAAAACATTCTGAAGAGGGTTGGGGCAAGCACACAGTTTTTCTTTTCTCCACGGAGGATGTTGAAGAGTTTTGTCCCTGTCAAAATTGAATGTGCTCTACATATCTGTGTGAAAGGACTTGATGATACTGAGAAGTCTTGGCAGATGACCAATCTTCTGGAGTAATTTGAAGAGCCCACTGTGGCTGACGAGATCAAATGCTTTTGTGAAGTCAACAGGCAAGATAGAGGGGCCGGCGCTGTTCCTGACATTTCTCTTGGAGCTGTCGCACAGAGATCATGTGGACAGTCGATCTCCCTGATATGAAACCACATTGTGACTCAGGGTACACACAGCCCACTAACACCTGTAGTCTAGCGAGAACAGCCATGGTAGTGATTAATCGTTCCTGTTGCCCTTGTTCTTGTACAAGGTGAATATTTTAGCATCTCTCATGTCTTGAGGTACCTCGCCTTTGTCAAGTGTGATAGGAGAGCTGGTTTGCCTTGCTTTATGACCTCTGGTGGGATGGCATCATTACCTGGAGCTTTGCTACCACCCAGCACATTGATGGCCTTCTCAAGCTCTTCCGTGGTAGGTGTACCATCTAGTTTGTTTATTATTACCACGACTAGGATGTTGAGTATCGCTTCCTCTGAGGCAGTATTCTCTGTAGAGTACAGTTACAAATAATGGTGCAGATTTTACCTGAGCAGGACAGTTGTCTGCTTGATGCTCTCATACATGGCTCTAGTGTTGCCTGGAATGGAAGCCTTTTCAATGGAAGAGCTCAGCTGGAGCCAATAGTTGTTTGTACATTTCCTAGCAAGTTCCTCACTACTGCCTCTTGCTTTCCTCAGTGATTCCAGGTGGGCTTGATTGGGTGTGTTTTTGTAGAGGAGGAGAGCTTGACGTTTGGCTGATATAGTTCTATGACTGAGATATTTGCTTCATACCTGTCAACATTATGCCTCTGTTTTTTCCCATAGCCCTCGATGACAAATTGATGGATTATGGACCTTAGGTAGGTCTACCTGTCATCTGCAGATTAGTTGGGTGCCACGGTGCTGATGCTGCTGATACTAGAGAGGAATGTCTGTGTTCTCTCTTGACCATCATTGTGGGCAATGTTGATTTCTGAAGCACCTTTTGGCTTCTTGTGGTTGAACCTCTTTGGCTGAAAGATAACCTTGCTAATGACAATGGAGTGGTCAGTGTCACAGTCAGCACTGCAGTAGGTCCACGTGTTGCATACACTTTTGAGTTTACCTCTTCCAGCAATGATCATATCCAGCTGGTGCTGCTGGGGAGATCTGGGGTGCATCCAGGAGACTCTATGCTTTTCCTTGTTTGGAAAGTATGTAATCGTAATGCACAGGTTCCTGGAGCAACAGAGTTCAAGCAGCCTCTGGCCATTCTCCTTCATCCTTCCCAGTCCGTAATGTCCAGTGCATAATGACTAAGTGTCATGGTCAGCACAGTACCTGGCATTGAAATCCCCAAGAAGGAAGAGATGTTCTTTTGGTGGTAGCTGACCAATATGTTCATCCAGCTTACTATAGAACTCATCTTTGGCATTAGGACTGAAGGTTAGTGTCGGAGCATACACTGCAACAAAGTTGACAGGTCCATGGTTAGAATTGAGATGAAGACTTAATAATTTTTCAGAGCCAAATGTAGGTGGCTCTATCACTGGAAGGACAGTTCTCATCGCAAAGCTGACACCATGGTCGCATCTGCCACCTTGGCTTTTCCCTTGTCAAAAGAACGTAACCTCTTTCTCCTGTATGGAAGTGTTGTCAGCAACTCTTTTTTTCTTGCAGGACAGCTTTATCCACATTTAGCCTGCTGAGTTCGGCATCAGTCACAGCAGTTTTACTATTGTAGATGAGTCTCTGAAGATCATCAGAGAAGCCTGGCATCATGGTTTGTATGTTCTAGCTTGTGATTCAAAGTGCTGGAGACATCAGTGTGCTCTTGTAATTTGTCGGTGCTTGTAGTGCAGTCAGCTTGTTGAGCATGTAAACTCTAAGCCCCTTGCACCCAAAGGGGCAGAGTGCCTGTGGCGGATAAGCACCTAACTGGCTAGGCCCAGCTTGGGGCGGGCGGTAGCTAATCAATGGAGCACAAAGGCTCCTCCCACCGTCAAAGACAACCTGTGGCACCCCTCTCTACTCCAATTGAGAATAGACATATCACCCGTAATTGCTGTCTTCCGTGTTTTGCTTTTGCAGAGCAAAGATAGAGTGTCCCCTCTATGGCGCAATGCCTGGGTAGTTCTGTGGAGATCCTGGGTTGCCCATGCATCAAGATCCCCCTCTTGACCATGCTGATGTTGTCCAGAGGAAAGCAGAGCTATGCGTCTGGCATCAGGTTGGTTGCAGGAGTTGTCAGAGAGATAGCCGTGAGGCCATCTGACTGCCTACGGGTCTCCATTCCGACTTTTCTGTTGGGGTTGGTTCCCCTAGCCTTGTGTTATCCCTAGCACTCACAAGGCAGTGAGAATATTTGAGCCATAGTTAGGACTATTTGGCCCATACCTGGGAGACTGTTCATGGGCATGAAGGCTTGTCCACACATCAGTGGGCCTAGCATGCCACATGTCTATGGACAGACGACCTCAGAGTCTCCTGCAGCTCAGCTTGAGCCCACGCAGACTGCATGGAGCTTGACTGTAGAGAGGCTATATACTGGCAGGAAAGACTTACGTACTCATCTCACCTTTTCTCCTTGCGGCTAGCCAGTGGTGGGGGCTGTAAAAGGAAGGTGATAAGCACACATTGTACAACACACCACACTTTGCATCTACAGACGATTAGACATACACCATGGCAATATTGCTTTGGCAGATATCTTGAGATAATTAACTTATGAAAAGGATTAGAGAAAGGTCAAGTTCAACAAAAATATGTTGTGAAAAACATATTTTCTACATATCTCAGCATTCAATACGGCTAGATCTAAAGTTTATGTTGATCAGCAAAATATTTGTGATAAGTGGTGTCATGGTGAAGTCACAAGGAGATCATAAAAAAGTCATGTATCTTCAGAGCTCTCAAGGTTTACATCGCCCCCACGGAGGGACATAGAAATGCTGTCCATCTGTTCATGCGTCTCTCCTTGTATACTTTCGTCTGAAACGCTGTATAAGTTTTGAAAAATTTTACCACATTTGAAGCAGGGATGCATCCTTTGAAGGTCTAGGTCAAGTTTGATAAGGAGTGCCAAATCTTGAAGGTCACAGAGCCAAAATTAGTGTCTGTGTGTGATGGAGACTCTACTCCCAATAACTTTCCAAGAATTTCAGACATGGTCATCAAATTTGTAGCAACAATACATCCCTTGAAGGTCTTGGCCAATTCAATGATGAGTGACCTTGACCTAATTTTGCGGGTCATATGGCCAAAAATATCCAGAACACTGTACTGCCAATAACAAAGAAATAAGACAGGTTTACCAAATTGGGAGCAAGGATACGTAGATCTCTTGAAGTTGTAGATCAAGTTCAATTATGAATGGCCTTCACCTAATTTTGAAACTCACACAGCCAAAAATTTGTCTGTGTATGAACACTGCCCTGTCTGTAAATTTCCAAGGATTTCATTTGTAGCAAGAATACATCCCAAGAAGCTCCAGGTGAAGTTTGATGAAGGGTGGACGTGTTCTGTTTTTGAAGGTCACAGCGCCAACAGTAGTGTCTGTGTGTGATGGACACTGTATGGAACTCTCAATAACTTTCTGAAGGTTTCAGGCAGGTCTCCCAAATTGGTCATGCAGATACATCTCTTGAAGGTCTAAATCAAGTTTGCTAATGAGTGACATTGATCCACCTTTGAAGGTAATAGAGCCAAAATCAAAATAATCAGCATAACCTGCCTAATCCCTATTTAGGATTACTGGTGAAAGAATCATGTAACAACAGAGGGGTCTTGAGTTGTGTGTGTGTGTGTGTGTGTGTGTGTGTGTGGGGGGGGGGGGGGTCATCAATTATAACATGGTTGGTCAGGCTACACAAATTTCTGCGACAGAGGACACAAGGCCTTCAGGCCACAATTTTCATTTTGAACTAAAGAACAAAGATGCCACATTTAATTTTGTCTTAATGTGAATTTGAAGTCTCTTCTGTCACACTGTCCTTAGCATCCATAAATAGTACATACACATCTGTATAACTAATTGTCATGTATGGTAATATTTTTCTTAGGTACCTTGCATTTTTTTGCCTAGTTTACTCTAACAACTGGCAATGTTTTAAATGTTTTTAAACATTACTATTATTATTATTTTACAAAGCCCGGAAAAATGATCAAACCTGAAGCACAAAAGTTTGACCTGAAGGAAAGTTTGCACCTGGCCTACAACAGAAATGTATTTTTTTGTGTGTATGTATGTGTGTGTGTGTGGCGGTGTGTGTGTATGTGTTTTGAAATATGATGTTGCTTTTCATGATGTATATATGAATACACCTGAAAAATATGTTACCCAAAGCACAAAGGGTTCCAAGAGCTCCTCTTTAAGGTGACTCTTTGTCAGCCTACTTCTCCATGATGCATGCGTGTGTTCCAAAGGCCACCTGGATTTCCTTTCTGGGGTTGTCAGAAGGAGTTCACAATTCTTCCTAAATATGTTTTCTATTTTGGTTTTCTTTGACCTGTTCAGTTTTCTTTTAATGCCAGGGTGTATACGCCCAGTTGAAGGAGTGATTAGAGATGCTGCTCTCCAGGTGAAATATGCCATGGGCTCTCCACATCTCAGGAGTGGAGGCTTTGAAGTGTGTGCATGTGTTTTGCTCATATTAACTTCTAATTGCTGAGCATCAGGAATCTGGTAGTTAGATCAGTGCACTTCCTGGGCCACAGCATGATGAGCAACGGAGGCCAATTTCTATCCTCAAGTTATTACCCTGGACAGGAAGGAGACAGGCACCCTTTTTCCTACTATTACACTGAAAGGCATAACCAAGTATCGGGAATCGCATACAGGTTTGTCTGTGGTGCATACAGATTAGAAGTCTCCATATCCTGATGGGAGACACTACCAAAGGTGCTTAAGAATGACAGGGATTAGGTCCTGTGGCACTTCAAATTTGAGGCAGACAAGCAGCTGCTGGCCAACCAACCAAACATAGTGGTGGTTGACAAGGGAAAGAAGATTGCAGATGTGATCGATATGGCAATCCCAGCTGACAGCAACATCAGAAAGAAGGAGCAAGAGAAAAGCAAGAAGTACCAAGGGCTGAAGGAGCAACTAGAACAGATGTGTAAGGTGAAGTCCAGAGCGGTCCCAGTGGAGCTGTAACCCCCATATTGGAAGAGTGGCTCCAGCAGATTCCAGGCACAACATCAGAGGTCTCTGTCCAGAAGAGTGCAGTCCTAGGAACAACTAAGATACTGCGTCGGACCCTCAAACCCCCAGGCCTCTGGACTCGAGCTTGTCTGTCCACTTATCATCCTTTGAACACGTCACCATTTTTGACAGTAAATATATTTCTAAAAGTGCTATTAACATGAAATTTACACCAGATGTTGGTAACAACCCAAGTAACCCACACATACAAAGAAATCAAAACAAATTATTACAGAAATGATGTTGTGTGCAGTAAAATGGAATGAACTAGTAAAAAAGTATAGAACACATTTGAATGAATGAAAATCATTTAAAACTTACTCTGGTCTCATCTGACCAGACTATATTCTCCCAGTATTTCACTGGCTTGTCTAAATGTTGTGCAGCAAACTTTAAACAAACTTCAACATGTTTGTTCTTCAGTAATGGAGTCTTACATGGTGAACATGCACACCACACTTATTGTTTTCTTTTAAACAACTGTACCTGTTAATTTTCTGTTCTCCACAAGTGGTCCCAGGCTCTTGGACAACTTTTCTGATAGCTGTTTTCACTCCTCTGTCAGAAATCTTGTGAGGAACACTGGTTATGGGTTTATGGTGAAATTATGTTCTTCCCACTTCCAGATTATGGATCCTTCAGTAATCACTGGAACATTTTATACATTTAGAAACCTTTTTGTAATCAGTGCCATCAGTATGGTTTCCAATAATAAAGATGCAATGATCTTGAGAGAGGTCTTTGCTTTTACCCATCATGAGATGTTTCTTGTGTGACACCCTGGACAGGACACCAGTCTGTCGCAGGGCCACATATAGACAAACACATTCACACCTACGGTCAATTTAAAGTTTCCAATCCACCTAACCTGCATGTCTTTTGGGTGTGGGAGGAAGCGCACCTGGAAAGAACCTACACAAACACAGGGAGAAGATGCAAACTCCACACAGTAAGGTGGGAAGCGATCCCACAACCTTCTTGCTGTAAGGCAATGGTGCTAACCTGTAAGCCGCAGTGCCACGTTTAGGGCCCCTTCACACATACTGCGAATACATACAACTCCTGGGCATTTCAGGGTGGAACAGCTTGCAGGAGTGCACCACAAAACATCACGCTGACAGGCAGGCGTGCACATTGCCGGTGCGACGGTTCATGCACACGGGAACACAGTCCCAGCAGCTGTACGATGTGTAACCACATCACGCAGCTGCTGTGAAGAAGACGGTTCTGTGCACGTGGGAATACAGAAGCTTTCCACAGCAGCTGCGTGATGTGGTACACACACCCATGCATGTCCTGCTGGCATGCAGCAGGACTGACACCATATCATGTGGAACAGAGCTTTTCCCAATCCCATGTTTTGCACGCACTTGCTCGCTGCAGCCTATTGCCACAGTGATATATATTTTTTTAATTAGGTCCACGTGATGAAAGCAAGCAGAAACACGTGTGTCACAGTGGGTAGTTGTTAGTCCATGTCTGTCCAAACACACTACATGTTGTCCAAATCAACAGATCTCCACAGCTGCTTCTGTTGGCGGCCACGCCTCCTGTCAGTTTAGTGCACAAACCAAAGCCACACTCATGGGGCACTTAGACAATTTTCACTGCCAGCACAACAGTGATTGTCTGCTGACTGTTGTTGTGTTAATAGTACGAATAGCCACACATTTTCTAAGTGCCATGCGAGCGGTGTTAGATGTTCATGTGTGTCACCTGGAATTTGGCCAACACCGGCCGTGAGAGGGTGCGATGGGCTCACACAACGCACACTATATTTCAGCCGCTGGTATGTGCAAATAGTTGTAGCAACAGGTGTACGAGGCAGCTGCAATTTTACATGTTTTGCACATGATTCCTGTTTTATGGGCACTTTATGCACAAATCGACCAAATCTGCACTATGTGTGAAGGGGCCCTTATTATCAACAACATAAGGCTTTCTCAGGAATCAAAGCAGTTAACAAAAATGCTCCAGCAGTAAAATAAATACAAAAATGCACAAATATCTTCAAGATCTGATAATCCAGAAAAAAAACCTGTAACTACTGCAATGCAACTTGTAGACTTTTTTCACTTATTATACATACGAGGGCTGTCAATAAAGTAACGGTCCTTTTTATTTTTTTCAAAAACTATATGGATTTCATTCATATGTTTTTACGTCAGACATGCTTGAACCCTCGTGCGCATGCGTGAGTTTTTCCACGCCTGTCGGTGACGTCATTCACCTGTGAGCACTCCTTGTGGGAGGAGTCGTCCAGCCCCTCGTCGGAATTCCTTTGAGAAGTTGCTGAGAGACTGGCGCGTTGTTTGATCAAAATTTTTTCTAAACCTGTGAGACACATCGAAGTGGACACGGTTCGAAAAATTAAGATGGTTTTCAGTGAAAATTTTAACGGCTGATGAGAGATTTTGAGGTGATACTGTCGCTTTAAGGACTTTTCACGGTGCGAGACGTCGCTCAGCGCTCTCAGGCAGCGTCATCAGCCTGTTTCAAGCTGAAAACCTCCACATTTCAGGCTCTATTGATCCAGGACGTCGTGAGAGAACAGAGAAGTTTCAGAAGAAGTCGGTTTCAGCATTTTATCCGGATATTCCACTGTTAAAGGAGATTTTTTTACTGAAAGACGTGCGGACGGATCCGCGCGTCGGGACGCAGCCGACGCGGTGTGGCGGCACAGGAAAAACACCTCCGTGTTGATAACCATTTGTAAAATCCAGGCGGCTTTTGATGGCTTTCAGTGGAGTGAGTATATGAGAAATTGTTTAACAGGCAGGACATGTTCCAACTTGTCCTTAAGGCTTTCAACAGAGGTGTTTTTCCTGTGGCGGAGCGTCGCGGCGGCTGCGTCCCGACGCGCGGACCCGTCCGCACGTCTTTCATTAAAAAAATCTCCTTTAACAGTGGAATATCCGGATAAAATGCTGAAACCGACTTCTTCTGAAACTTCTCTGTTCTCTCACGACGTCCTGGATCAATAGAGCCTGAAATGTGGAGGTTTTCAGCTTGAAACAGGCTGATGACGCCGCCTGAGAGCGCTGAGCGACGTCTCGCACCGTGAAAAGTCCTTAAAGCGACAGTCTCACCTCAAAATCTCTCATCAAACGTTAAAATTTTCACTGAAAACCAGCTTAATTTTTCGAACCGTGTCCACTTCGATGTGTCTCACAGGTTTAGAAAAAATTTTGATCAAACAACGCGCCAGTCTCTCAGCAACTTCTCAGACAAAGGAATTCCGACGAGGGGCTGGACGACTCCTCCCACAAGGAGTGCTCACAGGCGAATGACGTCACCGACAGGCGTGGAAAAACTCACGCATGCGCACGAGGGTTCAAGCATGTCTGAAGTAAAAACATATGAATGAAATCCATATAGTTTTTGAAAAAAATAAAAAGGACCGTTACTTTATTGACAGCCCTCGTATACTGCACATTACATATGAGCTTTAATGAAAGTGCCCTGAACTAAAAGGGCATGTTCAGCACCACAGCCATTTTTTTTGTCTGCTTTGGTGTTTTTGGACATCTCATCGGCTTGAAAGCACATGAAATCAAATTATCATAATCAGTTATGCCATGCTTTGAAAATTCTGTCTCCTAGAGAAGGAGACATAAATCAATTTTCAAAGCGAGAGAGAAAGAAAACTGCTTTCCCAATAACATGGACTTGTTGCTCATTACATTGAAATGTTTGTTCTCAAAATACTACCATGAGACCATTTAAACATTACACGCTGCATTTGCTGAGGGGCATATTTGAAATATAAAAAGTTTTCACATAAAAGTGTAAATGGTGCGTGTGTGTATTTTTCAGGCGAGCCAGGAGACAGGACATCAAACATGGTGACCCTTTCAGTCAGTGCTGGGATACAGAAGAGAGTATGTAGAATTTATTCTCTTCAGATGTTCATTTTTTTCCTTGTATCTGTTATTGCAAAAAAGATTGACTATTTAATCACCAATCCCAATCCAACCCCAATCCAGCCTCCATGATAGGTTGATGTTAGTAGCAGAGATTTTGATCCATAGATGAGAAACACTTGTTTGTTCTTCAGGTCTTGGTGGAGAGCGTGTGGAGGAGAGGATTGTCTTTGGTGTGCAGAGCAATGCCACCTTCCTCGAATGTATCCCTAAATCCCAACAAGCGCGGATCCACTGGTACATGCAGAAACCTGGATCCGAAAAAGGGATGGAGGTCAGAAAGTATACTCATATAATACATGTGTACACACTGAGCAAGAGGCATGCAAAAGTTTGGGATTTTACATGCTTATTTAATTAAATTATGTTAATTCTTAGAAAAATAAAATTCCAGCTCCTCCTTATTAAAAATTCACATATTATGAAGTTAAACACCATCATAAAAACAAATCTCTACAACATAAATTAACAAAAACATCAAAGATAAGACAATGGAATGCATACGTATTGACAGCCTTTGATCACGTTTATAGCATTAGCTGTTTAGGAATTCTAGACAATTTTTGTCCACAGTTCCTTCATTTTCCGATGCCATAAGTACTGTAATTGGACAAGATAAACATAAGAATTTTATCAACACAAATCATCACTTGTCCAGCCAGTTTTCTGTAGACACGTTGGGAGATGGTTACATAAACATCTCCAAATTACTGGGGATGACTTGGGCTTCATTGTTTTATTTTATGCCGTGTATCTGGATCCGTGACTTGGACTTCGCTGACTGAATGAAATTATATGTAATTATGTATTTACATTTCTTAAATATATAATTTAGGTAGATTTAGGTCAGAACTCACTTTATAATGCACTGCATATTTATTATTATTAATATTATTATTATTGGTTTAAACCAGCATACCATTTATGGGTTTCCATGTACACACATACACAGTCAAATCCTTTCTTTTTTTCTTCAACTTTGCACTCTATTAACTGTAAAGATATGACACTCATCAATTTAATTTAACACAAACATAAAAAAAGGCAATTATATGAGTTTGACTTGATCTTGACAGGTTGTTAGGTTAAACCTTGGCCCTAACACCCACTCTTTACACCCACTTTGTACCATAAATCATATTGCCGCTGGCCCGGGTGAACTTACAGCAGATAAAAACCAAGCTGAGATCATGTGGATATGGTTCACAGCCTTTAAGGAGATTTAATCACCATGGGGTCACCTCCTTTATGGAGTTATATGGAATTAGGGAGTCATCCAGGGTCTCACTACATCTTCGACTGAAGTCATTACCGCTCTTTATAAGTGTCCAGGGCTTTATAAATGTCTCTGCTGCTCCTCTCTGACTTTGAGAAAAGTGAGCAGTGAGTAAAACCAGGGCCAACCTGCATTTGACCTCTTTACTTTGTTTTCTTTGTGTAGTAAAGTATTTGTAATAGAGCGGCTTCTGCTGTAGGCCACTTTTGACGATTTGAAAGATGACGAATCAGGAATTCATCAAGTGCTATTTTTAAAACCAAAATGGAATGATGTTGACTTGACAACAACAAATCATCCACATCAAGTTCACAAAAATTAATGTTACTCCACAAACATCGACTAAGAGTGGGTGATTTTGAAGATTTAATCAATTTCCACATAATCTGGTGAAAAAAGTGGGCTGAATTAGACACCAGTAAATACTGGGAAATCCCTGTAAAGTGGTGGAATTTTTTTTACCCTCAACAACAAAATTGGAGGAGGTTTTGTTATTACCCCTGTTTGTTTGTTTGTCTGTTTGTGAACAGCCTGGAGCCGATAGGTTTTCATATATCGTTATGAAATTTTTTACTGAATATTCATATCCTGATAGGCAAGAACTGATTCGATTTTCAAGGTCATAGTAGGTCTAACAGCGAAGTCAGGAAAAATCTTGGACAATTGGAAAAATCCATATCTTTAACACTGAACGAAATTTCATAACTCTGCCAAAAAAGATCACATTCTGTTCATATTTCACAGCATTATGTAAGATGGTATCCATTATGAACGGACAAAGTTTGATCCAAATTATGGATTTTGTGGCCATTTACCTTTAACATTGAAAACCCCATTTAATGTATATTTTACATTATGTCTTAAACAAATGTGCCCCCATCACTCTCATATTTGAAAGTGAGGTGCAGAGTGGCACTCACACTCGCCTGGCAAAGTTTGATCTGGATCTGATCCGGATTGTGGATTTTGTGGACATTTGAATTTAATATTGAAAAAACCATTTGTTGTACATTTTGCATTATATCTCAATCAATAGTGCCTCAATCACTCTCATTTGTGACAATGGAGTGCAAACTGGCACTCTCAATGAATAGACTAAGTTTGATCCGCATTTGATCTGTATTGCAAATTTAGTAGAGATTTCATTCTTTGTTACAGTGAAAAGCCCTTTTGATCTGTATTTTGTATTATATTTTAGCATACAAAAAAACACTTCTTACAGGGCTTTTGCCTTGAAATTTTTTTCCAAGATAACGATTTGTGAAATTAGAAACTAGTATTGGCGGAGTTTTGCACCGTATGAGCACGGTGCTCTAGGGTTTTTTTTTTTTTCTCTTTCTTTGACATTCTGTCAGGTTTTGGTGGAGGTGTGTGGTCTAGATCTCAGAGTGGTGTGAAAGGATCTTTGAAAATCAGGTCCGGTCAATGAGGGTGACAGACAGAGGAAGACCTACGTTGACATGTTTGCTTTAGAGGTGCAGAAAGGAACTCGATGACGATCTTCATCGTCATCTCCTGAAGATGACGGCTTGACCTGCCCTCCTTTATCCAAACATCTCTTCCATTCACAGCAAGCATTCCACGTTCATCTCAACCCGCTCACTCATCTCAACCTGCTCACTCATCTCAACCCGCTCACTCATCTCAACCCGCTCACTCATCTTCCTGCTTTAATACCACTCCCGCTCTTTCGTCTGCTCTTTCAGGGGTGAACGTAAACACACCGACAGGTGCAGAGGCCATTAAAGTTCCATGTGTTGCTTTATGGGCTTGCACAGCAGAAAGTCTTGTGCTTGGTTTTGTGTGTGTGTGTGTGTGTGTGTGTTTATGATCCTCCACAGCAGAAACCATAACAGAGCTTTCCCCACGGACGGCCATGTGTTTTTTCGGTAATGACCACAATGTGGTGTTTTCTGTGTTTGTGTGCTGAGGAATGCACTGTGTGACCGCTTGTGCTCTCGACAAAATCATATGTGCACACATACCCACAACTACAATAAATACACAAGTTGTTTTTTACCCTGCTGACCAAAAGCAGGGTACTGTAATCCCTCCTGTGTGTATGTGTGTGTGTGTGTGTGTGTGTGTGTGTGTGTGTGTGTGTGTGTGTGTGAACAAAATAACAACAACAAAAAGCTATAAAAATTGTTTACTGTAAAATCGCTGCTACCAATGTGGATAGAGTTGATTATAAGGTCATATTGGTCACGTTTGGGTTTCAGCTTCTCTCAAATGCTTGGAGTCAGCACATTGCACGTGTCGAATGGCAGGAAGTGTAATGGAGTTTTCAGTCAGTCCCTAGTATTGCTGGTGCGACCCATTACCATACCATTTGGTATGCACCATTTATGTAATACATAGCGCACACAGGGGATGCATTAGCCTGCTGATGCCTTTGATTAAAATGGTGATAATTTATGCAGCATGAGAAGATCAAATTATCTGCTCATCTGTCAAGGTGGGTTTGGTGAGGTGGAGTTTATTTTTTGTGGTGATCATCGTATGTGTTCCACTCATTTCAGCAACCTGCTCTCTCTGTTTCTCACTTACCCCCCAACTTTCCTCATCAGTCAAAATCTGTTGTCACTTCCTACTTCATACACCAAACGCCTTTCTGGTTTCTCATCATCTCCACCTTTTGTAAATGGTAAATGGACTGCATTAATATAGCGCTTTTCCATCTGCATCAGACACTCAAAGCGCTTTACAAATAATCCCTCACATTCACCCCGATGCCATGCAAGGTGCTCACTACACAACTAGGGGATTAAGGACCTTACCCAAGGGCCCTTAGTGATTTGAACTGAGGATCCTCTGGTCTCAAGCCCAATGCTTTAACCATTAGACCATCACCTCACCTCTCATTCCTCTCCACACTTTCTGTCTCCTCTTGAGGTACAATTAAAACACCTTTGACCAGCTGCAACTCACACACATACTCCTCTTAAAACTCATCTATTAAAACCATGAGCTAGACGACATTTACAGTATGTCTTTCTCACAATACATTTTGTATGCATGTGTTTTTTTGGATCAGAAGAATAGTTGTAAAAAAAAAGTGTTGAATTTCATTTTTGGCATTCATGTAAGTATGGCAAATACTTATACTTTATACCCACATACTCTAAAACATTTCAGCTGTCTTTAGTTTTGTCCACTTGCTACCTCTCTTTAACACAAAGAGCTCTTACTAGTTTTGGATGTTGACCTCAACTTTACAAGTTCTTACTAGTTTTGGATGTTGACCTCAACTTTACAAGTTGAGTTGAGTTGTAAAGTTGAGTTCAACATCCAAAACGTAGTAAGAGCTCTTTGTGTTAAAGAGAGGTAGCAAGTGGACAGAACTAAACACAGCTGCAATGTTTTAGAGTACAGAGTCTGCAGACATGCAAACAATACACAGTCTGAGCAGGTTCATGAAGCTGGAATTGGATTTTAGTCACAGATGTCCATTATTTTTTGGACAGCCAAGGTGGAAAGCCATCAAAGGCACACAAGCACATAATTACTGATGAATGATTTTAGCAGTGTTTATTGCAGAGACGTGTGATTTTATGTTTCAATATGTATGCCACATGTTCTGCCAGGAAGCAAGAATGTGATGGGAGACAGACGAGAAGTCAAATGTGAGGGAGGGTCAAGGTCTGGACAGCTTTTAGACTCTGACTTTTGCTGGACAACACATCATCAGTGTCAGAGCTGAAAGCACTGCAGAGCTCTGCACGCTCTAACACATACTTATGTGAACTCACTCAGAGGCTCACGTGCATCATACAGGAGGACAAAACTCACAATGCATAAAAAAAAAGCCCTTGGAAGCATGCACGCCTGTCTGGAGTTGTTCCCGCTGCTGTCTGGGACAACGTAATGCGAGAACATGTATGTGAAGCACAATGAAAGAAAAGTTGTCACAGGTATCATCCCAGTAGACATGCCTGAGAACAGCACCTGGTCCAGATACACAATTATTATATTATATACCATTACTTGATATGAGTGTATCCATGTTTGAGAAGGCAATAGTACACATTTTGGGCACAAAAAAGTCTATTCCAATTGAATTTATTTTCTCTTTTCTTCTTTTATTTTCATTTTTTCTTTTAATTTACTTTTCCACAGACGATTTGTACCAGTTGGCTCCATTCAGTTCATTTGTGAACTTTGCTTCTTATCCTTATATCACAGTTTATGACATCCTAATTTGTGGGTTCCACTGGCCAACATGCCACACAAGAGAGCTTTAACTGGTCTCTCATTTGGCATTCTGGTTGTATGTCCTAGCCAATGCAAATGGCTACTGACCAGCATCATTTTAATGTCTTTAATGCTAGCCAGGTTGTGTTATATACCCAGGTGTTGGTGACTGGTTTGACTTTGTAAGATTAATACTAGCTACAGTTGAGTCATATATATTTGGGCTGTGACACAAGTTTCGGAATTTTACCTCTATACATCACCATAATGGAGTTAAAATGAATCAGTCACAATGTCCCTGCAGTAGAGAATTTCTTCTTTAATTCAAGGGGATCCAGAGAAATACCCCATTAACTGTTGAGGAATTTGTTCAGATTGTGCTTCCATACAAATTAAATATTGGGATAAATTTCAATACAAATCATCACATTTACATTTAGTTTTATTCGTCACTGAATATGTCTCGGACTTGGGTCTTGTCTTGTTCTGGCTCCTGCACTGTTCAATGCTTGCATGGATGGGGGGTTGGGTAGGGTTGTGGAAACCAATGACTTGGGTGTTTTTGTTGGCAAGGAAAGGTTTACTGACCTTGACTTTGCAGATGATACTATGATTTTTGCAGAGTCAGTGGATGCTCTGATTGCAGTCCTAGATCAAGAACAAGATTCAGGCTTTCAATAACTTTCAGCCATCAAAAGCGTATCTGTATGTGATGAAGAGGTTGAACTTGTAGAGACTTTCACAGAACTTATCTCAGACTTATCTCAGAAGTGACATGCATGTCTCTGGGTCCTCGGCCTTTGAGATTGAGAGGCTGCTGGGAAAAGCTTATGCAGTCATAAGATCACTGGATAGAGTGGTGATATCTTTGCAGGCAATCGCAGGTGCAAGTCTTTAGGGTTCTGGTGCTGCCTGTCTTGCTGTATGGTTGTGAGACTTGGTCACTAATCACTAACCTAAGGCGACAACTGGATGTCTTTCGTACTCGGAGTCTTCTTCAAAAGGAGGCATGAAATTTCAGAAACAGTTTGCCAAAAGGCACCTGGGACACTTAAGCCTAGATTTGATCTGCTTGTATGAAAGTCCTTCTCCACAGTTTGTCAGAAAGTCCTGCTTTGTTCTGCTGTACACTATTGGAAGTAACTGGGTCCAAAGGATTTGTCTTCGCAGCTACTTTAGGCAGCTGTCAAGCCTCCTGTCTAATCAGTTTCAGCTCTGTCAGTGCAAAACTGTGGGAGGTTTACTTTTGAAGCATCCCCACATGTATGTGTCCACACGCTGAGTGTGCGCTGTCATGCGCTCTCATCTTAACACAGCTGTGTTGATTTTTGGCCCAACAACAGCCGTGCCTCCTGATGATTCATGATGGATGCTGAATGAAAAGTCGACACAGGAAATATTAGCAAACTGCACACATGCTTAAGCCTTCACAGCAGTCACAGTCAACTCCCACCATCATGCACAGTGCACACAATTGTGGTGCCACACATTCTTTCGCCTAAAATGTCTGTCCACACCTGCTTCAATAGTCTTCCTGTCTCTTGAGCTGCGTGATCCCACCTTGGATACAAATCAGGCATGAAATGCCATGTTGTCACTTTAATGGATACGTACCCCAGAGGCTCTTGGTCTATAACCATGACAAACCAGTGTGTGAAGGTCACCGTTGCACATGAATGCAACAGATACAAGATGCATGGTTTAATGATATAACTACGACGTAATGGGCACTGTGTTGATGTAATGGGGCTGGGCCTATACCATGCAATGTGTATAAAAACAACTATAGCACAGCTGTAGCAAAACTTAGCACAACTGTGGCACTTCAGGAAAACCTTTTGGTGATGCCCCAGCATGTATAAAAATTACTGGCTTCATGGAAATGCAAGAGATTACCATAGTTTATCAAAGGTCTAAAACAAGACTACAGTACAATAGCGGAACTTCCTGGTTCACCAAGGGAAACCTCTCGGACCCTTTAACATTTTCTAAGGACAAGATTCATATCCAGTTATGGGTATGCATCTCTCCCTTATAAAATGAGATGTTATACATCTACATACATAGATTTTTATTATTATTACTTTTTTATTATTACAGTGTCATTCCATTCAGTGCAAAAAGATACAATCAGATACAATCCAATACCATTCTTTGTTTCAGGTAGACATTTGTTTTCACAATAAAGCAGAATAAACTGAAAGTTGCACTACTTATCTTCAAATACATATTTTATAAAAGACGTGACTTTGTTTTTACTACTGTGCTGTAGCACGTTTGCACTCTTCTGCTCACCTTTTCTTCACCACTGGGAGCAGCACTACATAATGTATCACAAAGTGAAAGACAAAAGCCCAGAAGAAAATGCAACCTGTTTTTAGCCTGGAATTCATCTGTGTTTTTTATGTTTTAGCTTCTGAATTTTCTTGATTTGTTCCAATTCAAACCTGTTGTACAGCGGAGACAACACATTGTTAGTGGGTGTCAGCAATGACATGCAGCAGTGGTTAAAAAGACTTAAATGGAATTTCACATTCTGAACTGATATGACAGAACAAACAAATTGTTTACTGAAGGCAAAGTTCAAACAAGGTCTGCCACCAGTCTGCCTCTACTGGTGGTTGGCCCTCACTGCGGTATTGTATCACTTCCCATTCCGGAGCACAGCGGTGTTTTGCTGTATCTGTTAGCTGTTTAATCTGCGCAGTTAGATTGATCTAGTTAACTAGATAACGATTTGTTTCACAGTGTAATCTTCACGTGCCTTAACTAAAGCACTCCCTCTGCTGAATCACCTCTAAATTATTTACACATTATTCACTTTGTGTGTTTTTAGGAATCCGCTAGCTTAGCGCAGCTACTAGCTCTTAGCCAGTTTAGCATGGCGGCTTCTCCTGTCTCTCGCACTTTTCTGCTCTGGGTGTGAAATGTTTAGTTATTCCTCGGCCTCCTTTAGCAGTAATGGTACTTGTAATAAGTGTAGCTTATTCGTAGCTTTGGAGGCCAGGCTGGGCGAATTGGAGACTTGGCGACACCAGCAACCATAGTCAGTTGTCTTCCGGGGGCCAGAGCAGGCGACACTGAAGGAAACTGCTGGCTAAGGCTAAGCGTAAATTTGGTAAGATTGTAATTAATGTCGGCAGTAATGACACCTGGTTACGCCAATCGGAGGTCACTAAAATTAATATTGAATCGATGTGTAACTTTGCAAAAACAATGTCGGACTCTGTAGTTTTCTCTGGGCCCCTCCCCAATCGGACCAGGAGTGACATGTTTAGCCTCATGTTCTCCCTGAATTGCTGGCTGTCTGAGTGGTGTCCAAAAAATGAGGTGGGCTTCATAGATAATTGGCAAAGCTTCTGGGGAAAACATGGTCTTGTTAGGAGAGACGGCATCCATTCCACTTTGGATGGAGCAGCTCTCATTTCTAGAAATCTGGCCAATTTTCTTAAATCCTCCAAACCGTGACTATCCAGGGTTGGGACCAGGAAGCAGAGTTGTAGTCTTACACACCTCTCTGCAGCTTCTCTCCCCCTGTCATCCCCTCATTACCCCATCCCAGTAGAGACGGTGCCTGCTCCCAGACCACCAATAACCAGCAAAAATCTATTTAAGCATAAAAATTCAAAAAGAAAAAAATAATATAGCACCTTCAACTGCACCACAGACTAAAACAGTTAAATGTGGTCTATTAAACATTAGATCTCTCTCTTCTAAGTCCCTGTTAGTAAATGATATAATAAATGATCAACATATTGATTTATTCTGCCTTACAGAAACCTGGTTACAGCAGGATGAATATGTTAGTTTGAGTCAACACCCCCGAGTCACACTAACTGCCAGAACGCTCGTAGCACGGGCCGAGGCGGAGGATTAGCAGAAATCTTCCACTCCAGCTTATTAATTAATCAAAAACCCAGACAGAGCTTTAATTAATTTGAAAAGCTTGACTCTTAGTCTTGTCCATCCATGCGGTGGTTTGAATCATATTTATCTAATAGATTACAATTTGTTCATGTAAATGGGGAATCTTCTTCACAGACTAAGGTTAATTATGGAGTTCCACAAGGTTCTGTGCTAGGACCAATTTTATTCACTTTATACCTGCTTCCCTTAGGCAGTATTATTAGACAGCATTGCTTACATTTTCATTGTTACGCAGATGATACCCAGCTTTATCTATCCATGAAGCCAGAGGACACACACCAATTAGCTAAACTGCAGGATTGTCTTACAGACATAAAGACATGGATGACCTCTAATTTCCTGCTTTTAAACTCAGATAAAACTGAAGTTATTGTACTTGGCCCCACAAATCTTAGAAACATGGTGTCTAACCAGATCCTTACTCTGGATGGCATTAAATGAAAAGCCTTCAGTTAATTCAAAATGCTGCAGCTAGAATTAACAGGAGGCCAATATGAGTGAAATACGAGGTCTGTCAATAAAGTATATGTCCTTTTTATTTTTTTCAAAAACTATATGGATTTCATTCATATATTTTTACGTCAGACATGCTTGAACCCTCGTGCACATGCATGAGTTTTTCCACGCCTGTCGGTGACGTCATTCGCCTGTGAGCACTCCTTGTGGGAGGAGTCGTACAGCCCCTCGTCGGAATTCCTTTGTCTGAGAAGTTGCTGAGAGACTGGCGCTTTGTTTGATCAAAGGCATGGAAAAACTCACGCATGCGCACGAGGGTTCAAGCATGTCTGACGTAAAAATATATGAATGAAATCCATATAGTTTTTGAAAAAAATAAAAAAGACCTATACTTTATTGACAGACCTCGTATTTCACTCATATTGGCCTCCTGTTAATTCTAGAATAGAATTTAAAATTCTTCTTCTTACTTATTAGGTTTTGAATAATCAGGTCCCATCTTATCTTAGGGACCTCATAGTACCATATCACCCCAATAGAGCGCTTCGCTTTCAGACTGCAGGCTTACTTGTAGTTCCTAGGGTTTGTAAGAGTAGAATGGGAGGCAGAGCCTTCAGCTTTCAGGCTCCTCTCCTGTGGAACCAGCTCCCAATTCGGATCAGGGAGACAGACAACCTCTCTACTTTTACGATTAGGCTTAAAACTTTCCTTTTTGCTAAAGCTTATAGTTAGGGCTGGATCAGGTGACCCTGAACCATCCCTTAGTTATGCTGCTATAGACTTAGACTGCTGGGGGGTTCCCATGATGCACTGAGTGTTTCTTTCTCTTTTTGCTCTGTATGCACCACTCTGCATTTAATCATTAGTGATTGATCTCTGCTCCCCTCCACAGCATGTCTCTTTCCTGGTTCTCTCCCTCAGCCCCAACCAGTCCCAGCAGAAGACTGCCCCTCCCTGAGCCTGGTTCTGCTGGAGGTTTCTTCCTGTTAAAAGGGAGTTTTTCCTTCCCACTGTCACCAAGTGCTTGCTCACAGGGGGTCGTTTTGACCGTTGGGGTTTTTCCGTAATTATTGTATGGCTTTGCCTTACAATATAAAGTGCCTTGGGGCAACTGTTTGTTGTGATTTGGCCCTATATAAATAAAATTGATTTGATTTGATTTGATTTTGTGATAAAAACATAGAATTTGGCACACATATTCAAAATTAACTAATGTTTATTTTCAGATATGGAGCAATCCTGGAGCTGACCTCTAATGAGCTACAAGGGGTCAATAAAAATTACACAGGGGTCAAAATTTAAAAATGCTCCAATCATGTTGAACCCTATACCACATTATTTGTCTGATCATAACAATTCCAAAAAGGTGTAGTTTGGACTATCTATGACTGAATGTTCTGGAGTTATGGGGTAAAAACAGCAAGAATGGTGATAAAGATCAGTTTCAGTTTGTACAGGGGTCAAGAGTTAAAGTTGCTCCAATTTTGTTAAAAAGTGATGCAAATTATTGGTTGAAATAAAAGGATTAATAAATGAAATAGTTTTAACTGTGTTGAATGCTTGGTTTCCAAAGTAACGGTCAAACAAGATCGACGTCCATTGGATTCGATGATGTGTGACATAGTATGTTACACCGTAACATGATAACTAAGCATGACAGATGGTGCAAACTATTCCTTTTTAAAATGCTATTAACTCAACCAATAATTTGCATCCTTTTTTTTTTAACCAAAATTGGAGCAACTTTAACTTTTGACCCCTGTACAAACTGATACTGATCTTTGTCACCATTTTTGCTGTTTTTACCTCATGACTCCATGGAATTCAGTCACAGATAGTCCAAACTATACCTTTTTGGAATTTTTATGATTAAACAAATAATGTGGTGTAGTTTTCAACATGATTGGAGCATTTTTAAATTTTGACCCCTGTGTAATTCTTTATTGACCCCTGTAGCTCATTAGAGGTCAGCTCCAGGATGGCTCCAGATCTGACAATAAACATTAGTTAATTTAGAATATGTGTGCCAAATTCCATGCTTTTATCACAAAATGAACAATTTTTATAGAAATTTTAGCTAAGCTGCACCAGTAATGCCTCCTACCACTGCCAGGCATGTTGTTTTTGCTTTTACTTCACAGGCAATGCTGACGTTACTGTCACCAGTCTGATGAGTATGAATGAAACCGGCACCAACCGGTTCATACTACATTTAGATCAATTCAGCAGTCCGTGTCATGATGTAGTTTCATCTTTTAACTTAAAGCACAATTTCTGATTTGTATCTGTGAAAGTTTGAGTGGCGCTTGAGTCTATCAAGCAGCTGTTTTGTAATTTGACTATATTTGGGGTGTAGATACTCCAAATTTCTCATATGATCAGAAGTCTTTGCTCTTTCCTTCTTTGTGACCAGGTTCTTCAATGTCTGTTGTCTTTCTGTCTCAGATCAGACCGGATGATCGCATTATCCACACAGATCGAGGACTCCTTATTCGCTCCCTACACGCCTCGGATGCTGGAGTGTATGTGTGTGTGGCTCAAGAACACACAGACTTTACTCACACACTCATGCGTATCACACTGCAGCTTGTTAATAACGGGCAGCTGCTTGGAAGGCCAAAGCCCGGCGAGGACCCTACAGCTGATTTACGCCGCAGTGCTGAGTCCCGCCAGCGCTATAAAGACTACCTGAGAGTGATGAGTTCTCCTTTCGGCTCTCTGGAGGAGTACTGTGACTCGCTGTGGTTGGAGAAGAGGCCCTCTAGAGTGCGAGCACGAGGCCAGGGAGGCGGCAAATGGAAACACTTCCAGGAGATGAAGAAGAGTCGGAACAGGAGGCACCATCGAGAAAGAGAGGAGGAGAGAGAGAGAATGGAGCGAGTGCTGGGAGAAAGAACTGCAGAGGTCAGAAGGATGTGGTGAATTTACAGCGTTTGCAGGCTGGATGATGGAGCAAAAGAACTGCTGAAGTTGCAATGACAGATCAGTCCACGAGCAAGTCAAATCTGACTGTCCAACAAGTCAATTTAAACTTTCAAATATGAATTGTGTTGGAAAATTGAAATATCTTGTCCAGATCCGCTTTTTGTCAGTTTGCCGGGATGAAGACAAATGATATATAGTGTGTTTACAGCATTGCATGCTTTTACATCCCTTTCGCGTTGGAGCAAGAGATTTCTTGCAGATGTGCTACATGATGTGGTCTTTTCAATATGGGTTCACACCTACCCAAAACACACTATAACCGCTGACAGCAATGTAAATGTTGAAGGTTTTGAGCCATGGAATGTCGACATTTTGAAAGAATTTTGCAAAATAGGTGGGAAATGGAAAAAGAACTTGTGGCCATAGTTTATGCACTCACACTAAAAAATGCCCCCATACTATAAACAAAAGAAGACGAAGGAGAGCTCATTAAAAAAGATACATATAGTCTTTAGTGACTGTTGTCAGGTGACAATTCCCAATGTGTTTGAACTGTCAAAAAAGTTTGAGAAAATGAGACATCGGCAATAATCAAATGTTCCCCCTCTATGTAGATATTAAAGACTATCTCATATGGAAAGACAAAACTTGCATGGCAAGCAACACACAGGGTACACAAACTGAGATCTGTCCATTTCTAGTTAAATTTTTTTATATATAAATGGTCTAAATTCTGTATGCCGGTGTCGCAGACCGAACGGTCCCCCCCCCTAAAAATTGGTCTGGCCTGCCTTCACTGCACATGCGTCATTTTGGACCACAGCAGCTCGTCTGAGAATTAGTCTCTTCACCCAAAGCGATCAAAAGGAATAATGTGATTATTAACATCACATGACAAAGTAAAACCTCTTAGATCATTCTAAAGTCAGTTTTAAGCAGATATGAGGCTGTTTTAAGCAAAAACAAGGTGATAATCTGTGAGCTACTGACACTTTGAAATGACGGAGGCGCTGTGAACAGCAGCAGCATCTCGTCTGGCTGGTGCTCTGATTGCTTCCTCCGTCTTTTATTATGAAATAATGCTGGATTTCTGTGGAAATGATTGAGATAGATGAGGACTGGAGTGCAGTTTGAAGCAGAAATGAGGTGATAATCGGTGAACCGCAGCTGACGCAGTAGGGGGACCGATTTTTAGGGGGGCTGTTCGGGTGGCGACACTAGTATTATATACTGTGTATAAATATATAATAACAGTAAGCAGTCCACTGTACTTTACTCTATGACACATTCATCAGATCTATGCGGTAGTATACCATAATTTAGACATTATCAAATATTTGGCAGGGTTTATTTGGATATGTAACAGACAAAAGTAAAAAGAATAATGATAACTTATTAAGTTAGTCCACTCAACACGTCCTTTGGGATCTTGCAATTCATTTGGAAAAGCTGGAGGGCAATAGAATGTGCAGTGCCTTTTTTCCCCACTCTTGTGGTGAGAAAATTAGCTTTTTCCACTTTCGCATTCCACGTGGCTCATCCATGGAACAATGTGGACCCGCCATGCTGCTTTAACAATGCTTAAAGCTGCTAAATTAACTTTGGGGGCAAGATATGAATAGATCAAACACTCCAGATATGCAATTTCTATGCTTTGTTTATTAAAGTGTGCAAGGGTGACCTTTGGCTGGAAGATTTGACACGGTCACGGCACGTGTGTTGATAATGCTGATTTGGCTTATTGTTTTAATCCATATCAGTGCTTACTGGTCCGATTGCTTTACCAGTCCCCTTATCATTTCCTGATCAATTTACTGTATGCAAAAATGTAGGCCTGCATTGGTTTCCACCATCAGTGCAGCTGTTATTCCTTGGTGGAGATGCAGACTTTACACATGATGCATGAGTTCTGGCAGAGCAGAAATGTGAGAAAAACATTCTTACATTGATAAGAGGAACTGATTCCTATGCATTCAGAAATTTGCTCCTCAATAGGAACCGGTTCTCACTTTGGATCCCCAATAATTAGTCACAAATACAGTATTTTACGACTGCAAGGTTAATGTTTTGGGTAAAATCACAGACAGCCTGACATTACCCTATGGCCACATACTGAAGTAAATTATTTTATCCATAAATTATAGCAGTGCAGCTACAGTACTGACCAATCTGAGTGGATGTTACAATTATGTTCCACCTATAGCAAGCAGATGGTGGCCATCTTGCTAGGCGTATACACCCAACGTGCAACAGCTGTATGAAAAAGTATTTTGCTTTCTGTGACCAGTTTGAATATAGAAAATGTCATCCCTGATGATGCTTGCCCCACATGTACTGGACAGGAAAACATTTTATGATTGAGCCTATACATGCCCTACATAGGACAGTGATGATGATCATACTCAGTGGTTTAATCTTTTGTGCTCAAAGGTCAGCAATGATCTTATGAACACACAGGTGAGTGCCTAAAATATTTATATTCTGTAGTTGTACCATATTTATCAAAACCATAATGTTTAAATTATAAACTGGCCATCATTCAGTGTGCATATTTGTATTGATGTACATATTTACTTTAAGCCTTAAGAAACCAAATGTCTTCAACAATGCAAAAGGAAACAAAGCCAACTAGCCATTTCTGACAGCAAACTCTGCCACCAATCTGTCAAGTATACAAGCAATGCTGTATACAAGTATACAGCAATGCCTGACATCATGTTCTTCTTGGTGCATCCACACATACAATAACATTGGCATTTTTGCTGTTACTGACTGTAATGGATGTGAGCTTGTTAAGAAAAGTAACAGAAAATGGTGCAATGCATTTTTGTTTTCAACTTACCCACAGTTGCTGGGGTATGTCCACATATGCACACTTAATTCCACTTGAAACTATGTTCAGAAGCCTGTTTGGATGTATTTTGTAAGATAAGTGTGAGGTACACAGAAATATGTTTTCATATGTGTGTATTTGACATGATTTATCCTTTATATTTCCGACTGGAACATATTTGATTATTAAATGTAATTTGTTGTTAATCTTGACAAAAGTGCTTTGTCATCACACACACACACACACACACATACATACATACATACATACATACATACATATATATATATATATATATATATATATATATATATATATATATATATATATATATATATATATATACACCAGATCATAGGCGTAGGAGGTGGGGGGGCCGGGGGGGGTCAACCGCCCCCACCTGGGCTCGGCAAAATGCTCAAATTCGGGCAGATGGGCTGGGAAATTCGGGCATGGGCCATGTTAAGGAAAATATGTTTATGTCTAAAAAATATTCCAAAGGCCAAGAAAAAAAAATTGATGATGAAATTTTACTCAAAAGTGTGATGACCATCATCAGTGTAGAAGTAGAACAGATGTCTTCAACTCCATAGAGTCTAGTGCCAGGGTCTAGGGTTATAAATGCCAGCATGAAGCCCACTCCTTCAAGTCCAAAGCCCAAGAAGTGTTGCCTACTGGTGGAGAGTAAGAGAACTAAGGGCCACCTGTGGACCAAACAAAGATATATTATTATTATATACAGTGGGGAAAATAAGTATTTGACTCCCTGTCAGTTTTGCAGGTTTTCCCACCTACAAAGAAAGGAGAGGTCTGTAATTTTTATCGTAGGTGCAATTCAACTGTGAGAGACAGAGCCTAAAAAAAAAAAAAATCCAGAAAATCACATTGTATGATTTTTAAATAATTAATTTGCATTTTATTGCATAAAATAAGTATTTGACCCCCTACCAACCAGCAAGAATTCTGGCTCTCCCAGACCTGTTGATTTTTTCTTTAAGAAGCCCTCTTATTCTGCACTCTTTACCTGTATTAAATGCACCTGTTTGAACTTGTTAACTGTATAAAAGACACCTGTTCACACACTCAATCAATCACACTCCAACCTGTCCACCATAGCCAA
The DNA here is from genome assembly GCF_902500255.1 of Thalassophryne amazonica. NCBI lineage: Eukaryota > Metazoa > Chordata > Actinopteri > Batrachoidiformes > Batrachoididae > Thalassophryne > Thalassophryne amazonica. The sequence goes on from NC_047110.1 coordinate 71,269,873, forward strand.
GACCAAAGAGCTGTCTAAGGACACCAGGGACAAAACTGTGGACCTGCACAAGGCTGGGATGGACTACAGGACAACACGCAAGCAGCTTGGTAGAAGACAACAACTGTTATGATTATTTATTAGAAAGTGGAAGAAACAAGATGACTGTCAATCTCCCTCGGTCTGGGATTCCATGCAAGCTCTCACTTTGTGGGGTAAGGATGATTCTGAGAAAGCTCAGAACTACACAGGAGGACCTGGTCAATGCCCTAAATAGAGCTGTAACCACAGTCACAAGGATTACATTAGTAACACATGATGCTGTCATGGTTTAAAATCCTGCAGGGCAGCAAGGTCCACCTGCTCCAGACAACACATGTCCAGGCCCGTTTGAAGTTCACCAGTGACCATCTGGATGATCCAGAGGAGGCATGGGAGTAGGTCATGTGGTCAGATGAGACCAAAGTAGAGCTTTTTGGAATCAACTCCACTTACCATGTTTAGAGAATGAGAACCCCAAGAAAACCATCCCAACCGTGAAACATGGGGGTGGAGACATCATTCTCTGGGGGTGCTCTTCTGCAAAGAGGACAGGACGACTGCACCGTATTGAAGGGAGGACAGATGGGGTCATGTATTGCAAGATTTTGGCAAACACCTCCTTCCCTCAGTAAAAGCATTGAAGGTGGGTCATGGCTGGGTCTTCCAGCATGACAATGACCCCAAACGCACAGCCAGGGCAACTAAGGAGGGGCTCCGTAAGAAGCATTTCAAGGTCCTGGAGTGGCCTGGCCAGTCTCCAGACCTGAACTCAATAGGAAATCTTTGGAGGGAGCTGAAACTCCAAACGTGAAAGATTTGGAGAAGATGTGTATGGAGGAGTGGACCAAAATCCCTGTTACAGTGTGTGAACACCTCTGTAATGGCAGACAAATGTTTCTGTACCAATTGTTAAGCTCTGTTTTTCTAGGGGGTCAAATACTTATGTTATGCAATAAAATGCAAATTAATTATTTAAAAATCATACAATGTGATTTTCTGTATTTTTTTTTTAGATTCTATGTCTCACAGTTGAAGTGTACCTACGATAAAAAATTACACCTCTCCATTCTTTGTAGGTGGGAAAACCTGCAAAACTAACAGGGGGTCAAATACTTATTTTCCCCACTGTATATGAGTACAAGAGGCCGCACTTGCACTGAGCACTTGCACTGAGTGTACCGTCAAGGAGACGTGGTTGCCATTTTAATTCCAGGCAAGTCAGGAGACAGCACGCATAGAAGTTCAATTAGTCTCATCAAGAAACAGGTGGAATATGCCGGAAAGCTGCGCATGTTGGCAATCTCACAAACGGAGGAACAAGGGACACAATATTTCCTTCCATAAGTAAGTGGTTTTGGTTATTCTTGTCATTTTGTCCTTGACATTTGGTTGATAAACAGGTGTATGTTTCCTGCCCGTGCCTGTTGTCTGAGGACATGAACCATTAACTCTTCACTTACACACCCCACTGACTCCATGAATGAAACTCGGTCAATAAAGGATAATTGTGTAAAAATAATATATACTGTATTTATAAATGTAATGGTTTCAGGAGCTGTGAATTTCAGAAACCCGCTGGGGGTTTCTGAAATTTGGGCAAATTTGGTTTTGCCCCCCCAAATAGACCCCACCTCCTATGCCTATGCACCAGATTATGCAAAAAAATATTTAAATGATAGAAACAACAACAGATACAGAAAACAGCTACAGGGAAACATTGCTTTGATTTTGGAAACAATTGTATTTTCTTGAATAAGTTGTATTTTAACACAAAAATCAATTGAAATTGTTGTTTTTATTCAAACATCTCAGCACTGCACTCACTTTTGAGTACTGTACTCAGAATTCTGTTGTATTAAAAACAAAACAAACAAACAAACAAACAAACAAAAAAACAATAACATACATCCAAAGATGCAACTCTTCCAGTCATCTTACAATGACCGGAGCTCTCAGCCAGGAGGTTGTGTCATCAGATGGTTACCAACAATCACTGAGTGTTTCGACCCTTAACCATAACACTCTCCTGTTGGTGGGTTGAAACAGGGCTACATGAGTATCACTGAAGCACCTGCAAACTATTGGAACCTTTTTTTTAATCCATTTTAAAACTTCGCAGGATGTTCTTGCATTTGATAATTACTTACATCATACGAGGTGCTTTTGTTCCGCCATCAGCTTCATGCCAAAACCATCGGCATGAATTTCGCTGCATGGCAAAATCTTATGTCACAGTGGAATGTGCCGAAAAAGTTCTGACCTCCTCCGCAATTTCTCGGATAGTCACACGACGGTCCCACATCACCACAGCTTTCACTTTGAAATGACCTGGTCATTTCAGCATGTTGATGGCCGCCCGGAGCGTGGCTCGCTCTCCACCACTGTGCGGCCGTCTTTAAACCGGTTGTACCACTCCTTAATCTGTGTGATGCCCATAGGATCGTCACCGAAAGCCGTCTGAATAATCCGAATGGTTTCCACCTGGCTGTCGCCCAGTTTCTGGCAAAATTTGATGCAGTTGCGCTGCTCCAGTCGTTCCACCATTTCCTTGCAAAGAAAAAACGACGAGAGACTACACCCATCCTCACACAAAGGCTGCTTACAAGCAAATGACACAATGCACAGGCGTGAAAAAATTCACGCATGTGCACGAAGGTTCAAGGTTGGCTCATGCAAGCACACGTGATTCAAATCCATCAGGTTTTTGGAAAAATAAAAAGGTCGGATACTTTTCTAACAGATCCCATATAAGTCTATTTGGTTATTTACAGGTTAACAGGTAAACAGGAAAAACAAAAACATATGATCTACATAAAATGTTCTGATCATGGACACCCCCCCTCCCCTCACCAAAAAAAAAAAAAAAAAAAAACCTAAACAAACAACAAAGAACCTGTCCTGCTAAAGACACCAATATTTGTCCAAGAGGAGTCATGCTGGTACCTGCAGATCTGTGCCTGCTGACTGATTGGTTCCACCTGGTTGGTAGGGTACCTGTTTGGTCTTTTTTCCAAATGTGTTCTGTGGTAAACTCATGTCTGCAGCACTGATAATAGTCAAGGACTGAAATGTTTGCTGCTGTTTATATTTTAACTTAATTTGTGCACATTTAGCATATTTGGTTGGTTGCTTCCTTAAATAGACTGTTTTTGCATTTATCTTAGCCAGTGAACGTTTTTGGCTTGGTTTTCCAGCCCAGCCAGTTTGGTTTGCTGGTATCTAGTTCACGCTCTGTTCTCTAATTGCAAGTGTTCCCCCAATTTGATTTTTATTTTATTTTTTTGATGCAGCAACCTGTTGTTGAATAAATGTTCTTTTTATTATGTTTTCTGCATTTGCCTATGTTGACTTGTGTTGTGGCCTCTTGGCCGCCACAGTGAGACTCTCAAATTTCCAATATGAAACTTTTCAAAAGTGCAACATTCAAAGTGTAAGTGACACATATAAAATGCAATATTTAACCAAATCTGACAATCTGTTCATGTTGATCATCTTGAAAGTATATTTTGTAGCAATTTATGCAAGTGTGTTAAAAATTGATAGCACATGTACTTTCCATGAACTTTGGTTCAAAGCAAACATCTAAAGTGCCAAACCATAATAAAGACATCAAACTACAATGTCAAGCGTGCTGAAAAATGAGACAAGTACGTAATTGAGATGGCAGACTGGTGAGGTGTTTCTGGGTCATTATTACAGACTGCGTGTGTGTGTGTGTGTGTGTGTGTGTGTGTGTGTGTGTGTGTGTGTGTGTGTGTGTGTGTGTGTGTGTGTGTGTGTGTGTGTGTGTGTGTGTGTGTGTGTGTGTGTCAGGGTCTGACAGCGAACTTGTGGCCTTGGTTCTTGGCAGCCAGGTGTTGTTGAGGTGAGAAGTATGTTAGAAACAGTTGTGTTGTTGGCCTAATGACTACCTGTGTGCAGTCCTGATTTCCTGAAACGTGATGTCTCCCCACTAAAGGGTTTGTTGCCAGATGTGCAGGATGGAGTCAATACACACACACACACACACACACTATAATCAATGTTATAGTTTGTGTTGTGGAAAAGTATTCTTTGGAAATCAACATGTGCATGGGGTTCCCCCTGTTGTCTTCCAACATGCCCTTCTTTGGACTGTGATTAAATATTATCCTCCTGTGCAGTGGTGGGCACAGCTCCGCTATTTATTTATTTAGCTCATACCTTTTATCCAAAGCAACTTACAAGCGAGGAATCACATAAAGGCTACAATTCAAAGGGGAATTTCAGTAGAACAATAAATACTATCTTTTCAATTTAAATTTAAAAAAGATGTCAGAATCGTAATCCACCAAGTGATGGGCCAAGGTTAAAGGAAGAGATAAGTATGAGTTGGGCATGTTAAGGTTGGTAAAAATGTTATGAGTGGACGTACTCTCAGAAGAGGAGGATTTTCAAGAACATCTTAAAGGTAGAGAGGAATGTCTCTACTCTGATAACATTTGGTAGCTCATTCCACCATTGGGGGACCACAAACAAGAATAGATTGAACTGCCTTGTGCGCATTGACGCTGCCAGATGCTGTTCCAGGGAGAACATATAAACTCCACACAGAAAGGCCCAGGCAGGAAGTGATCCATCCCATGACCTTCTTACTGTGAGGCAACAGTGCTAACCGCTAGGGCACTGTGATGGCCCTTTGCCATGTTCATCAACAGAAAAAAGTGGTTACACTAAAGGGCTGCCAAAGTGGGGAGGTAAAAATATTTGTTAGTACACATACGAGGTCTGTTAGAAAACTATCCGACCTTTTTATTTTTTTCAAAAACTATATGGATTTGAATTTTGAATTGAATTTGGATGTGCGCTTGCATCAGCCAAGCTTGAACCTTCGTGCGCATGCGTGAGTTTTTTCACGCCTGTCGGTTGTGTCATTCGCCTGTGAGCACGCTTTGAGTGAGCAGTGGTCCACCCCCCTCGTCGGATTTTTATTGTGAGGAAAATGTCTGAACAATTTGGAGCTTTGCTGCATCAAATTTTTCCAGAGACAGCGAGGTGGAAACCATTCGGAAGATTCAAACGGCTTTCAGGGACGATTCTATGGGGATCACACAGGTTAAGGAGTGTTACAACTGGTTTAAAGACGCCGCACAATGGTGGAGGGCGCGCCGCACTCCGAGTGGCGATCGACAGGCTGAAATGACCAGATCATTTCCAAACTGAATGCTGTGTTGATCCGGGACGTTGTCTGACTACTACAGAAATGGCAGATGAGGTAGACATACCACTTTTTCGGCACATTCCACTGTTACAGGAGTTTTTGTCATGAAAAGACGTGCAGAGGAATTTGCACGTTGGGATGGAGCTGCTAATGGCGTGGGACAAAAGCAACGCCGTGATGAAGCCTCACAGGACATGTCCAGCTCGTCCACAATTTCTCGGATAGTCACACAACTGAAAAGCCAATGAAAGCCGTCTGAATCTTCCGAATGGTGCAAGAGCTGGGCATGTTACAACATGTCCTGTGAGACCAACATGGAGGTGCTTTTGTCCTGCACCATTAGCGGCTCCATGGCGAATTCCTCCGCTCTGCCTCCAACACCTCATACATCTGTTGCTACAACGATTTGCGCACACCAGCGCGTGCAGAGAGTGGACAATGACAGCCTGCAAGGTTGAAACGGACCGTCAGAACAGAACATGCAGCAGGTAATCTGACCATCACGTCACCCACATGAGCTCTGTTACACATGATGTGGTGTCTGTGCTGTGGCGCGCTGTCCACAAGACACGAGTGTCAGGCAGAACACGTGTACGCATGACGACTGGATGCACCTGACCAGTAGATGTGGACATCACAGCACACTGCTTCTCATTCATGTCATTTCATGACTGTATGTCTGTGACCATGTGTCATCACAAGAGGAACAAATGGATCATAATTGTATTGCTCACTTGATAATGCGGTGTTTTTATATGATTAAATTTTTTTTTGTAATACTTCCATGTTCTTCCTGATATGAGGCAGATTCCCGCAGCTTTCACAGAACAGCTCTGTAGTTTAGTGGCAACATTTCTGACTGACACTCAGAGCTTTTGGAAGGTGTGGGTTCGAGTCTTGTGGGTGGTGTGTTTTTTTTTTTTTTTTTTATTCCACATAAGCGCGCGATGTTCCTGCTCGAAAGACACCATCCCATGCACAATCTCTCGCACCAGGATCGTGCACGCCTGCCCGTCAGCGCAGTGTTTTGTGGTGCACAAATTCGAACTGTTTCACATTATTTTGCTTTATACATCCAAACGCTGTCCAAACTTTGCACTATGTGTGAAGGGGCCCTTATATAGTGCTTTTCCATCTGCATCAGATGCTCAAAGTGCTTTACAATGATGCCTCACATTCACCCAGACACACTCACACACTGATGTCATGGTGCTGCCATGCAAGGTGCTCACTTCACACTGGGAGCAAGTTGGGGAATAAGGACCTTGCCAAAAGGCCCTTAGTGATTTTCCAGTCAAGCTGGGATTTGAACCGAGGATCCTCTGGTCTGAAGCCCAAAGCTTAACTGCAAGATCATCACTTCCCCTAACAGAACAGAACTGTATGTCTGCTGGGCACCTTGGAAACTTAAAAAAAAACAAAAAACAATTTGGCCTCGTCAAGGTTAATGCAATTGTAATTTTTCAGAACACTACGGTCCTGCGGTCATTTCTGCACTCGCATTTCAAAGATAATTTCCAGACCAGGAAATGTGTTTCCTTTTATTTTTTTAAAAGTCCATGTCAAAGCAACACAAACTAAGATTGTCTTTCAGATGGCATGTCACTGTAATGAGTTATACGCAATCAAAATATAAATGGCATGGATTATACCACAGCACATTCCTAGTTTCACACATTCCGGTATTATCTTGTATGAACGGCCTTCAAAGTTGTTTTGACTCAACATTGTGGTGACCAAGGCTAACACGGAAAGCAAGATTAAATGTCATGAGATGCTTATTTGAGTGAATATCTTCAAAAATATCTAAAGGATTATGTTGGCTTTTTTTTTTTTTGGTAGTTTTTGAAGTATAACAGAATTGCTCCCCCATCATAGAGAAATAAATATCAGCTTCAAATGGGTTCTTTGTGGGGATTTTTCTTTTGTTTTGTGCCAGATAATTTATTTATTGCATTCTAGTCCTATAGTTCATCAATAAAACTTATTATTATTATTATTATTATTATTATTATTATTTAAGGAGCCACATTGAAGGGGAACCTGTACCATTTTGCCCACAGCGCTTGCGATCACCACCTCCGCAGTAGCAGCTCCCAAAGCAATTCATCATCGGACTGGCACCAGCAGGTAGACTTGGAGAGACAGTTTAATTCCCCAAAGCTGTTGCAACTTCCACCCTTCTAGCAAACTTGGATTTAGCACCAGAGTCAACAAAGCAGGTGGTTTGACTGGACTGTCTTGCGCTCTGGAAAGAAAGAAGAGATTCATGAAATTGTCTCAGAATGCATGAATCAATGGTGGAAAACTTGCTGTGAGTTAATCTTGGCTGGTTCTGGATGTCCCCAAAAAAAAAAAAAAAAAAAAGAATATATAAATAAATAGACCCATCAAGGTCATTCAGGAGGCTGGTTAAAAGCCCATCCAGTGGCTGTGGATTGTTGTGATGGTGGTGTGGAGAAGCATGGTGTACAGCACAGGTCACCGGTTTTCAATGCCTGCTTGCTGCAAACTCAGCTGATTTGTCAAGTGTTTCCTAATTCTTGGTTGGCTGAGAAGATCTGACTTAGTTAATTAGCAGGTTGAACCAGGCAGAGTTGGAAAACATAGGGCGGGTGATCTCCAAGAGCACATTTGGTGACCCCTGGCATCCAGTACCATTTGGATATAAGCTGAGGACCGGCCACCCATTACTAAGCTCACCAAGATGGGAGTGTCTGAGGATCTCACAGTTGAAGACCAACTGAAGCTAGGAACCAACTGAGCCAAAATCACACATATTTTGAAAAAGATGATGAACAAGAAATGATTCTTGATTCTTGACCATTTTATTAGTATTATGAATTTATTTAATTATGTATTACTTCATGAATGAAAGGCATCAGGGGGCTGATGCATACCCTGTGTGCTCTACAACCCACAATACATATATACAAGTTTATATATATATATATATATAGTGTTTTGAATATGTGACTTTCTATTATTTTTGTGTGACTTCATTATGAAGTAATTCATACTGATCAATAACAAATACTTTGCTCATCAATGTATGCTTTTGATCATTCATCTAAACCTCTTGGTTGTTGGGATACACAAAAAAAAAAAAAAAAAAAAAAAATGTTTTTCCAATGTGTTTTCTTTGGCCTTTTGATCAAACTACTCCAAAACCTAATCATGTCCAGATATGTATCCACGTAACCACCATGTTTGAAGGAAATCCTTCCGGCTGTTTATGGACAATTCCCTTGTCCATAGACAGACAGACAGACAGACACACCACACACACACACACACACACACACACACACACACACACACACACACACACACACACACACACACACACACACACACACACACACACACACACACACACACACACACGCATGCCAGTGAAAACAATACCCTGCTATTGTCACTTTGCCAGTGTGTAGGGTAAAGTAAATACTTGATTTAAAGTAAAGCCTTTAGGCAAACTCACTGCCATGTCAACATGAGTCTTCTCAAAACAAATATTAATTCTTGGATAGCATTCTTGATTTATTATTTTTTATTTATTTTTATTTTTTTGTCCCTGTGTGAAACCCCCTATTTTCCCCATTTCCCATCGTTTAATAATAATAAAAAAAAATGCATGCACATTTAGGAATTTTTTATGCATGTTGCATGGCTAGTATGTCAGTAATCTGAGTGAGTCAGTGAGTGTGTCTACATTCTTTTACAATCATTAACTCCAAAAATAAGAATGGCAGCATCTTAATTACTGTGTCACATCCTGGTATGTAAAAGATAATGTGATTAACTACTGAGCCATATAGTATTAGGTAACATGTCAGTGACTGACTGTTTGAAAGCACCAATTCTAAATCAAATCAGATCAGCTGACAACTACATACGCCCATATTACTTAACCACCCTGAATTAGAAACAGAAAAAGATGAGTGGTTTGTACAGCCAATACACCTGCAGAGTACTTATTTGCAAACACAGGCAACAATTAAATTTAACAGCGTGCCTATTCCAAATTCACACAAAAAACTCAAAAACACAGATGCATTGCAAATATCCTCATAATAACACAAGCACTCACAGCCCAAAATGAGGTTTCTGCCTGGGGGACTTTTACAGATGTCTGCTTTTCAATGTACAACCCCAATTCCAATGAAGTTGGGACGCTGTGTAAAATGTAAATACAAAAAAAAAAAAAAAAAAAAACAACTTATACAATGATTTTCAAATCCTCTTCAAACTATATTCAACTGAATACACCACAAAGACAAGATATTTAATGTTCAAACTGATAAACTTTATTGTTTTTGTGCAAATATTTGCTCATTTTGAAATGGATGCCTGCAACACGTTTCAAAGAAGCTGGGACAGTGGTATGTTTACCACTGTGTTACATCACCTTTCCTTCTAACAACACTCAATAAACATTTGGGAACTGCGGACACTAATTGTTGAAGCTTTAAGTAAGTAAGTAAGTAAGCTTTGTATGTGGAACTCTTTCCCCTTCTTGCTTGATGTACGACTTCAGTTGTTCAACAGTCCGGGGTCTCTGTTGTCGTATTTTGCGCTTCATGATACGCCACACATTTTCAATGGGCAACATGTCTGGACTGCAGGCAGGCCAGTCTAGTGCCTGCATTCTTTTACTACGAAGCCACGCTGTTGTAACACGTGCAGAATGTGGCTTGACATTGTCTTGCTGAAATAAGCAGGGACGTCCCTTGGAGGGCAGCATGTGTTGCTCCAGAACCTGGATGTACCTTTCAGCATTGATGGTACCATCACAGATCTGTAAGTTGCCCATGCCATGGGCATTAACACACTCCCATACCATCACAGATGCTGACTTTTGAACTTTGCGCTGGTAACAATCTGGATGGTCTTCTTCCTGTTTTGTCTGGAGGACACGACATCCATGATTTACAAAAACAATTTGAAATATGGACTCATCAGACCACAGCACACTTTTCCACTTTGCGTCTGTCCATTTCAAATGAGTTCGGGCCCAGAGAAGGCAGTGGCATTTCTGGATGTTGTTGATGTATGGCATTCACTTTGCATAGTAGAGTTTGAACTTGCACTTGTAGATGTAGCGACAAACTGTGTTAACTGACAATGGTTTTCTGAAGTGTTCCTGAGCCCTCGCCTTAAGATCCTTTAATGATGTCAGTTTTTAATGCAGTTCTCCAGATTCTCTGAATCTTCTGATTATATTATGGACTGTAGATGATGGAATCCCGAAATTGCTTGCAATTGAATGTTGAGAAACATTGCTCTTAAACGGCTGGACTATTTTTTCATGCAGTTGTTCACAAATTGGTGATCTTTGCCCCATCTTTGTTTGTGAACAGCTGAGCCTTTTACACCCAATCATGACACTCACCTGTTTCCAGTTAACCTGTTCACCTGTTGAATTTTCCAGACAGATGTTCTTTAAGCATTCATCAACTTTCCCAGTCTTTTCTTGCCCCTGTCCCAGCCTTTTTGAAATGTGTTGCAGGCATCCATTTCAAAATGAGCAAATATTTGCACAATAACAAGAAAAGGCTCAGTTTGAACATAAATATCTTGTCTTTGTGGTGTATTCAGTTGACTATATGTTGAAGAGGATTTGCAAATCATTTTATTCTGTTTTTATTTATATTTCACACAGCATCCCAACTTCACTGGAACTGGGGTTGTATGGCAAATAAAATGTGAAAATATCACAAGTTTAAGACTACACTCATCAACAAAAAGAATAAATAAACTGATTTTGCTCTGCTGACCATGTAGGGATAATATAGAGTGCCATAATGCACTGAATGATTCATTAGTAATGCCGCGTTCACACCAGGCGCAACCAGACTCCACAAATTCGCCTGGTGTGTCGATCTGCTTTCGCCACGAAAATTCGCCCCAGTGCGTCATCAAATAGGAGGAGCTTCCATTCCGCTCGCCGGCTCCGGTTGTCAGTCAAGTTAACATGACGGACCTTGATCACACGGAACGGGTTGCTGTGCTCTAAATTGTTGTGGAAAGCTGACAAACGTTGCCAGCGGCGCCGTCCCTGGGTTCACAACATCCTCACGGGGAGTTTCATTATTTGCTGCAGGAGCTGCATCTGGATGACAGCCGCTTTCAGCGGTCCTACCGCCTCTGCAGGACCCAGTTTGAAGACCTCCTGTCCTGTTCACACATGCACATGTAAACAATTAAAATAAAAACTCCGCTGCCCCTGCTGTGGGGCTGCTGCTCGCTCTTCCCGCAAACTATGTCATAATTGTGTTATAAACTAGTCACTATTTGTTTTATTATACATCTGTGTAGTTAGTAAATAAAATAATCTTCACGGATGATTTGCTCGCACGCGCACATGAACAAAAAAAAAAGTCCGCTGCCGTTGCTGTGGGGCTTCTGCTCACTCTTCCCTCAAAAACTCTGTCATAATTGTGAAATAAAGGACAAAAGGGACATAAGTCCTGCTCACAGGCTGCTACCAGAGACAGGACATGTTCACTTCCAACTCAGTCAAACTCCAGACATCTACACGTCACTACATATCCGGTCCCTGATTGGTCATCACAGTGTGACAAGATGAAAAAGTTCAGATTTTTCAACTTGGGGAGGAGGGCAATGCGACACGATGCGATATCACGCCACAGACGCGCCAATCGCTCAAAATCGCTTCATTTGCATCGCTTCATTCGTGTCCATCGCGTTGCTCGCGTCGCGCCCGGTGTGAAAGTGGCATAAGAGTCCTCAGGGCAGAAACCTATTTTTGTGTTGGTAGTACTGGCATTGTGTGGTTGCTATTTGTGATCCAAGTCTGTTTTTATGTTTGTGGTGTGTGTGAATTAGTAACAGATTTGTCACACATGCTGTATTTTACATTTGTGTTGTGTGAATTTGCAAGTGTTATTTTCTCAATTTCCAAGACTTTTTGGAGCATCTATGTGTTGTTGAATTGATGCAGGTTGTTTTTGTACTTGTTTTCTGTTTGCTTGTGTTTTAATTTGGAAATGTTGCGTCCTCTCTCAGTCAATGTACATTGTGGTCTTCAAGTTTAACTGACACTGCAGAATATATAATGCTTCATTGTTAATTAACAGACAGCAGAGGCACACATGACAAATATAAACTAGGAATTATAGCAATTCAACTGTGTTTATGTAGATTTGTACGTGTGTGTGTGCATGTGTATACTGTCAGAGGACACCACATTCCCAACCATGTGTATTTTTGAGCATCTGAGTGTGCGTCAGTGTGCATGCCGCTGTCTCATATTGCCATTACCGCCCACAAATCTCAAGGGCCAACACTGTGTGTATATCGGTGAAATCAATACGACTTTTGGTGCAGCATGATGCCGCACCTTGTTGACCTCTAGCCTTTCACATCCTTATTTTATCCTTCCGTTGAGCTGGTGTCACACGCTGTAGAGGAATCTAGTTTAATTTGGAAATTGTGTTCTCACTTTAAGTAGCCATCAGAGCAAACAGAGTTTTTAGACCCTGGCATTCAATATTTCATAATTGACAGCAAGGCTATAACAATTGCACAGAGCAAGAAGCATTTGCTTGATGTGAATCATTACTATCTGAGAGATACAGTATCATATTTTGCAATTTACTGGAATTTGGTGAGGGCTGAAATGAAGTGACAGAGTAATGAAAATTATGTGTAGAGATGTTTTCCTGTTTCAGACAACTGTATTTAGATGTAAAGTTTTTGTCCATTTGCAGAGTTACTCAACAAATCCAACACTGGAAAGGAGAGTGTAATCCCCTGGTTTGCAGTAACTACAGAGGTATTACTCTGATCTCTGGCCCAGGAAAAGTGCTTTCAAGTATTATTCTTGACAAGAGTTTCAGTTATTTATCGCTCAGCAACTAAAGCAGTCTGGGATCACACTGAGAAAGTCATTCATCGACTGTAGTGTACCTTTATGAATACTTCCTGAATGAAGGCTTGAATATTGCAGTGTTTCTTTGTAGCTTTTGTTGATTTTTTTTTAAAGCATTTGAATCAGTTGACTGGGCTTCTCTATGGGACTTCTTTGAGCTCTTCCCAGTGCATTCTGACATTCCTCAGGGATGCCAGAATACATCCCTTAGGGCCTCTTCACACATAGTATGGATGTGGCCAAATTGCGCAAGAGGCAGGAATCGTATGAAATACGTATAATATCATAGCTGCCTGCAACGCCTTGTACACCCTGTTGCTACAACTATTTGCACACACCAGTGGCTGAAAGATATAGTGTGCACTGTGAGAGCCCATTGAACCCTCTCGCGGCAGGTGTCAGCCAAATTCCAGGTGACACGCATGAACATCTAACACCGGCCTCTTGGCATTTAGAAAATGTGTGGCCATTCACACTATGAGCACAAAAACAGTCAGCAGATGATCACTTTCAAGCTGGTGGTCAAATTTGTCTAAGTGCCCCCACGACTGTGAAGTTGCCAAGTACACATGGCATGCCAGAGTGTCGGCTCCCCTTGCAACACGTGTGCATGTGTTTCGCGTGCTCTCCTGTGCTCCCTCCCCCAACACAACACAGCAGCAGCTGTTGACATCTCTGATCCTGGATGTCACAGCTGAAGTTGATGGACATGCTTGTGTGTGTGCTTGCTGTCCTCATGTGGAAATACATAAAAACATATATCTCTTTTGTGACGGGCTGGAGAGCACGCACATTGACAGGCTATCCCAGCTGAAATGGCCCATCAGTTCATGTGGACACGCAGCAGGAGATCTGCATGTCACGCCTGTCTGACAGGACATGCGCACGAGCCTAGCCCAACATGTGTGTCCTGTGAGCGGTAAGCTGCAGGACTATATGACTAACCAACAGTGTGACAAATACACCACTTTCAGTCACCTATCAGCAGAAATACACCGTAACAAATGCCGTTTGGTCAGTTGGTCAGCGCTTTTTTGTAAAAAATGCATATATGTCCTTGTTGATTTTAGCCATTTCACGCTCCTGTTATAAGACAGTGATTGTAGTGCAGTGGTAAAGTTTCCATCTGGTAATCAGAGCTTCTGTAAATTGTAGGTTTGAATCCCATGAGTGGCATTTTTTTTTAATCAGGGTTATTTAACCGCAGGGTTCTGTATTGTGTCCCCTTTTAATTATTTATAATCAATCCAGTGATATTCACTAATTATGTAGCTGGTTTTTATTTTATTTTTTTCTTCATATCAGTGGCGCGATGTGGTGCAACATGTCACAGCTACTCGCACTGTGTTCCCACTGCCACAGTGTCGTGCATGACACCATCGTGTGTATGAAACCATCACAGCGGGATCATTCATGCCTGCCCTTCCGCTAGATATTTTCATGGTTCGCTCATACGAGTTGTCCCGCCGTGATTTGCCCTGATTTGTACTTATTTGTATTATGTGTGAAGGGGCCCTTAGACTTGGAATAGTCTTTCACTGTTCAGTATTTGCATGGACTGGGTATTGTGTAGGGTTGCGGAGAACAGTGGATCAAGGAGCATTTCTTGACCTTTGATCCTGCTTGTGAACGTCATTACAAATCCTGATTACCTGATAAAAAAATTCAAGATCATAGATCAAGGTTCAAATCCTTGTCAAATTTGAATGAATTGGCCTACATCTCTGCCAGGTCTGCCAGGTTTCATTGAAATTAATTTATTTCCGTTTGTGACGTCCTTCTGATAACCAAGCAAATGGGTGGCAATGCAAACAACCTTCTTAGTTGGAGTACTTACAAACTCTCCCCTGATCCAAGTACCATACTCACAAAATTTTATTGAAATCTGTCCATATTACACACATAGCTGTCTCTAACACTTTCTTTTTTTTTAAATTGTGCTTTGAGCCATGATCTTAATTTACCTGCACATTCACAATGTGAATTTGAATGTGCGCCCAGCTGTCCTATTTAACAGCCTGTTAAAATCTGTTTTGTTTAATCTCTATAGAAATCGTCTTGTCTGTCAGCAATGCAGTAATTATGTAACAGTGTTTAAAACATTGCTGAAGTATGGTGTAATCTAGTAGTAAAAACATCATTTAACACATCTACAAACTGTCTGGGGCACATGTGTGTTTTTAACACAGTGTGTGTGTGTGTGTGTGTGTGTGTGTGTGTGTGTGTATATGTGTGTGTGCGCGCGCGTCACTGTGAACGTGCCCTTTATGTTCTGAGTGCCCTGAGGAGTGGTTTGCACCATGAGATCAAAAGCTGAGATGATGTATTTGTCATAAAAAAAGTTGCAGCATCATGGATATACAGTCTGTTAAGGCTTTACCTCTGTTATTATGGCCCTGCTGAGTGTATAGTCTTTTGTTTTTAACTTCTTTTAACTTCAAAATATTTCTGGGAATAAGAACAGACATAATGAGTTCATCCAGTGAGTTATCAATTAAATTTTACAAGGTCCATGTTTCTTATTTGTTAGTTCTTCTTGTCCAACAACACAGTGTTCTTTTGTTGATCCTTAGGACTTTTTCAACTGAGACCAAGGACATTACGATGTTCCAGTCTCAAGCAAAGTTCAAAACAACATTACATAAGACAAAAATCTGGATGCAGTTTACTGTCAAGCTATAAAATGGAAATCTAACAGTTGAATGCAGAAGGAAACAGGTGTCAGTCAATATTTTCATGATTACAGTTGGATCAGTTGGATGTGTTCAGTCTTTCCTGACTGTGCTACTCCCGGTTGTTGGGGGGTGGGGGGTACTGATTTAACTGATTTATGCAAGGGTGGGATGAAGTATGAGTGCACACATACAAATGTGATCACATTAGCTTAACTGATTAAAAACAAATCATAATATTACAATAAGTCACCAGAGTAATACCATATTCGCTCATTGAGGGCCCTCCAATGGGCGAAGAAGAAAGTTGGTGAAGAAAGTTGGTAAGTGCCCACCCCAAATTAGATGAAATTACAAGAAACACATTTAATGAATGTGAAAAGGACAAAAATGGACACAAACAGGTGTGATTTGTGATTTATTACCTGAGGGCATCAAATATGGCCATCGAGTATTATTGTGCAGGCTTTGCATCCGTCCACCTGTCTGTCTGTGCTCAGCAGGAAACAGGAAACATTCTTGGGACACAGCCATTGGACAAGTTCGAAGATAGCTAACCTTGACCTATTTTAAGGGGTTAAAAAGTCACATTCTATTTCAATCTGTTCAGTTTTGTTCTTGAGTGGTGGGCCTGACAGCCAATCAGACCTGCACCATGATGTCAGTAGCTGGTCTATCCAAAACCACTTTGTTTTGTGTGTTTATATACATGTTTCTCATATATTATGTAAAAGCTAGTAAGAAATAAGCATTTCTAAAGCTGAAAATGCTGTTTTTGGAAACCAAAAACACCTCCGATCATATTTACAAGACATTTTGTGGAAGATAGCATGGTGATGTCACAGGGTGGTAGCTAGTTGTAAAACTCTGTTTTGTTTGTGTGTAAATATATCCTCTTTGTGATATATTATGCAAAAGCTAGTGAGAAACAAACAGTTTTACAACTAAAAATGCTGTTTTTGGAACCTGATAACAGTTCTGCAGTTATTTACAAGACTTTTTGCAGATGTTAGCATGCATGTGCATGCTAACTTCCATTAACTCAAAGTTAACTTCCTATTCTATAGACTGTTATTGTGTTTATTTTATGTAAACATGCGAGAATCACAAGCTGTCTCTCAGTTATTTTCAATGGGAGCTGCTGTGAGCTACGCTCGCTTCCTCTTCATGTTGTTCTGGGGGAAAGTGAAGTTTGCTCTTTAACGTCTTGATTATTGTTCTTTACCACACTGTTTGTCCTCTTTGTTCTAGACTAATAAATATAATATGCCTGAAATTTGGTTTCCGTTTATTAAATTACATGCAGATTAAACGTGGCAGACAAGGATTATTTATTAGAATTGTTTTAGCAAGTTCTCAGGGTAGCATGCATGCAGTCTCTTATTAACATGATGAAAAGCATAAAAAATTACATTTTTGTAGTATAATATTCATTTACAATTGTCATCATGTGGATTCTCTATATGTTGTTTGACTGCGGCGACTCTCTGGCGCGCAAGGGATTATGGGATACGTCAATAGGGCAAACAGAGTTAAATTTGTCTCATTAGTACGTGAAAATGCACAGACAGTGATCTACAAATAGTCCTTGATTTGCACAAAATGAACAAATGATGATTTTTATTGGGACATGTCCAACCCCAATTCCAATGAAGTTGGGACATTGTGTAAAATGTAAATAAAAAGAATACAATGATTTGCAAATCTCCTTCAACCTATATTCAATTGAAGACACCACAAAGACAAGATATTTAATGTTCAAACTGATATACTTTGTTGTGTTTGTGCAAATATTTGCTCATTTTGAAATGGATGCCTGCAACACATTTCAAAAAAGTTGGGATGGGGCAACAAAAGACTGGGAAAGTTGACGAATGCTCAAAGAACACCTAATTGGAAACAGGGGAATGCCATGATTGGGTATGAAAGGAGCATCCACCAAAAGGCTCAGCCAGGTTACTTCCCCAGCCAGGCCCGGTATACATTTACAAACAAAGATGGGGCGAGGATCACCACTTTGTGAACAACTGCATAAAAAAAATAGTCCAACAGTTTAATAGCGATGTTTCTCAACATCCAATTGCAAGGAATTTAGTGATTCCATCATCTACAGTCCATCATATAATCAGAAGATTCAAAGAATCTGGAGAACGTTCTACACATAAGTGGCAATGCCGAAAGGCCCATGACCTTCGATCCCTCAGGTGGCACTACATTAAAAACCGACATCATTGTGTAAGGGATCTTATCACGTGGGTTCAGGAACACTTCAGAAAATCATTGTCAGTTAACACAGTTCATCGCTACATCTACAAGTGGAAGTTAAAACTCTGCCATGCAAAGTGAAAGCCATACATCAACAACATCCAGAAACACCACCGCCTTCTCTGGGACCGAGCTCAGTTGAAATGGACAGAAGGAAATTAGAAAAGTGTGCTGTGGTCTGATGAGTCCACATTTCTAATTGTTTTTGGAAATCATGGACGTTCTGTCCTCGAGACAAAAGAGGAAAAAGACCATCCAGATTGTTACCAGCGCAAAGTTCAAAAGCCAGCATCTGTGATGTGTGGGGGTGTGTTAGTGCCCATGGCATGGGCAACTTACACATCTATGATGGCACCATCAACGTCTTTTTCAGGGACGTCCCTCTTATTTCAGCAAGACAATGCCAAGCCACATTCTGCACGTGTTACAACAGCGCGGCTTCATAGTAAAAGAGTGCAGGTGCTAGACTGGCCTGCCTACAGTCCAGACCTGTCGCCCATTGAAAATGTGTGGCGTATCATGAAGCGCAAAATATGACAACAGAGACCCCAGACTGTTGAACAACTGAAGTCGTACATCAAGCAAGAATGGGAAAGAATTCCACATACAAAGCTTCAACAATTCGTGTCCTCAAGTCCCAAATGCTTATTGAGTGTTGTTAGAAGAAAAGATGACATAACAAAGTGGTAAACATACCAATGTCCCAGCTTTTTTGAAGCGTGTTGCGGGAATCCATTTCAAAATGAGCAAATATTTGCACAAAAACAATAAAGTTCATCAGTTTGAACATTAAATATCTTGTCGTTGTTGTGTATTCAATTGAATATAGATTGAAGAGGATTGGCAAATCATTGTATTCTGTTTTATTTACATTTTACACAATGTACCAACTTCATTGGAATTGAGGTTGTACAAACTGTACGTAAGACAATAGGATCTTAATAATGAATTAAACAACTGCACATTATAAAAAACACAATGCTCATACGGCCGAGGATATTTTAGCACTGTGTTATATTTTTTTTATTTGTGATCAAATCATACATTTTTTTGAAATGGGTTTTATGACGAACATAATATTGGCCCTGCTCGTGCATCGGCCCATCCCCTCTTCAGGCAGAATTTCACGTGGATGGCCATGTGTGCTCTGATGGGTGAATACGGTAAGAAAATTGACCTTTTTCTCAATAAGATTAGATTTTGGAGTAATTTGTATATCTCAAAAACAAAGAGGACTAGATGGATGATCCTAAAGCATATACTACTAATAAGTTAAATATTTGTGATTCATTGGTTTTAGGGCCCTGTCCCACTGGCGTTTAGGAGGATTTACGCATGAAATGAGGAGACAAAAGCTGAGCGTCCGCAACAAAGGTGGGTGGAAATGACAAATGTCCCGGGGTGGATCAGCGAATACATGAGGAAGAAAAGCGGATATAACAGGGAACAGAAGCGAAGGCGACCGTGGAGGCGCCCCCATGAGGGGCACAGCGGCCGTGATGCACTCGCTTCATCTGTGCCTACTCTGTCTGCATGCGCGACATACCATTTGCGACCGTGATGTGGCCGTGCTGGGCACGCGTCATATCTGTTTTGCACGCTGTCCCGGTCCGCCGCCAAGCTGCGCCAACCCGTCGGTTGCGGATATCAGAGGATGACAGGGGATATGCGGCGCGTTGGTTGTGTATGTCCTGCGTATGTCTTCAGTATGTATTCAGGCAGTGATGCGGATCTCATCCGCAGCAGGATTTTTGAGCGGCTCAAAAATCCTGGCTGCGGACATGCGTGCCTCTGCGGATGATCACGGACGTGTTCGGATGGTGGCCGACTCATACAGGAATGTTACACGGTTATTGCGGTTGTTTGGCGGATGTGGGCCACTTTTGTGCGCATTCCATCCGCAAATCCTCCTAAATGCCAGTGGGACAGGGCCCTTAGTGACTTTATAATGAAGTCACACATAAGTCACATGATTAAGTCATACAAAGTGGAAAAAACACCATAACAGATGTGTATTTAACTGTACATTTATATTGTGGCGTGAAACAGTGCAGGGCACGCATCAACCTTCTGATGTCTTTGATTTTCACATGTCTTGAAGAAAAAAAAATATGGTCCTCCTGTATACTTGGACCAATATGGTAATTAAGTTTCTCCTTAAAATAACTGAGAAGATGTAGTCCCATCTCTGACTGGACAGATAGCCAGTCATAGTTTACAATAATGTGGTGGTACTTGGGTTGGCCAATCAGATTCCAGAAACAGCTGGAGAAACAGCTCCTGCCACTTAACATAATGCTACCCCATTGACCCACTCATGACGTAGATAAAGACAGGAGACCAATCTTCGACCCATCACTGTCTATGATGGTTAATGAGATTCAGTTTTGACATCCCAACATGCAGCACTGCAGAGTTAATTGGAATTGACATTTGTGAAGCTGAAAGAAAGGCCACACTCTTCAGACGCAGAGGCATTCAGCTGTCACCAGAATAAATTTCAGTCATCAGAAGGCAATCGCTTCAGACTGCAAGGTCTTTTGTTTACAGCTGGGAATGAAAAATGACATCCACAGCTCTCACATTTCCTCATCATTCTTAGAAGTGACGCCATAACCTTCACATGGATTTGGAGTATAAATTAAATTGATTTGTGTGATGTATGACTCAGTGCTTTCATAAATGAGTCGCTGCTGCCTGTGCTTTTTATACAGTGATAAGACATTGTCTTCTGAAACATTTATCATCAACTCATTTATAACAAAATAATTACTTTGCTTAATCTTAATTAAATGTCAAAATATGTACTATTCATTTTGATCCTTCCTTCCTTGCTTGTACCTATATAATTGGTTCTTTAATTTTGTATTCTTGGTTTTTTAATCATCCTTCCTTCCTTCCTTCCTTCCTTCCTTCCTTCCTTCCTTCCTTCCTTCCTTCCTTCCTTCCTTACTGTGATTTTCTTTACTGTATCCTTATGGCTCTTCTTGTTTATTGTACAGTGCATCCCGAAACTATTCGCAGCACTATTTTGGTACTCTTATTTCCACATTTTATGTTACAGCCTTATGTCAAAATGGATGAAATTCATTTTCCCCTCAAAATTCCACACACAATACCCCATAATGACAATGTGAAAAAAGTTTTTTTGACATTGTTGCAAAAACAAACAAAAACTCCCTCCACCTCCTCCAACCTCCTACATGTAGTTGTCTTTAAACTAGCAGTGTGTTAAAAAGTGAGTCAAGATCAAATACTTATATTAGCTTTTATATCCACACACACTAATGCATTGGGAACACTGCACACCTATTCCAAATCAAAACATGAAGAAAAAAAATGATCAGATGTGTTATTACTTTACAGAAAGTGAAGAAAAAGGAATATTAGGTTGTTCATAAAAAAGCAGTGTTTTTTTTTAACTCTTATTACAGGTGTGGCCCTTATTTAAGGACAAAGGCAGCAAATGTTGTACATGCTGGCTGTTGTGCATTTCTCTCTGAATATATGAATAAAATGGGTCATTCCAGACATTGTTCAGAAGAGCAGCATACTTTCACAGTTGAATGGAGAGGGGAAAACATTTAAATAAGTGCAGAAAATGATAGGCTGCTGCTGCTCAAGTAAAATGATCACAAAAGCTTTAAAACAGCAACCAAAGCCAGAAAACATGGAAGAAAATGGAAACCCACCATTCAAATGGACTGAAAAATTCAGAATGGGAACGCCAATGATCCGCTCCAGGGTGACCAAAGAAAGTCTAAAGTTACTTGGGAGTAGTGTAACAATTAGAAGATGTCTGCGTGAAGCCAAGTTATTGGCAAGAAGCCCCTGCAAAGTCCCTTTGCTGATAAACGACTTGTGCTGAAGATGTTATAATATTGTGGTTCAGGCGTGAGTGGAAGACGAACCCAGAAGCAGGAAGCAGAAAATGAGCAGTTAACACAGATTTATTGCTTGGGATTTGACAGAGTACAGAATGTGCAAAATGCGCTGGGCTGCCTAGCTGAGTGGAGACTGGCCCGCTGAACGGTGGAACCAGGGAGTCCGCAGTCCAGACGACTTGAGTCTTACTGGTTGGATACGGACCCAGGTGGCCGCCTGCAAGCTGTCGACGCCGTCTGGAGAGAATACACATGAATGAGTCAGAGTTGGACTAATTTGTCCTTCCAGAATTACTACAGTCAATATGCACAGAATGTCTTAGCTGTATCCAGAGAGCTGACGAGTGTTGAAGCTGAAAACTGCTGCGACAGAAAAAAATCCCAGAGCTGGGAAAAATCTCAAGCAGGTTTGCAGGGAAAAAATACAATGAGCAATCTATGGGTGTGGAATCCCAGAATTAACAGAGTTATAATGTGTAGGAACGCACAAAGAGGCCATTTACCTTGGAAGGTTTGCTGAGTTTCTAGCAAGGATGGAGTGCAGAGCCAAGGTTCATATACAGATGCTGATGAGATGTGGAACAGGTGTGTCGATCAGCTTGAGGCGCGCCACCTGTGCAGAGAAGAGGACAAGAGCAGCAGCAACAGGAAAATAGAGCAGGCAGCCTACAACAGTACCCCCCAATGGGAGCCCCCAGGTGACCTACCAGGACGATCAGGTTGGTCCTGGTAGAAGTCCTGGATGAGGGAAGGGTCCAAGATGAGCCCCTGCTTGACCCAGGAGCATTCTTCAGGGCTGTAGCCCTCCCAGTCCACCAGATACTGGAAGCCCCGTCCCCGACGACGAACATCCAGGATCTTCTGGACGGTCCAGGCCAGATGACCATCCACCATCTGAGCAGGGGGTGGCAGAGGAACTGGAGGACACAGGGGGCTTGAACAAACTGGCTTCATTCTGGAGACATGGAAGACTGGGTGGATGTGCAGGCAGCAAGGAAGACAGAGCCGGACGGTTACCGGATTAACCATCCTTTCAATCACAAAAGGTCCAGTGTACCGAGGAGCCAGTTTCGGGAAGTCTGTCTGGAGAGGGATGTCCTGAGATAAGAGCCACACCCATGGCCTCTATGGCAAACCCATAAAGGCCTCAAAAGGTGAAAGTCTGGTAGCTGAGGAGATCTGGGTGTTGTGTGCATACTCTACCCAGGGCAGCTGTAGGCTCCAGTCCAACGGGTGGGTGATGGATACACACCATATGGTGGTCTCTAGGTCTTGGTTGACCCGCTCTGCCTGCCTGTTGGTCTGAGGATGGAACCCGGACAACAGGCTGACCGAGGTCCCCAACGCATTACAGAAGCTCCACCACACTTGTGAGGTAAACTGAGACCCTCGGTCAGAGACAATGTCCAGGGGTATGCCATGCAGCTGGACGACGTGGAGGACGAGGAGGTCGGCGGTCTCCTGGCGGTTGGGATCTTCGGCAGGAGCATGAAGTGGGCTGCCTTGGAGAACCGATCCATGATCATGAGGACAACTGTGTTACCCTGGGATGGAGGAAGTCCCGTAACGAAGTTTATCCCAATGTGTGACTATGGACGGCCAGGAATTGGGAGTGGTTGTAGGAGCCCCACAGGAGGTCGATGAGAAATCTTCCCTTGGGCACAGACGGTACATGCTTGGACATACTCCTTCACATCCACTTGTGCGGAGGGCCAACAAAAGTGGCGATGGAGGAGCTCTAGAGTCCTGGTCATCCCCGGATGGCAAGACAGTTCGGAGGCATGGCAAAACTGAAGGACTTGTGATCAAACCTCAGGTGGGACAAAAAGCCAACCGGACAGCCCACCCCCAGGTTCCAGATGGTGGGTGAGAGCTTCTTGGACAGCTCACTCAACATCCCAGGTCAGTGTCCTCACAACCATGGATTGGGGTAAGATGGTGTCCAGTGCTTCAAGTTCCCCTTTGGTTGGGGTGGCGAACTGTCAAGACAGAGCATCCGGCTTGATGTTCTTGCTACCCGGACGATAAGACATGGTACCGTTGAACCGACCAAAGAACACTGACCACCTGGCTTGCCGGGAGTTCAATCGTTTGGCAGACTGGATATATTCGAGATTGCAGTGGTCTGTCCAAATGACGAACGGAACTGTGGCTCCCTCCAGCCAATGTCTCCACTCAGCTAGGGCTTCTTTAACAGTGAGGAGTTCCCGGTTACCCACATCATAGTTTTGTTCAGTGGGGGTCAGGCTCCGCAAAAAGTAGGCACAAGGATGTACTCAGTTGTGTTTCTCCAAACGCTGGGATAAGACTGCCCCTAACCCGGAGTCTGAGACATCAGCCTCAATAATAAACTGCCGTTCCGGGTCTGATTGTGTGAGTATTGGTGCTGTAGTGAATCATTCTTTCAGTAACGAAAAAGCTGTGTCAGCCTGAGGGGTCCACTGAAAAGTGTTCTTGGATGATATGAGTGCTGTGAGAGGTGCAGCGACCTGACTGAATCCGCAAATAAAACGCAGGTAGAAGTTTGCGAACCCAAGAAACTGCTGCAGTTGCTTGACAGAAGGCGGAACCAGCCAATCAACGGCCGCTTTGACCTTGCCGGGTCAGGCTTTACCTGGTTGTGAGAGATGATAAACCCAAAAAACAAAACAGTGTCAAGTTTAAACTCACACTTCTCAGCTTTGACAAACAATTGGTTCTCAAGTAGTCATTGGAGCACAAGTCGGACATGCTTGGTATGAGTCTGTGGGTTAGACGAGAAGATCAGAATGTCGTTTAAATAGATGAACACAAAATGATTTAGGAAGTCCCTCAAGACGTCATTCACTAGCACCTGGAATGTAGCCGGGGCATTGGTGACATTGAAGGACATGACCAGGTACTTGAAATGCCCCAGTGGGGTGTTGAAGGCGGTCTTCCACTCATCCCCTTCTCAAACACGCACCAGATGGTCAGTGTTACGAAGGTCCAATTTCGTAAATATAATCATCCTATGCAAAGAGCTAAATGCCGAATCTAGAAGCGGGAGAGTGTACCGATTACGGACCGTTATGGCATTTAGCCCCCTGAAGTCAATTCAGGGGCGAAGGGACCCGTCGTTCTTGCCCACAAAAAAGAAGCCTGTCCCAACAGGTGACGAAGAGGGCCAGATCAGCCCAGCAGCCAAGGAGTCCCGGATATAAGTCTCCATTGACTCGCGTTCCAAGCGGGAAACATTATACAGTCTACCCGAATGCAGCTGAATGCCAGGAAGCAAGTCAATGGCACAGTCATAAGAAAGGTGAGGAGGCAGTGAGAGCACACGATCCTTGCTGAAAACCTCACCAAGGTCATGATACTCTAGGGGTACTAAGGACAGGTCAGGAGGTGAAACAACTGTCTCCTTTGCCTTCACTCTGGGGGGAACCGAGGAACTGAGACAGCCCTTGAGACAGGCTTTGCTCCATTAAGGAATAACCCTGGACTGCCAATCTATCCCAGGATTGTGTCGAAATACCCATGGATGCCCCAGGACCAAGGGAGATGAAGATGGGGTAAAAAAGAAATGAATGACTTCACAGTGGTGACACCACTAACATGACTGGAGTGATGCGTAATGGTTGGTAAAGGTGTGCCATCTAACGCATGCACCAACAGTGAGGAAGGGAGTGCCTCCAGTGGCATCCTGATTTTGGATGCGAACAGGGTGTCTATGAAATCGCCCTCGGCCTCTGTATCAATGAGATCTGGGACCGAAAGCATTTCACTACCAAAACAAAGAGTAGCCGGGATTTGAGTGCAATTTGAACCCACACCCGTGAATCTTGCTTGGCTCACCTGCAGCCCGGTCCCTACGGGTGAGTATTCACTTTTGGCCGAACAGGGCATGTGCTAAGACTGTGATCCTTAGCGCTGTAATAAAGACACTCCCTGGAAGCCAGTCTCCATCTATGTTCTGGGGGCAATTTGGCCCTGCCAAGCTGCATAGGCTCACCAGCAGGGGGAGCTGGCGTATCAGGGGAGGACTCAATGGAGCCGGGAAGAGGCAGAACTGGTGCTTGTCAAGAAGCGGGGCGGGCGGTGAGGTTCCGGTCAGCCTGACGTCCTTTGTCCCGCCGGCACTCTCTCATGCGATTATCCAGCCGGGTAATTAAGGAAATGAGCGAGTCGAGACTACTTGGCTCATCCTGAACTGCTAACTCATCTTTTAGTACTTCATTCAATCCATTGATGAAAATGCTTCGCAGCGCCACCTTGTTCCAGTCAGCCTCCACAGCCAAAATTCAGAAGTCCACCGCAAACTCTGCAGCGCTGCACTGGCCCTGTCTGAGAGTGAGAAGCCTTTGAGAGATGGAATCTCTCCAGGATGGGTGATCAAAAATCAACCGGAATTCTTTCGAGAATGCCGTGAAGGAATCAAGAAGCGGCGAGCTGTTGGTCCAGAGCATGGTTGCCCAGGAGCGTGCGTCCCCTCGGAGGAGATTGATTACATATGCTATTTTACTCTTGGCAGAGCTGAACTGGGACGCACATCGGCTAAACACAAATGAACATTGCATTAAAAAAGAAGCGCATGTGTCTATGCAGCCCAAAAAAGGTTCCACGTGGTGATACAGTCGCAGCAGCTGTGGGGCCTGAGGATGTAATAAGCTGAACTGGAGCAACAGGAGGCGGTGTTGGAGTGTGAAGGACTGAAAGCTGGGATAGTTGTACGGAAAGATCAGTGAGATGTGTATCAGAGTGTTTGACGTGGTCTGTTAAGGAGCTCACGTGATCCGTGATCGAGTCCACAGCCTGCTGAAGCTTTCCGAGGTACTCGCCCTGGATGCTTAACGCCTACTGCATGTGGTCTGCCCCCGCTGGGTCCATGACATCGCCAGAAACTTCTGTTGTGGTTCGGGTGTGAGTGAAAGACGAACCCAGAAGCAGGAAGCAGAAAATGAGCAGTTAACACAGATTTATTGCTCAGGATATGACAGAGTACAGAATGTGCAAAATGTGCTGGGCTGCCTAGCCGAGTGGAGACCGGCCTGCTGAATGGCGGAACCAGGGAGTCTGCAGTCCAGATGACTTCAGTTCCAGTGGGTCCAGCAGCTGATGAAGGAGCTGATTTCACACCTGACTGCAAGCAGCCATCCTGTCGGTAAAGCCGGCCGACACAAGCCTTTGGGATCACTCGGGGAGACCACTGAGTTAACCCCTGACCCAAGTGAGCTCACGCTGCAGAGCCTACATCAACGATGGACGGACGGGCCGTCCGAACCACCTTTTCAATGGACCAGCTAAGTGACCCAGTTAAAGGATCCAGAAAAAGGGTTTGTTGTTAATGGATAAAAAGTGGCTCCTCCTTCGTCGTCGTCTTCTTTTTAAACATATTCATATGTTTGTTTAATAATTTTCTTAAAAATAAAAAGTCTTTAAGCTACTGCTCTCTCTCTCCCAACGTCTCATGAGTGAGTAAGAAAATTGTTTCCATGAATGAACTTATTTCATCACTGTCCACAAAAATGCCAGTAAACTGTTCATTCCTCATATACTTGTAAATAAATTGTAAATATTTCTGCTGTGGTTCATTTTGTGTTCAGAAGGAAACCTTTGACTTGACTTTCAAATCAGAGACTGATTAATTCAATTGAGACTGATTAATTAATTTGAGACTGATAAATTAATGAATGTTTAAATTAAAGTACCTATGCTAGAAATAGGTGGTGCCCAGAGTAATAATTAAATAATAAATATTAAACCCTAAATTGTTAATTATTTTGGTGACTCATCAGATGGGGCCGAGTCCAATCTAATTCAATTTGGGAGTTTAACTGCTTATTCACTACATTCTTATGGTGCTCCGATGTGAGCCAATCTAGAATTGACCAATTTCGTTCATCTTTATGGTTCCTGTCTGAGGTACCATTGATTCCAAATAATTACAATTATGTAAATTCATTACATTATATTGGTCCCCCATTGTGAGGCCTGTAAATTAGCTACATTCTCATACTATGGTGCTGGGCCTATTTATTGCATTCCAAGGATCATGGATCAGTTTGAATGCATCAAAATACTTGAAGAGGTCATGTTGCCTTATGCCAAGGAGGAAATGTCCTTGAAATGTTTTTTTCAACAAGACAATGATCCCAAACACACCAGCAAGTGTGCAACATCTTGTGTGCAGAATCTTGTTCCCAAACCAACAAGACTAACATTATGGAGTGGCCAGTACAATCCCAGGACCTTAATCCAATAGAAAACTTGTGGGATGACATCAAAAATGCAACATCTGAGGAAAAACCAAGAAATGCAGAGGAATGCAGTCCAATCGTCCTGGGGTGGAATGTCTGTTCACAAGTGCCATAAGTTGGTTGACCCAATGCAACACAGATGTGAAGCAGTTCTTAGGAAGAGTGGTCACACAGCTAAATATTAGTTCAGTGATTCACAGGAGTTTGCAAAGAAAAATACAGACACTGCTATTTTAACAGCTGAAGATTCCTTTTTCTTCTAATAACAAATTTAACTTTTTCTTCATGTTTTAATTTGGAATAGAATGTGCAGTGTTCCCAATGCATTTCTATGTATGGAAATAAAAGCTGTTATGAAGATTTTGAGTTTAATTCAGTTGTTAAAAACAGTGCTATTATTTTGAACACAACTGTAGATAAGTCAAAGTTTACTTTGGTTGTTTTGTGATAGTCTGTTCTGTTGACCCAGTGTTGCTAAAAAGCTCGAACAGCAGAATACTCCATGCTGCACTCAAGAAATGGGTCATTGGATGAATTCAGTTCAGTTATGTGCAAGATTTGCATCTCAGAAATATATGTAGCCCCAACTCAAATAAAGCACATCCATGCAAGATAATGTAATTTAATTTAGTTGGGTTTTCATATATTTGTTAGATAGGAATCCAATCCAATGAGTCAGTTTTTTGAGTGTATCACTCAAACAAATGACTCATTTCAATTATGGGCAGGATTTCCATCTAATAAATATATGTAGGCACAACTAAATTGAATTAAATTATCTTGAATGGATGTGCTTTTTGAGTTGGTGCTACATACATTTCTCAAATGGAAATCCTGCTCATAATTGAATTGAGTTCATCCAATGTGTCAGTTTTCTGAGTGTGTTTACTGGTTTAACCATTTCTATAAATGGTTAAGGAATTCAAGTATTACAGACTATTATACCATCATGGTTAAGGTTTTGGGTCACTTTTTGTGACATTCACAAATGTTTAACAAGCATCACTGCCAAGCTGGAAATCCCAATTTTCCATGTATTGCCAATCACTACAAGATGCCTCCTGTGTCCATAAAAAGACCAAAATGGTTTACCAAAGTGCCCCTTTTTTGGGGACTAAAAATGGTCCCAGTGCCTTAAAACCACTAGATTACATTACTTTTGCTAACACTCATCCTAAAGGTACAATTATTTTCACAGCCATATTTAAGGTAAAAGAAGATTCTAAAGTACTGTGTAAGATATACCAGGATCCCAGCTTTTCAAGCATGAAGGGCACCATTGTCATCAGTACAGATGATGTTCAGCAGCCTTCTGCAGGTGACACATGACTGCACTCACTACCATTTTATGGCTCCTTCGGCCATACTTAAAGTTGAAATATGTGAAACAATAAGCCGAGAATATATTTCACCTGAGACATGGAGGTCACATCAAACCCACTGTGAATTTTATAGTCCAGATTTCTTAGTAGGTACATATAAATGTGAGGTCCTGCTATCAAGATAAGTGAGAGAAAGAGAGAGAAGAAAATGAAATATAAGTCACAGTTAACCTGACAAATGAGATGATATTTTCAGTGCCATTTCATTTGGATTCAAGAGTCTCAATCCTTGGAGTTGTAAAGAAATGTTCATTGGTTTCCTATGAATAGTGGCTCGAATGTATAAATATTTGAAAAAGGAAAAACATAATAGTCACTGAGACATTGCAGAGAGCACAACAGTAGGCAGATTTCTGTTGCTCTTCAAATTATCACACACACACACACACACACACACACACACACACACACACACACACACACACACACACACACACACACACACACACACACACACACACACACACACACACACACACACACACATCTTCAACCGCTTAGTCCAATTAAGGGTAGCAGGGCGCTGAGCCTATCCAACAGTCATAGAGCGCAAGTGGGGTACCCCCAGGTCAGGACGCCAGTCTGTCACAGGGCCTTCTCAAATTATACAATTTGAAATTGTGAATTGAAAACATGCTAAATTGAATTTCAGATAAAACCTCTTAAATATCACAAAAAAAAAAAAAAAAAACGTTTTTACACTTTCATAAGGTGGCTTTTTCTGACAATTCCAAAAATTGCAATGGAAACACTTTTTCCGCAGTGATAACAGTCATGACATTCTAAAATACATGGCATGATACGTGTGAACGGAAGAAAAAAGCTGAGAGCTTCTTAAATCTTATAATAATATGGCAATATTGAATTCTGAAAAACTACTAAATGCCAATATTTAGTTAGACTTGCACATCCATCACCATATTTCCTGGAATGCCACTTATTGCTGGAAGCCAAAACCAAGTAGTCACATAACATCACTCATTAGAAGTGACATTTTGCAAATGTTTTGTCAAGATTTTGAAAATATTGCTTAGGTTTTTGCAAAAAAATCTGTAATAGAACCCCACCTACTAAGATGTGCCTAAGGGCCCCTTCACACATAGTATGAATAAGTACAACTCAGGGCGACACATGACGGAACAGTTCGTATAAGTGAACCACGAAAACATTGGGCAAACAGGCAGTCGTGCACGATGCCACTGTGACGGTTCGTGCATGAGAGGAACAGAGTGCGACCACATCGTGGAGCTGCTGCGAAATTAAAAAAATAAAAATACATGCCATCCACGGGATTCGAACCTGCACTTTCCAAACACTATGATTGCCAGTCAGAAACTTTACCACTGAGCTACCATCGCTGTCCTGTAAAAGGTGTGGGGAAATGCCTGCTGTCAAGGACATGGACATATTTAAAAAAAAAAATAAAATCACACACCATATAAAAACACCACATTTTATTGAATCCCTCTTATCAAGCAGGCAATACAAGTATGATCTGTCTGTTCCTCTGTAGATGACCCATGGTCACAGATGTGCAGTCATGAAATGACATGATTGAGAAGCAGGTCACTCTTATCATGTCCACATCTGCTGCCGGTGTGTCCAGCCGGCTCCGTGTGGGTGTTCTGCCCGACACGTGTGTCTTGTGGATGGCATGCTGCAGGACAGACACCGTGTCATGTGGAACAGAGCTCATGTGGGTGGCGTGACATTCAGATCACCCGCTGCATTTATGATCTGATGGTCCGGATCACCTGGGGTAGCCTGTCATTGTGCGTGGTATGCACACGCACGCTGCAGCTCATTACAACAGCGATATATGTTTTTATGTATGTCCATGTGATGACAACAAGCAGACACACACACTTCACAGTGGGCAGTTGTTAGTTCATGTTTGTCCAAACACGATATGTGTTCCCCAGCCGTGACGTCCAGAACCACAGATCTCCACAGCTGCTCCTGTGGGTGGACACACCCCGTCAGTTCAGCACACACACCAACGTCTGGTTGCAAAGCCACACTTGTGTGGCCCTTAGACAATTTCGCATCCAGCTCAACAGCGATTGTCTGCTGACTGTAGTCATGCTAATAGTGCGAGGCCACACATTTTGTAAGTGCCATGCGAGCAGTGTTAGACGTTGGTGTGTGTCAGCTGGAATTTGGCCGACACCTGCCGGGAAACAGTTCAGTGGGTTCTCATGGCGCACACTCTTTCTTTCAGCTGCTGGTCTGCACAAATAGTTGTAGCAACAGGTGTACAAGGCGTTAGAAGCAGCTCAGATTTTACACGTATTGCATACGATTCCTGCTTCATGCGCACTTCATGTGCAATTCGACCAAATTTGCACTATGTGTGAGGGGGGCCCTTACACTGGTGGCTTCACAACACACCTACAATTTGCTTGCCTGCACAAGACAGTCCCCTAAAAAGATGTGTTATTAATATGATACCGTATTGAGAGACAAGAGTTATTCTTTGCATAAAATATGTAATGAAAGTCAACTGAAAAAACATTTTTTTATACCTGCTTACTCCAATTAAGGATCACGGGGGATGGAACCTACCCCAGCAGTCATAGGGCATGAGGTGGGGTACACCCTGGACAGGACGCCAGTCTATTGCAGGGCCACATATTGACAAACAAACACATCCACAACTGCATGCATGCCTACGGTCAATTTTAAAGTTTCCAATTCATCCAACCTGCATGTCTTTAGAAGTGGGAGGAAACCGGAACACCCAGATGGAACACACTCAGACACGGGGAGAACATGCAAACTCCACACTGAAAGGCCCCATGTGGGAAGCAATCCCACGACCTTCTTGCTGTGAGGCAACAGTACTAACCACTAAGCCACCGTGCTGCTCATGAATTGAAAATAACAAATGAAATAAGAGTAAACTCTCTTACTGACATTAAAGCCTCCCCTTGCTGCTTCATAGTTTTACTTCAGGGAGCTTTGATGTCCTCTGAGAGGTTGACTATAATCTATTAATGTGCCAGAAATTCTTTCACTTCCTTCCACTTCCATAGTACCACAGCACTGTGTGCTTGGCAAAGTCCAGTTAAAGGGGAAAGCCAAGTTCCACTGATTAGCTGACATCACGTTCAGCCTACAACAGCACTCTTATTGCTTGCCTCAGCTTTGCTTCAGTATTTCCCATCACATAAACAGGAAAGTGTGCTTAGACATGCCTCAAATCTATTTGAGCACCTGCACTACTGATATTTGTGACTACTGTCAAAATCAAGCCACTTTACCAATTGTAAAATACATGTAGAGAACTGTTACTGTCTTCAACAAAACAGCATTTTTCAACAACAGCTCAGGTAACCACAGTATCCACCACACTACTGTATGGGTCCTGAACAGCAGTGACCCAGACAAACCATCAGCCCATTGCCACTTCCCCATCTCTAGTATCTATCATAGGCAGGTGTTATGCGGGCATCTGCTTGTTCTTTTCCAGTTGCTAGGATACTTAACACTGAGGCACATGCATCCTGAATCATACTTGGCTTGCGTGGTAACCTTATTGGTGACAGTACAGTCCAAGTAGTACACCTCATCTAAGTCTTCCAGAGTGACCACTTGTTTGACAATAAATCCACTTGTCACCATCAGTCACCGATTAGAATCCAAGTCTCACAATCATCTAGTAGGACTGGAGACAACAGGACCCAATGTACTTGGATCTTCGTACTTCTGCAAAGATATCAGCATCACAAAATACCACTGTCCATTAACCCCATGCCTCTATAAGCTCTTCCTCTCACAAGAATTCTAAGCTTTCACCACATACAAATACACTTCTGATGGGTGTGTCTAGTCACTGAAAGCATGGGTTTTAGTCTTGACCACTGACATTCTGAAACCAAACAATTTAACTCCTCACCAACAATGGTTAACAATCAAGTTAACCATTCATTTACCACAGGTCACAGCTTGATCTGAAATGTCTAGGAAACCAATGAACCCACTCCAGGAAACCAATGAACATAGTAAGAGCAAGAACACATTCCTGACAAATGCCAGAAATGACGGTAAAGAAGTCAGAGACTCTGCCCTCACACAACACAGCACTCAGAGTGTCTGTGTATAAGTCAGCTATGATGTCCAACAAATTACTGGGGATACCATGAATTTCATGAATTCTCAGAATCGCCATGCTGGGGACTGCCCCACACCAGTCATCACCCACCAGAGACAAGAGCCTAAGCACTCTTATGTGTTTTTGTCTTTTCCAGAGATGAGTCTCCAAACAATTCTTCTCGACCCCCTTTTCCCAAAAGAAAGACGGCAACAGACATATGCCTACAGATTGCAAGATTTCTTGCTCTAAAACTAAAAGTGTCATGATAGTTGCATGGGGGCCCGATTAAGGGGGTTTGCAGACATGTTGTTGCAGTGTCCTCGGCTGTTAGGTGGCCTAGACATTTGCGTAGTTTAACTACTCTGTTGCAACACCCCTGTATCTGAGTCCAAAAGGGAGAGAAATGTGTTTGTGTGTAATAACAAAACAGATAAAAAAAATGAGGTTGAACACAGACAGTTATTTTTCCCCTGTGAGTGTCGTGCCATTATGCAGATGAGTGGCTTTAATGTAGTTGGACACCACCCAGCATGCCATTAAATCTATAATGACACTGGAACCTTAATGTGGTTATTGCATTATGGTTTGTCATTTTGTGTTGTACCCTGAACCAGTATTACAACACAAACCATCACGTCTCTTGTAGAAATTATTTAATGTCATACTCACAGTGTTTCTCTTTCTCTCTCCCTTGATCTCTATTCCAGCCTTGTCCATAGTGTCGTCTCTCTGTTCTGTACTCCGCCGCACACGTTGATTACTTCTGGCTTATCCTGTGGACAGTTTTAGCCTGGAAGTCCATACCTGTTGTAATGAGATCAGAGGACCGCAGTGAAGCCATTACCCCAATTACCCAATTATCACAAATGACTGGTGATTATCAGACATCATTACCAATACCACTGCACCATTCCTCTTGAGCAGCTGTTTTGCTGGCTTGAATGTAACTATTCATATCTCCATTTCATTTGTGTCAACCCAGACACATGCATTTAGTCCCCAGCCTGCTGTCAGGGGTCCATTTCAGCAGGTCATTTCTACACCATTCAGGCATTCTGGATGACACTTTTAAATTTAGCGGTTGAAGAAACAGAGCTGTTAGAGAAGGGTCTTGACCTCTCCCCTGATATGTGAGAACCCTGTATGTTGGAGGGAGACATGTAAGCAGCACAGGTCACACTGTTTAAAGGTTGCTGATGTTTTTCTATCTCAATTGTCCAGAAATGTTGATAAAGTGAGCTCCAGCTTGCTGCAACAAAAATATTTTTCAAAGGACATTACATCATTACAAATACAATTTTGTCCTTTAATCAGGAAAAATACCCCAAGGTAGGCATGAATGTGAAGTCAAGAATGTCTCCAAACACTTCTACTTCCTCCCTGTTCACCGGTTCTCTTCCATTTTCCTTTCATCTTCTCCATCTCGCTCAATGCTTTTTCTGACATTGCATCTCATGATGATAGACATCTGAAGCAGAAGCAGTTATCAGTATAGAAATACAAGGTTAGGCAATGTGCACACATCTGAGACATTTAATGAACAACATTGGCTTAAGTTTGTGTCTGTCTTCTTTGGTTGACCAATGGTTGTGCAGGCTCCATTCAGAGTTAAGCACAACAACCTGTGTGTGAGAGTTTTTAAAGTGGAAGGGTCATTGCACAGGGACGATTCCACTCTCTTGGCTTCAGATATCAGTGTCCAGTGGTACTAAAAAACATCATGACTGGAGAACTCTTCGGCTGCAGGAGATACCAGGATGATGGCAGAGAACAACGAGTGATCACAACACGACATCACACTTATGTAAACTTTGGAATTAATCTGTGCCTCCATTCTTAACATTATCAGCTGCATTCCACTGAAGCGCACGCTGGGACGCTACTACAACCCCTGGCAAAAATTATGGAATCACCGGCCTCGGAGGATGTTCATTCAGTTGTTTAATTTTGTAGAAAAAAAGCAGATCACACACATGACACAAAACTAAAGTCATTTCAAATGGCAACTTTCTGGCTTTAAGAAACACTATAAGAAATCAAGAAAAAAAGATTGTGGCAGTCAGTAACGGTTACTTTTTTAGACCAAGCAGAGGAAAAAAATATGGAATCACTCAATTCTGAGGAGAAAATTATGGAATCACCCTGTAAATTTTCATTCCCAAAACTAACACCTGCATCATATCAGATCTGCTCATTAGTCTGCATCTAAAAAGGAGTGATCACACCTTGGAGAGCTGTTGCACCAAGTGGACTGACATGAATCATGGCTCCAACACGAGAGATGTCAGTTGAAACAAAGGAGAGGATTATCAAACTCTTAAAAGAGAGTAAATCATCATGCAATGTTGCAAAAGATGTTGGTTGTTCACAGTCAGCTGTGTCTAAACTCAGGACCAAATACAAAAAACACGGGAAGGTTGTTAAAGGCAAAAATACTGGTAGACCAAGGAAGACATCAAAGCGTCAAGACAGAAAACTTAAAGCAATATGTCTCAAAAATTCAAAAATGCACAACAAAATGAGGA
The DNA here is from genome assembly GCF_902500255.1 of Thalassophryne amazonica. NCBI lineage: Eukaryota > Metazoa > Chordata > Actinopteri > Batrachoidiformes > Batrachoididae > Thalassophryne > Thalassophryne amazonica. The sequence goes on from NC_047110.1 coordinate 71,306,012, forward strand.
ACGAATGGGAGGAAACTGGAGTCAATGTCTATGACTGAACTGTAAGAAACCGCCTAAAGGAAATGGGATTTACATACAGAAAAGCTAAACAAAAGCCATCATTAACACCTAAACAGAATAAACAAGGTTACAATGGGCTAAGGAAAAGCAATCGTGGACTGTGGATGACTGGATGAAAGTGATATTCAGTGATGAATCTCAAATCTGCATTGGGCAAGGTGATGATGCTGGAACTTTTGTTTGGCGCCGTTCCAATGAGATTTATAAAGATGATTGCCTGAAGAGAACATGTAAATTTCCACAGTCATTGATGATATGGGGCTGCATGTCAGGTAAAGGCACTGGGGAGATGGCTGTCATTACATCATCAATAAATGCACAAGTTTACATTGATAATTGAAAGGATGTTTGGGGATGATGAAATCATTTTTCAAGATGATAATGCATCTTGCCATAGAGCAAAAACTGTGAAAACGTTCCTTGCAAAAAGACACATAGGATCAATGTCATGGCATAGGGTCAATGTCAACGAGCAGATCTGATTTGATGCAGGTTTTAGTTTGGGGGATGGAAATTTACAGGGTGATTCCATAATTTATTCCTCAGAATTGAGTGATTCCATATTTTTTTCCTCTGCTTGGTCTAAAAAAGTAACCGTTACTGACTGTCACAATCTTTTTTTCCTGATTTCTTATAGTGTTTCTTAAAGCCAGAAAGTTGCCATTTGAAATTACTTTAGTTTTGTGTCATGTCTGTGATCTGCTTTTTTTCCACAAAATTAAACAACTGAATGAACATCCTCCGAGGCCAGTGATTCCATAATTTTTGCCAGGGGTTGTAGTTGTGACGTCAGTTGTCGGAAACACCCGAGTACTCATGAGTACTTTGTTTTCAGACACCTCCATAGCTGTTTGTTGCGAATGGCGTATACTTTGAAATCGGTCACGGAAGTGCACAAAGTAATCCCAGTGGATCATCAGATGGTCACTAACATCCTGAATCTTAATTGTTATGATTTTGGTCCGACATGTCTTTTAAACTTACCAAAGCTGCTCATTACTTGAAGACTGTTTGTCCACCTTTCTTTCTTTATAAAGAGTTAAATAACTTGGTTGTTCAGTCCACAGCTGCCAGGTAAATCCAACATCTCTGTTAATAAAGAAATAACTTTGACGCAAACAAAAACCACCCTGTTTAAATTAATTAGCATATGAACTTCAAGGCTGCCTTACATGTTAGCACCATTCTACTTGGTTAACATTTTTAAAATGACACATTTTTAAAAAAAACACTGTCTGAATCTCTTCACCTTGGAAGGAGTTTTGTAAAAGTTCCTGTTTCAGCCTTTGTATGTGGACGAAAGGCCAGAGCACATAGAAAGTGTTACATTTTTCAAGATAGCCATGTATACGTGTGGACAGGGCCTGAGTGTGAGACAGGACTGGTTCGGCACTGTCCTCACAATGCTGCTCAGCACAGAGAGATGATGTGATTGGATTCTGCCTGAACTGGAAATCTGTCCTAATATTCATTTTCATGTGTGCTGCTTCAACCACAATTTTAATGGTTATGGTTCTGCTGGAAAATTTTAGTAATGCCATTAATCTTATGGAAGGCCTGTAGTAAAACATTATAAGTATGAGTGTATTTGTGGTTCTTAAGATTTTCCCCTGAGTGCAAGTTACCATAAATATTTTTCTTTGTCTCACTTAAAATATTCATTTTATTCTTCCATCTAGGCACCACTGTGGCTGAGTGTAAGCACTGTCGCCTCACAGCAAGAAAGTTGTGGGGTCGCTTCCCACCTGGTCCTTTCTCCGTGGAGTTTGAATGTTCTCCCTGTGATTTTGTAGGGTTCCCTCCAGGTGCTATGGCTTCCTCCCTCTTCCAAAGACATGCAGGTTAGGAGAATCGGTGACTCTAAATAGACCGTAGGTGTGCGTGCTTTTGCCCGTGTATATGTGGCCCTGCAATAGACTGCCGTCCAGTCCAGGGTATACCCCACCTCTCACCCTATGACTCCTGGGATAAGCTCCAGCTCCTGTGACCCTTGACTGGAGCAAATGGGTATAGAAAATGAATGAATGAATCCTTCGGTTCACCACAAAATCTCTTTCATTGGTGTTTGCCACCAATGGCATATATTTGATTGTTCAGCCATCACACTTCTTTTTCATGATTGAAGATATCAACAGGGTCAAATTAGAAAAATGTACATGAGCACATCACTAATTGATTGCTTTTTTTAAAATCATGCTTTTCCCCTTACAATTTTTAAGAAAAACGACAACAGTCTCAAATTGTATAAACCTTACAGCACTGTTGCACTATGATAAAATGGATGGTTTTGCAAGTTGCCAGGGTTAGGTGCAACCACCAGTGTCCCTAAACACTCATACAGTCTGTAATTCTCACTTGACACAATACCTTATCATGGAATTACCCAGTATGCAAACTTCTACGAAGGGAGTGGTTTAATGGTGAGTTTTTCTGCTCAAGGCAAGCTTTTATGCCGTGTTCACACCGTGGCCATCATCCAGACGCTGCTCCTGCAGAAAATGATGAATTTGTGGCATCGCGTAGCGTCCGGTGTGAACATGGCTCAAGCAGAGCGACACACCGGGCAATGGTGGCTTGTCCATTGCCAGGCAAGGGATGCGAATTTGTGGCGTTGCGTGGCATCTGGTGTGAACGCGGCATTATTCCCATGATACTGCACCTATGCATCATCTCAATCAGCATGAAGAGATGGTTGTGCGTTTACAGTTCTGTGATGCCTCTAGGTGCAGTGGTACATGCTGGTAAGACGTTCGAGGTGGAAACAGTCTTCACACTGTTAGCCTGGCATCTCTCATGTGATCTCATGTGATATATCAAAATAGAAAGCAATTACCTGGGCTTCCTATGTACTCAAATTGGTCTGTGTTTCTTGATGTTTAATATAAACAATACATTTTTCAATCGGCTCCATTGTTTTCTTGTTGTCAAGCCATGCACCTGACCGCAGAGAAAAATTCAACCAATCAGCTATTTGTGACATGCAGCAGAGGAAATATACTCTTGAATACTAACAGGGCTTTGCATTTATGTGTTAAGTACCTGCTTTGTCATTCGTCATTCATTTCCCATAATTCTTTTCTCTTTGTTGGCTTGTGATGAAGGAAATATTACAGGTCAGCTGTGCACACCTAGGGCTATACATCAAGTATAGCACATTATAGTAAAGAAAGGCATCCTTTTATCATGTAACCTGTGTGCTCTAACTGGACTTTTCATATTTTATTCCACATTCTCCTTGGAAGCACCGTGAGAGGGTCAAAACCTCAGTACCACTGTGACAAAACAAAGCCATGCTCTCTTTCACTTAATGCCTGTGGTCCATCTGCTTTTTCTATCAGTTCTATCACCACACACATTCATGTGACCAATAACATTTACAGGGTCACACACCACATTTCAGCTCTTGTCGTAACACATCAAGGACCAGAACAGAGAGTTAGATCTGTGGCACACACAGATGGTATTGATAAACATGGCTCACCAAATGGAGAGGAAATGTCGTCTGGATAGTGGTGAGAGGTAAGACATGAAGCCACAGCACATCAAATCTGTCATCATAAATATCAAATTAAATATACTTGCAAATAATAGGTGGATATAGAAAGTCCACACACCCTTGAGCATTTATGCATTTAAATTTATTTGTGCAATTAAAAAAAAAAGAAAGTGGAATTCAGAATTGAAGTCTGTGTTAAAAACAAATTATATGATTTAAACTCAAATCTCTACAACACACACACACACACATACATACATACATACATACATATATATATATATAGTAAAGCCAAAAAAAAAAAAAATGGGTACTTCTTGCATAGACACCCAGTATTTATGAGTATCACCCAGTGTTTAAGAGTATGTACCCAGTACCTACCAAGTGACTGTGAAAGTCATTACTTACTTGTGTTATACTAAAGACCACAATTACATACTGTAACACAACTCATTATTTTGTCTTTGATATTTTTATATGAATTTATGCAGTTTAAAGGGGATTTATCTTTTTTAAATTTCAACATAGAAAATTGTTTGTCTTGTTCCAAATGGCATTAAAAGCTTTGAATGTAATGCAAATATCCATTTTACCAGCTCCGCTAATGCTTCGCCGGTAAAGCTCAATTTGTGGTGTATAACAGCATGAACATCCACAAATCATGAGACACAACAGGGTTATTTCCATTCTAATCCAATTCCATCATTTGCACAGTTTATTTTTCTAATTTAATTTATTTTCATTTATATAGTGCCAAATCATAACAAAGTTGCCTCATGGCGCGTTACACAAGTAAGGTCTAACCTTACCAACCCCAGAGCAAGCACACAGGTGACAGTGGTAAGGAAAAACTCCCTCTGAGGAAGAAACCTCAAGCAAACCAGACACAAAGGGGTGACCCTCTGCTTGGGCCATGCTACCGACACAAATTACAAAAACAGTTCACAATCCAATATCCAGGAAATGTTGCCAGTGCACAGGACATCAGGTTTTCCAAAACAGACACCACACCCATCTCTGGATGGAGTAGCCCCTCAAACAGAGAGAAGAAAAACAGAATCAAGCATCACAAAGACAATAGGTAGGTAATTTTTTGTAGGTAATTTGGTCGGCAAGGCTTACCGTGAGGCAGCATGGCTCCAATAGTGGTCAGGATGCGGAGTAATCCATCAAATGTGAAAATCCATCAAATGTGAAATGGTAATTCTGTGTCAAAATCCACATCAGTACTTTTGTATGGTGGCTTAAATTCACCCATTTTGGCGGCGGTGGTGGTATGTGACTTTCTCTCACTCTCAGCTAACAGAGCCATAATGTCATCTGCGTAGCAGCGTGCACAGCTGGTGTTCTGTTGAAATGTGTGTCTCGTTGCATAAATCGACAGTTCTGCGTCCTGACAATATTGCGTATGCGTGCTCATTCGCAGTTGTGCGGAGGGCTGGCGTGTTGACAGGAATGACATCTCGTCAGAACCCTGGTCAGGGTGTGGAGTAATACAACCAAATGTGAAATGGTTGAATATTTTGCCACCATTACCCCAATATTATATGGTCTGAAATCGCACACGATTAACCAATTAGATTTGCAGAAAAAAACGTAATTGGATTAGAATATACAATATAGGCACATGCTATTTCAGTTCAATTTATTTCATTTATATAGCGCCAAATCACAACAAAGCTGCCTCAAGGCGCTTCACACAAGTAAGGTCTAACCTTACCAACTCCTAGAGCAAACACATAGGTGATGGTGGTAAGGAAAAAACTTCCTCTGATGATATGAGGATGAAACTCGTGTGTCATTATTGCAGTTTTTATCTGATTTTGGACGTAAGCTAGTGCTGCCAAACATCCTGACCTTGTGTTGATGTGGACAAGTAGAGGTGAAAGAACTCACCAGAGATTAAATATATTTACTTGTCCAGGAACTAACATGTGCCATTTTGGGTGTCTGAAATTGTCAGCAGCAGCACTCCTGGACACACCTTCATAATGCTCCTCATCAGTCCAGTGCAGGTCCAGTTACCCCACATTTCCTTCTTAGGCTGGAATAATAAATACTGAGGTTTGGGCAGGCCAGATTAGACAGACCAGTGTGTATTTTCATGCAGTTGAAGACAAGGGCCACATACTAAGGCTCTAATGTCTTACAGATGGTTCTTCTCACTTTGGTCAACTCCAGGATATGGCCTGTATCGTCTTGGACATTTGATATATTCTGCAGCCTGAGCACTATATCTCCTCCACTATATCTGAGTAGACTTGTGGCAGGAGAAACCATGCCTAGGAATGCCTCAGGGATTTACTGTGCCAGATAATAATCTGGTGTTTATGATGTATCACATATTCAGTTTGAAGAAGACATACTACATGGATAAACATGTCATGTCAGAAAATTACAATATTTGGAAAAGTTCAATATTTAATACTGAATATAAGTTAATATTATCCAGTCAAGTCTAAAAGCAATGCAGCACTGTGACTCCCGTCATCGGAGACAGGAACACTTCATGCTTCCATCTGCTGACAAGCTTTATGGAAATGCTGCTTTCTTTTTCTAGCAGGACTTAGCACCTGCTCACAGTGCCAAAACTACTAGTAACTGCTTTGTTGACCTCTATTACTGTACTTGACTGGCCCCATAAACAATACCAAATAGATTCTCCATGGGGTATCGTCAAGAAGATCAGTGCCTCCAAACCCAACTATACAGACACGCTTAAGGCTCCTTCACACATAGTACGAATGTGTACTATGTGTACGAAGTGCGCATGAAGCAGGAATCGTATGCAATACCTGTAAAATCGTAGCTGCTTTCAATGCCTCGTACACCTGCTGCTACAACTATTTGCACACACCAGCGGCTGAAAGACAGATTGTTGCTGTGAGAGCCCATCGAACCCTCTCATTTCAGGTGTCGGCCAAATTCCAGGTGACACACACAAACACCGTTCGCATGGCACTTAGAAAATGTGTGGCCATTCACACTATTAACACAACAGTCAGCAGATGATCACTGTCGAGCCGGATGTGAAATGTGTCTAAGTGTCCCCATGATTGTGAAGCTGCCAAGTGCACATGTGGTGTGCCAGAGTGTCAGCTCCACCCACAAGACACGTGGGCGTGTGTTTCATGCCCCCCCCCCCCTCACCACCACCCCACAGGCGAGGCACTTCTCATCTGATCACAGAGTGACATCTTGGTCTGTGCACTGACAGGACAGGGGGCGTGGCTGGCTGTCAACAGCTGCTGAGACATCTCTGGTTCTGGATGTCACAGCTGCAGAACACATCCCTTGTTTTGATGGACACACCGGTGTGTGTTTGCTGTCATCATGTGGAAATACATAAAAACACATATCACTTTTGTGATGGTCAGTTCATGTGGACACACAGCAGGCGATTTAAATGTCACGTCTGTCTTACAGGACATGCGTGTCGGGCCATGAGGGCTGTGAGAGGCGTGCTGCAGTACAAGCCGACAGTGCGATAAATATGCCACTTTCAGTCATGTATCAGTAGAAATACGCCGTAACAAATGCCGCTTGGTCAGTTATCACAGCGCTTTTTTCTTTAAAAAAAAAAAATACATTTATCTGCGTGTTGATTTTAGCCATTTCAGCCTCTTGTTATAAGGCAGTGATTGTAGTGCAGTGGTAATGTTTCCATCTGGTAATCAGAGCTTATGGGCTCAAATCCCATTAGTGGCATTTATTTTTTATTTAACCAGTGTTATTTAACTGCAGGGTTCTGTATTGTGTCCCCTTTTATTTATTATTTTATATCAACCCAGTGATATTCACTAATTATACAGCTGTTTTTTATTTTATTTTCCTCCACATCACCAGTGCGATGTGGTGCAGCTGCTCACACTGTGTTCCTGCTCGCATGACCACGGCGCGTGCATGACACCATTACACGAGGATCGTTCACGCCTGCCCATCTGCTCGATGTTTTTGTGGTTCGCTCATACGAGCTGTTCCGCCGTGAGTCACCCTGATTTGTACTTATTCATACTATGTGTGAAGGGGCCCTTAAGGCCGCTATTAAAGTCACATCAATGCCACTCTGCAGTCTGCACTGATGTGGTAATTCATTCAAAACTAGCCCCAAGCAATTATTGAGTGCACAAATGAACATACTTTTCAGAAGTTTGATCTGTCTGTTTCTTTGTTCCCCTTCTCTTACCCAGCCCTTCGTCCAATTTTTGAGCAAAGTTGGTTTGTGAATGAAGGTCAAACATGGAATTTTCCTTAAAGGGTTAGTTTTGGCAAAGTCCACAATCATTGGGGTCAAATGCCAAAAATGTCATTTTCACTCCAATTTGCACCAATCTTGGTACATGTTGATGGGTCACAAAATTGACAAGGAAATGTCAAATTTCCCAAAGGTCAGTCTTTGGGGAAAGGTCATGTCTGTCTGTTGGTTGGCCTATTCCTTCAAGATTCTTTGGTCACTGTATGCCAAATTTTGTAAATGGATTAAAGTCAACTCCTAAAGTGTACTTAAAGCGTTTATTTTAGCAAAGGTCATAGTTATTTGTGTCAAGGTCAACAAATTTGACTTTTAAACCAGGTTAATGTTGTGGCTGGGGGGCCTGGCTGCCTTTTGTTTCTGTCTTCTGTGCTGTCTTTTGTTTTTCCTTCCAGGTGGTACGCATTTAGGACTGAGTGGCTGTGTGGCTGAATTATCAGGACCTCACCCTGATCACCTGAGGCTGATCAAGTGCAGCTCGTCAGGACTCACAGCTGTGGTGCATCTACACGGATTGGAGCATGGTGGCATTTAAGTCTGGAGTACACAGTGTGTATTTGCCAGAGACTCGACCTTGTGACCAGACGGGTGAGATCGTCGTCTCGAGAGCCATCTCATCATCAGTGGATGCAGAGAACGTCCAGGTTTGATGCATGGTCTGTGAAAGAGGAGGGGGTGAGGTCTCACGCTCGTCAGCACACTTCCTGAGGTACGTTAGGTTTTGTGACTAACATTAATACAGTCAGTAAATGTGGTGTCCCTCACACCTTATTGTATTGAGCTGTTATGTTAGTCGTTTAATCAGCTTCCACTGCAGTTGAGTTTGTGAACAGGGTGTTCCATGCCTGCAGGGTGGGAAGCTGATTAGTAATTAAGCCAGGAAGTGTTTGCTGTTTGTGAACACCTTTGAGCGGTCTCTCTGTGTGTGGAGTGTGGACTCACATGATGATTTCTTCTTTCACAGACTTGGTTTGTCGCAGCCACCTGGGGGGTGTTGGCGGGGTCCTTGGGTCCAAACAGTTTCTGGCTCCGGACCGTTAGTGCTGCTGGGAGCACACCGTTTCACCACCACGCCAGACCGCGCACTCTTTTGTTATATTTTCCACATCACTGTTATGTAATTAAATTTAGTTATCCTTTGTACCGTGCTCTGCTTATTTCATACTGGGTCCGTCAAACGCTGGTCGGTTCTCCGGGCTGCGTCCGACACATAACAGTTAGGATCAAAACCGTCAGACATATGTAGGTAGGTAGGTTCTTAAATTGCCCTGACAAGATCAGGCAAAGGTCAGATTTCCAAAAGGCAATGAATGTGGCCAATTCCTTATCAATACCATACTTACCCAAACCATGCCTTAGTAATTTAATCAATCAATCAACTTTTTTCTTATATAGCGCCAAATCACAACAAACAGTTGCCCCAAGGCGCTCCATATTGTAAGGCAAGGCCATACAATAATTATGAAAAACCCCAACGGTCAAAACGACCCCCTATGAGCAAGCACTTGGCCACAGTGGGAAGGAAAAACTCCCTTTTAACAGGAAGAAACCTCCAGCAGAACCAGGCTCAGGGAGGGGCAGTCTTCTGCTGAGACTGGTTGGGGCTGAGGGAAAGAACCAGGAAAAAGACATGCCAAGAAGGGGGGCAGAGATCGATCACTAATGATTAAATGCAGAGTGATGCATACGGAGCAAAAAGAGAAAGAAACAGTGCATCATGGGAACCCCCCACAGTCTACGTCTAAAGCAACATAACCAAGGGATGGTCCAGGGTCACCCGATCCAGCCCTAACTATAAGCCTTAGCGAAAAGGAAAGTTTTAAGCCTAATCTTAAAAGTAGAGAGGGTATCTGTCTCCCTGATCTGAATTGGGAGCTGGTTCCACAGGAGAGGAGCCTGAAAGCTGAAGGCTCTGCCTCCCATTCTACTCTTACAAACCCTAGGAACTACAAGTAAGCCCGCAGTCTGAGAGCGAAGCGCTCTAATGGGGTAATATGGTACTACGAGGTCCCTAAGATAAGATGGGACCTGATTATTCAAAACCTTATAAGTAAGAAGAAGAATTTTAAATTCTATTCTAGAATTAACAGGAAGCCAATGAAGAGAGGCCAATATGGGTGAGATATGCTCTCTCCTGCTAGTCCCCATCAGTACTCTAGCTGCAGCATTCTGAACCAACTGAAGGCTTTTTAGGGAACTTTTAGGACAACCTGATAATAATGAATTACAATAGTCCAGCCTAGAGGAAATAAATGCATGAATTAGTTTTTCAGCATCACTCTGAGACAAGACCTTTCTGATTTTAGAGATATTGCGTAAATGCAAAAAGGCAGTCCTACATATTAGTTTAATATGCGCTTTGAATGACATATCCTGATCAAAAATGACTCCAAGATTTCTCACAGTATTACTAGAGATCAGGGAAATGCCATCCAGGGGTAATGCATATGGGTTGGTTAGTTATTAAACATGTACTGCTTTGACTTAATAAGTGTAAAATTCAATTTGCAGATGTTCTTTGTTCATCGCTAATTTGTTCTATTGCTCTTTTGTTGGTAAACTACTAATCACGTTAGGATGTTGAATAATTGTTGTTTACCAAAATCACTAGCAGGATGCAGATATGTAGAGAAACAAAATTATCTTCCAATTTCTTTGCTCTTTTTCCCCTTTGAATTTCATTAGTCCCCTTTTTTCTTTTAGTTAGTACAAATTGTAGTCTTACTTGGACTAATTGGATTCAAATGAGATTTTGGAAATGGAATGGATCATGTCTTACTTTAAATATTCATTGCATACTTTATTAAAAGACAAAATTGTGTCATATCAGTTAAATTACATCATGTTGTACTTAATAAACTTAGACTGGTGGAATCTGTCTCATTGCGTCCCCTTAGGATGGCAAGCAAAGGTAAACAATGGGGCACTGACAGGTAGAAACATACACATTAAGGGTATACACACACACACACACACACACACACACACACACACACACACACACACACACACACACACACACACACACACACACACACACACACACACACACACACACACACACTATTTCCAGCACGTGGCAGCAGACAGATCCCCTTCCATTTGGGTTAAAAACACACAGGTTTAATGCTGCATGTCTGTGGGTTTTTATTGAGCATGCTGACAGCCATCCAGTTGATTTGTTTGTGATATTTTATATCTTTACATCCATAATGAACACAGCCTGTATCAGGCACCTGGGCAGACACGTCTGCAGCAACATCTTCCACAAACACCCACATGTCATGGGAAATTTAACCTAAAATAAACTGAGAAAAAGGAAAAACAGGACAGGCTTACAGGACCTGCACTTTAAGAGCAAAATCTTTGTGTTAGTCCTCGGTCCATGCACTGCAAATTACTGACTAGATATTTCATGAAATAGTCTGTGAACTGAAACCATGTTTCAAATTCACTCCTTTAAATAAAAGTGATACCATATTGCAGAAATGTTAATGTTACCAAGAATTGTTGAGCGTTTTATGTGGGATGTCATGCATTAGCATGAGAGCGTGACAACATATTGAGTCTCACACCGAGTGTGTGAGACCTGACAGAACCGTTTTAAAGTGTAAGTCTCACTCCAAATGAGTGAGACTTGAGAGCTCTGCGGCTAAAAATGGTCCCAAGTTGACAATATTGACATGCTCTTAAATGACTTACTGTCATTTTGCTGAGTTCATTCTGACCTTGGTAGTGCGACCTTAAGAGGCTAGTTATTCATCATGAATAAAACAGCAGGAATAGTCATTTGCTGAAATTCTACACAGGTTAGCTGTTTTTTTAGAATAAATATCTGAAATATGTCATGTTTTGAACTGAGATTAGAAATGTAAGTTCTAGACATGATATACGAGGTCTATTAGAAAAGTATCCGACCTTATTATTTTTTTCAAAAACCATATGGATTTGAATCACGTGTGATTACATCAGACATGCTTGAACCCTCGTGGGCATGCGAGAGTTTTTTCACGCCTGTCGGTTACGTCATTCGCCTGTGGGCAGTCTTTGAGTGAGGAGTGGCCCACCCTCTCGTCGATTTTTTCATTGTTTAGGAATGGCTCAGAGACTGCTGCTTTGTTTGATAAAACTTTTTCAAAACTGTAAGGCACAACTGAGTGGACACCATTCGATAAATTCAACTGGTTTTCAGTAAAAATTTTAACGGCTGATGAGAGATTTTGGTCTGGTAGTGTCGCCGTAAGGACGGCCCTTCGAGGCGGCAGCGTCTCGCCGTTTCAAGTTGAAAACTTCCACATTTCAGGCTCTGTTGACCCAGGAAGTCATCAGAGAACAGAGAACTTTCAGAAGAAGTCGGCATGAGGAGTTTATTCGGACATTCCATTGTTAACGGACATTTTGTAATGAAAGAACGTGTGGGCAGAGTCGCATGTCGGGCCGGACCCGACCGCGGGGGGTCGCGACAGGAAAAACACCTGCGGTGGAAACCTTAACGGGCAAGTTGGAACATGCCCAGCTATTAAACAATTTGTCAGTTACTCACTTGTTGAAAGCCATCAAAAACCGCCTGAATTTTACAAATTGTTTTCAACACGGAGGTGTTTTTCCTGTCGCAGCGCACACAGATTCGCAGAGTCGTCACGGAAACGACTCGGCAAATTTGCGCGCACGTCTTTCATTAAAAAATGTCCTTAAACAGTGGAATGTCTGCATAAAGTCCTCATGCTGGCCTCTTCTGAATCTTCTCTGTTCTCCCACGACGTCCTGGGTGAATTAAGCCTTAAATTAGGATGTTTTCAGCTCAAAACAGGCCGACGACGGCGCCTGGAAGCGCTGCACGACGCCGCGCTCCCATAATCTCTCATCAGCCGTTAAACTTTTCACCGAAAACCAGCTTAATTTCTCGAATAGTATCCACTCGGATATTCCTCACAGGTCCAGAAAATATTTTGATAAAGCAACGCGCGCCGTCTCGAGCAGCGTGTGAAACAAAGGAATTCAGCCGAGAGGGCGGGACCACATCTCACTCAAGGCCTGCCCACAGGGAAATGACATCACCGACACGCGTGAAAAAACTCACGCATGCGCACGAGGGTTCAAGCATGATTGGTGGAATCGCACGTCATTCAAATCCATATAGTTAAAAAAAAATAAAAGGGTCGGTTTTTTGTCTAATAGACCTCGTACAGTTACTGACATTTCACTCGTAGATGTGAAAATTCAGTAAGGTATGTCTTCTATAATATATTCCAATTCTAAAGTAGAACTCTGCTAGTGCATATTAAGGTATATCTAAATATAAAAAAAAAAGAAGAGTAGAATAGAAGAGTGGAATAGAGTAGAACCACTTAGGTGCCTGTTCTTGAGAACCAGGGATGGTAGGTTGAAAAGCTTTTTTATCCCATGTGAACTATCCCTACCTACCCAAGCGGCTCCAGAAATTGTACACAATGTAAATAAGTGATATTTACACAATAAGGGTAATAAACAACATATACGAGAAATATAGTACTACATAATATTATAGGAGTTGGCTTCTAAAACCTAAATATTCATACAGGAAAAGATTTAGGTACACGAGGTCTATTAGAAAAGCATCTGACCTTGTTATTTTTTTCAAAAACCATATGGATTTGAATCACGTGTGATTGCGTCAGACAAGCTTGAACCCTTGTGCACATGCGTGAGTTTTTCCACGCCTGTCGGTTGCGTCATTCGCCTGTGAGCAGGCTTTGAGTGAGGAGTGGTCCACCCCCTCGGCAGATTTTCATTGCCAGGAAATGGCTGAATGATCTGGGCTTTTTTTCCATCAGAATTTTTTCAGAAACTGTTAGAGACTGGCAGCTGGAAACCATTCGAAAAATTTATCTGACTTTCGGTGAAAATTTTACGGGCTTCACAGAGAATAAGGACTGTTACTACAGCTTTAAAGACGGCTTTAAGGACACTCGGCGCGCCGCGCTCCATGCCGCCATCGAGAGCCACAAACCACTGGATCATTTCTAAACGGATGGCTCTGTGGATCCGAGACCGTCGTGTGCACTTTCTCTGGTTATCACAAGACCTGGACATCAGCCATTTTCCGGCAGATTTCACTTTTAACAAGAGATTTTGTCATGGAAAGCTGCGCGGAGGCTTCGCGCGTCACGACCGATTTGCTGATGGAGCGAGACAAAGGAACACCTCCGTTTTGGTCTCACAGGACGGCTTTGAGATGGCGTTCAGACAGCTGTCGGTGGTTTTTCCATCGAGTGATTATCTGAGAAATTGTGTATGTGCCTGGACATGCCAGAACATGTCCCGTGAGGCTTCATCACGGCATTGCTGTGCGCCATGCGGCACCGCCGCGACACGCGGAATTCCTCCGCACGTCTGTCTCAATGTGCCAAAAAAAGTGCTGATGTCCACGTCTTTTCACAATTCCTGTGCTAGTCAGACGACGTCCCGGATAAAACACAGCGTCCAGTTTGGAAATGAACGGCACATTCCACTGTTACAGGAGTTTTTGTCATGGAAAGAGGAGCGGAGGCTTCGCGCGTCGTGGCGGTGCCGCATGGCGCACAGCAACATCGTGATGAAGCCTCACGGGACATGTTCTGGCATGTCCAGGCACATCCACAATTTCTCGGATAATCACTCGATGGAAAAACTACCGACAGCTGTCTGAATCTCATCTCAATGGTTGATGTCCAGCTCTTGTGAAAACTTGTGACAGGTGTGGAAAAACTAACGCATGTGCACGAGGGTCCAAGCTTGTCTGACGCAATCACACGTGATTCAAATCCATATGGTTTTTGAAAAAAATAATAAGGTGGAATACTTTTCTAATAGACCTCGTACGTATGCCTAGTCTGTAGACTAGTAGTAAAATTAAGTTATAGCTAGTACGCTAAGCTATAAATACGGTTAATTTATTATAGAAACAGAAGCTATGATGTAATATGTTTTAGGTATCTATCTGAAGTTCACCCTGCTAGCTACTATTGTTGTTCATTCGGCTGCTCCCTGTTTTGTTCGGGGTCGCCATAGCGGATACAGCCAGATTCGCATTGGTAACTGGCACAAGTTTTACGTCGGATGCCCTTCCTGACGCAACTCCAGTTTCACCTGGAGAAACACTCACAGCCGCTGGTGACCCTACTAGCTACTATAGGAAGTCAAAATACATATTCTATATGCTATCTAATGGAAACCCCAAAATAGGATACTATATGTTGATATCTATTAAAGAACCCATATACTGGAGAATATTACAAATCTACACCATGTAAAATAAATTTAGAAATCACAAAAATAAACTATAGCTAGATGAGCTACTGTTAAATTAGCAGTTAAAAAAACAACCATACCTTGCTAGCCAACAAGGTTAAACAAAGCCGGTAACTAGCATATAAAGTACAATAGATACAGAAATGTACAAATACATAAATGTCATAGTAATAGTAGGATTTCAATAATTTCTCTGAATTGTTCTTTTATGGGGCACAATTCTTATGCAACATGCTCCTTTAATGCAGATAATCAATAATTTGGTGTACAAGTTTAAATTTTTTGAGTGTTTCTTGTTTTTGGGGTTAAGGTCAAGGTCATGTCTCTGTTGGTTGGCCTATTCCTTCAAGATTCTTTGGTCACTGCATGCCAAACTTTGGAAATGGATTAAAGTCCACTCCTAAAGTGTACTTAAAGGGTTTATTTTAGCAAAGGTCATGGTTTTTTGTGTCAAGGTCAACAAAATTGATTTTTAAACCAGGTTAGGATAAAAACCATCAGACCTATGTGGGTTCTTGAATTGCCCTGACAAGATAAGGCAAACGTCTGATTTCCACAAGGCAATGAATTATGTCATTCATCTGGCAAAAAAGTGGCCAATTCCTTATCGATACCATACTTACCTAAACTAACTGCCTTAGTAACTTAAATATTAAATGGTAAATGGACTGTTTTTTGTAATAAATATCTGAAATATGTCATGTTTTGAAATGAGATTAGAAATGTATGTTCTAGACATGATATACAGTTATAGACTGATGTTTCACTCATCATAGACATAAATCAAATCAAATCAAATCATACATACAATAATTACGGAAAAACCCCAACGGTCAAAACGACCCCCTGTGAGCAGGCACTTGGCAACAGTGGGAAGGAAAAACTCCCTTTTAACAGGAAGAAACCTCCAGCAGAACCAGGCTCAGGGAAGGGCAGTCTTCTGCTGGGACTGGTTGGGGCTGAGGGAGAGAACCAGGAAAAAGACATGCTGTGGAGGGGAGCAGAGATCAATCACTAATGATTAAATGCAGAGTGGTGCATACAGAGCAAAAAGAGAAAGAAACACTCAGTGCATCATGGGAACCCCCCAGCAGTCTAAGTCTATAGCAGCATAACTAAGGGATGGTTCAGGGTCACCAGATCCAGTCCTAACTATAAGCTTTAGCAAAAAGGAAAGTTTTAAGCCTAATCTTAAAAGTAGAGAGGGTGTCTGTCTCCCTGATCTGAATTGGGAGCTGGTTCCACAGGAGAGGAGCCTGAAAGCTGAAGGCTCTGCCTCCCATTCTACTCTTACAAACCCTAGGAACTACAAGTAAGCCTGCAGTCTGAGAGCGAAGCGCTCTATTGGGGTGATATGGTACTATGAGGTCCCTAAGATAAGATGGGACCTGATTATTCAAAACCTTATAAGTAAGAAGAAGAATTTTAAATTCTATTCTAGAATCAACAGGAAGCCAATGAAGAGAGGCCAATATGGGTGAGATATGCTCTCTCCTTCTAGTCCCTGTCACTACTCTAGCTGCAGCATTTTGAATTAACTGAAGGCTTTTCAGGGAACTTTTAGGACAACCTGATAATAATGAATTACAATAGTCCAGCCTAGAGGAAATAAATGCATGAATTAGTTTTTCAGCATCACTGTCACTGGCACAAATGTCATAGTAATAGTGGGCTTTCAATAATTTCTCTGAATCATTCTTTTCTGGGGCACAATTATTGTGCAACATGCACCTTTAATGCAGAAAAGCAATAATTTGGTGTACAAGTTTTAATTTTTGAGTCTTTTTTGTTTTTGTTACCAACATTAGCTCAAAATTATACACACGGCACACGTAAATTTGCTTGAATTTCCAAGTAAGTTTCAAATTGACACGGCGTGGTAGTCATTGACACGTTGTGCCAGGATTATAGTAATATAGTTGACCTGTCATGCTTACAGGCACTAAGTGGCTGGACAAATTGCTGGACTCACGGACACAAAATTCTTTAAAAATCACATTGTAGGATTTTTAAAGAATTTATTTGTAAATTGTGGTGGAAAATAAGTATTTGGTCACCCACAAACAAGCAAGATTGCTGGGTCGTACAGACCTGTAACGTCTTCTTTAAGAAGCCTTTCTGTGCTCCACCTGTTACCTGTATTAATGGCATCTGTTTGAACTTGTTATCTGTATAAAAGACACCTGTCCATAGCCTCAAACAATCAGACTCCAAAGTCAACCATGGTCAAGACCAAAGAGCTGTCGAAGGACACCAGAAAGAAAAATGTAGATGTGCACCAGGCTGGGAAGATTGAGTCTATAATAGTCGAGCAAGTTGGTGTGAATAAATCAACTGTGGGAGCAATTGTAAGAAAATGGAAGACATACAAGACCATTGATAATCTCCCTCGATCTGGGGCTCCACGCAAGATCTTATCCCATGGGGTCAAAATGATCATGAGAACGGTTAACAAAAATGCCAGAACTACACAGTGGGACCTGATGAATGACCTGCAGAGAGCTGGGACCAAAGTAACAAATTCTACACACTACACAGAGAGGGACTCAAATCCTGCAGTGCCAGGCGTGTTTCCCTGCTTAAGCTAGTACGTGTCCAGGCCTGTCTGAGGTTTGCCAGAGAGCATATGGATGATCCACAAGAGGATTGGAAGAATATCATGTGGTATGATGCATCAAAAATATAACTTTTTAGTAAAAACTCAACTCATCGTGTTTGGAGGAAGAAGAATGCTGAGTTGCATTCCAAGAACACCATATCTACTGTGAAGCATGGGGGTGGAAACATCATGCTTTGGGGCTGTTTTTCTGCAAAGGGGACAGGACGACAGATCTGTGTTAAGGGAAGAATGAACAGGGCCATGTATCGTGAGATTTTAAGCCAAAACCTCCTTCCATCAGTGAGAGCATTGAAGATGCAACGTGGCTGGGTCTTCCAGCATGACAATGATCCCAAACACACCGCTCAGGCAACAAAGGAGTGGCTACATAAAAAGCATTTCAAAGTCCTGGAGTGGCCTAGCCAGTCTCCACACCTCAACTCCATAGAAAATTTGTGGAGGGAGTTCAAAGTCCATGTTGCCCAGCGACAGCCCCAAAACATCATTGCTCTAGAGGAGATCTGCATGGAGGAATGGGCCAAAATACCACCTACAGTGTGTGCAAACCTGGTGAAGACATACAGGAAACGTTTGACCTCTGTCATTGCCAACAAAGATTATGTTACAAAGTATTGAGTTGTACTTTTGGTATTAACCAAATACTTATTTTCCACCATAATTTACAAATAAATTCTTTAAAAATCCTACAATGTGATTTCCTGGATTTTTTTTTCTCATTTTGTCTCTCATAGTTGAAGTGTACCTATAATGAAAATTACAGACCTCTCTCATCTTTCTAAGTAGGAGAACTTGCACAATCAGGGCCTGACTAACTACCTTTTTACCCCACTTTAGAACTATAAACAATGGGCCATATTCTTGCTGAACATTGTTTTACAGTTCTTCTGTATGTGTGTTTGTACTTTTTTGGATGCAAAAACTGAGATCATTCTAGGCAAAACCCAGACAATACCAAAGTAACAGATTTGGGCAGTGAACTAAGTGAATTCTAAATTATGCCACATGTCTAAATTACTGCCTATCGATACCTTTGTGTGTGTGTGTTTTTAAGAACAAAGCCTCGGAGAAGCCAGGTCATATGAAGTCACGCGTTGGACTGTTGTAAAGGAAAGATTTGTTGCTTCTCTGGATTATTATGAATGGTTACCAGACAGGCTGCTCTACTGCAAACAACACTTTGGAGAGTTGTAAATCTTTGTCATTTGGGAGCTGTGGCTTTTTATGCATCTGAAGCATCTGGAGCGTGCCGTCAGTGACACTGCCTCCATGAAGGCTCGACGAGACACAAATGAGCCTTTGTTTCATCGGTGGGTTCTCGCATGCACAGAAGCTCATCCATTCTTCACAGTGCCACATTATCTCTTCATACCTGCTTCTACCTCGTCCTGTCTTACTAACAACTTTTTGCCAAACTGAATCCCAGAGTCCCCCACAGAGGCACGGCCGGCTGCCGGCTACCTCCCCGGTGATTCTGGTGTGGTCTGATCAATGCTTCCCAACGATAATCTGGTTGAGCCCATCACAGTAGTCATTACGATGTCAGTTGTTTAGCAGGGATATGGACGTGATCATCTGATTTACACCAATCTGATGCCATCCCAAACACAACTACCTGCAGCTCACAAGTGCAGTTGGACAGTTCGCTGTCACTCTTTCAGATTGGGCTCCATATCAACATCAATCTGGATTCAAAAGTGTAAGTGTGTACCGTTTTTTGTGTAGCCTGATGGTAGATGATATAGTTGACCAGCGTAAAGTATTGTAAAGTTTTTGTTGAGTAGTTGTATCTTATTTTCTGTTATATTGCAGTCACGTTGCATTACCATTTCTTTGTGTTAGCGAGCTGAGTAACAGATATGGAGATTTAACAATGGGCGAAAAAATCACCGTGAGGAATGGAATGATGTCATATGATCTCACAGCGCTACTTGTTTCTTTTCCGTATGATCTGAGCAGTAAAAAAAAAAGTGTGTTTTGTGATCACAACTGGTTTTATGGACTTACAGAAAGAAATGAGATGAAATAATGTGTATGACTTTTGTATAGTCCATAGAGTCTCATAATTAACATATTGGTCTGAGGTTTGACAGATTTTCAGCAGTGGAAAGCTCTCAGAATGCCTGTATTTCATTTGGATACGAAACTTGAGAAATTCTCTTCAGTGTGACTTTGTTTTGCAATTCATATCATGTACATTCTGCTGGTATGGTGCATCAGAAAGTATTCACAGCGCTTCACTTTTTCCACATTTTGTTATGTTACAGCATTATTCCAAAATGGATGAAATAATTTTTTTCCTCAAAATTCTACACATAATACCCCATAATGACAATGTGGAAAAAAAAAAGGTATTTTGAAATCTTTGCAAATTCATTAAAAAAACCAAACAAACACACAAAAAAACAAATCACATGTGCATAGTGTAAGTATTCTCACCCTTTTGCCATGAAGCTCAAAATTGAGCTCAGGTGCATTCTGTTTCCATGCATTATCCTTGAGATGTTTCTGCAGCTTAAATGGAGTCCACCTGGGGTAAATGGAGTTGATTGGACATTATTTGGAAAGACACACACCTGTCTACACATAAGGTCCCACAGCTGACAGTGCATGTCAGAGCACAAACCAAGCATGAAGTCAAAGGAATTGTCTGTAGACCTCAGAAGGGATTGACTTGAGGCACAAATCTCGAACTTCTAAATGCCATGCATCATGTTTGGAGGAAACCAGGCACCATGCCTACAGTGAAGCATGTTGGTGGCAGCATCATGCTGCTGGGATATTTTTCAGTGACAGGAACGGGAAGACCAGTCAGGATTGAGGGAAAGATGAATGTAGCAATGTACAGAGACATCAGGATGAAAATCTGCTCCAGCGTGTGCTTGACCTCAGCCTGGGGTGACGGTTCATCTTTCAGTGACCCTAAGCACACAGACAAGATATGAAAAGAGTGGCTTCAGGACAACTCTGTGAATGTCCTTGAGTGGTCCAGCCAGAGCCCAGACCTGAATCTGACTGAACATCTCTGGAGAGATCTGAAAATGGCTGTGCACCGATGCTCCCCCATCCAACCTGATGGAGCTTGAGAGGTGCTGTAAAGAAGAATGGAAAAATCTGCCCAAAGATACAACTTCCAAGCTTGTGGCATCATATTCAAGAAGACCTGAGGCTCTAACTGCTGCCAAAGGTGCATCAACAAAGTATTGAGCAAAGGGTGTGAATACTTATGTGCATATGATTTTTTCTTTTTTTTTTTTTTTTTTAATAAATTTGCAAAAAAAAAAAAAATCATGTCATTATGGGTTGTTCTGGATAGAATTTTGAGGGAAGCAATTTATTTAATCCATTTGGGAATAAGGCTTTAACATAACAAAACATGGAAAAAAGTGAAGTGTTGTGAATACTTTCTGGATACGCTGTACACCATCAAAAGTTAGTGGAATTGAAAGTACCAAATAGACTTGCAAATCACGATTGTAAATCTAAGAACTTTGTGATGTCTGGTGTGGATGTGTTTTCCACTGATCTTTCGAATCACTAATTAAAAGCTATACAAGAGGCAATGGTTGAATGGCATTAAAGCTAATTTACGATTACAGTCTAATGTGGGGAAGAGTTCAAGAAACTGGCACTTGCTCATGTTGAGTTCTGTAACTCGGTTAGATTCTTGGGTTTTTAATTGCAAAGCATTCACAAGAAGGGAAGAAAGAGAGAACGTAGTTCTCAATCCATTTAAAAAAAAAAGACTGTTCTATTATTCATTCAATGCATCATGTTGATTTGGGCAAATGGAGCGCCAGCATTGCCCCAGCTTTTGCAAAGTTGCGTTGTGTTTTCTGGGCTGCACAAAGTGCTGACTCTGTGGCGAGGCTTATTATTTGGGACAGCTTGAACTGAAAATGCATTGTCTCGGGGCACGTAGTCTAAATTTTCCTCTCACGAGGTCAGCTGTTCCAGAGCGAGAACATTGCACATGGTTTTTGTCTCTGCAGGCACAATGCAACAGAATACCGCTCATTAAGGGGAACTGACCGTTTCCACATGGGGGTGAGGTTAAGTAGGGTTAGCATAACTCATCTGCTACTGCATAACCACACCACGTAAAATCTGATTGCATAATAAAAATGAGGAATAACAGGAAATTCATAGAGCCAATTCATAAGCGCTTTGCATTTTACAAGCTGGATAAAGAAACTGTAGGGTGTACCCTGCATCACGCCCTATCACTGCTGGGATAAGCCACAGCACCCCCAACCACCCCCCGTGACCCTTGATTGGACTAAGCTGGTGTAGAAAATGAATGAATGAATGAATATATTGAAATGATCTCACGTCTCAGTTGAAAACAAGGTAAATGTGACTATCCCCAGGGACCGCTGTCAACCCGTAGAGAGGCAGAAAGCATGCAGTCACTTAGGCTATTTCCTCTCATTACACTCTCTCCACACACAGTGTTAGGGTCAGTGAGCAGAGGGCTAATTGAGCCTCAAGATAGATCAAAAGGAATGGGCTACTAGTTTCCTCTCACCACAGCCTGTCACAGACAGGAGCAGAATCCTAAGTGCTTGTTATGGTTTTGCAGTTAAAATGCCACTCTTTGAATGTTTGCTGACAGCTAGCATTCTTTTTAAAGGATCTCTGGAGATTCAGCGCTGTTGATAGGCAAAGATGTAAATCCAGAAATACTCTGTAAGAATGGTTTGGAGTCAGTTTATTTGCAGTAAAGTGACCATAGGGGGGCTCAGATTTACCCACACCACTCCTGCACAAACAATATAGTTGACATTGTCTTTGTGTGCCTGTTTTTTTTTTTTTTTAATTTTGCATTAGCATTACCCCCTGTGGTCAGTTTAGCCTTCTTTTGGTGAATTATATACCTTGTTCTTACATACTTGTCCTTTAATTACTGTAAGATAAACAAGCAAGAAAACAGTAATGTCCAAAATGGCAGCACCTATCATGTTAGCTCACCATCTGTGTTCATAAAATTCTGCCATACGAAGCATAAATTATCATTCAAACAGATTATTATAATTTTCAATTTTAAGACAAAGCCCCTTCACTTAATTCTTTATTTGTTAATGGCTGGTGGCTACGCTGGCTATTGAGATCTGCTCTCTATGCTAGCATAGAGAGGATTGAAACACCTGATGAAAATTAGTAGTTGAGAAACTGCATTCAATCAATTGTTGATTAGTCAAATCATCAATGACTAATCTTGACAAATTCATAAGGTCAAATGTAAGCAGTGCCTCTCCACTGTAAGGGACACAAATTAGGCCAAATGGCGCACAAAGGTGGAATCGTATGCCGCTTGTGAAAAATCGGAGCTGCCTCTCACGCCTCGTACGTCTGTCGCCACAACAACCATTCGCACACACCAGTGGCCGAAAGACAGAGTGCGCCCTGCAAGTGCCCATTTGATCCCTCTCTCGGCAGGTGTTGGCCAAATTCCAGGTGCCACACACAAACATTCAATACCACTCGTCATACCAATCGTAGAAAATGTTGTAGGTAATGAAGCATTTGCTTTCAGAACTATTGGCTGATGAAAGCATTCACTTATAGAATCAGAAATAATTTACAGATGTAGGTGTCTTGTCCAGAGAACGTATTTGGAATACTGTCAAAGTTAATAATCTGATATATGTATATATATAAAACTGCACTAAATGCAGCAGCAGGACATCTCAGCTCAGTAGCTGAGCTTCTGAATTATTGCAGCTGGAACAGCTCAGATCTGTGTAACTTTCAAATCCTGTATGTGACAAATTAAATTGATCAAATTGTGAAAGCAGTCCAGTGACAGTCATCTAAAGCAGAGTGTTTTTTACAAAGGTTAATTCAAAGTCAAATTGTGCTACGTAGAATAAGTTCAACTGTTGTATGAACTAAACAATATGGAAAAAGTTGATAATTCAAAGAAATGTGGTTGTGATGAATTAGAATATGGTTATAAATGGGGAAGAGTTTAAAACAGAAACTGTGATAATGCATCTTAACGTGTTCTAAATAGTTGACCCAAGCCAGTTACTATCTCCAAAGTTATCTGTAAAACATTCACCCTTTCTCAGATTTCCTTTAACTCAGTACTGGAGCTGCTTTGAAATTTGAGAAACATTTTTTTTTTCAACCTCAAAGCCTAAACACAGCTTTCCCTGAAATAACAGCTAAACCTAAAGGTGATTCATGTTGGATTTAAAGTGACCGTGTAGAGGATTTAGTGTCATCTAGTCTAGTGGTTATGTTGCACATTGCATTATGCTGTAGGTTTTCACAATTTTTTTTACCCTTCACGTTTTCATTTCTTTGGCGACAGGGATTTGGGGATAAGAAATGTGCATTATTCTCTTTTTTCACAAAAATGTGGGTTACTTGTCTGCACTAGTACCCAATAGACAGTTCCTCTTTTTTCTTCAGTCTTCTGGCAGCACTGCAAAATGCAAAAGGTCGAGTAAATCTGTCCCTTTTGGGCTACTAACATGGCGGTGCAACATGGTGGCTTCCCTTGTAGAAGGGCTCCTGGACTAAGCCATAAAACTGATGCATTGGATGAACTCAGTTCATATATGTAGCCCCAACTCAAACCAAATCCATGCAAGATAATTTAATTTAACTTAGTTGGGACTGCATATATTTATTATATGGAAACCCTGCCCATAATTGAATTGAGTTCATCCAGTGAGTCATTTGTTTGTGTGATACACTCAAAAACTGACTCATTGGATTAGATTCCATCTAATAAATATATGTAGCCCCAACTCAACTAAAACACATCAATGCAAGATAATGTAATTTAACTGAGCTGGGACCAGGTGTATTTATTATATGGAAATCCTGCACATAAGTGAACTGAGTTCATCCAACATCACTGATTAACACTAATGAACACATGGTTATGAATAGTATATTCCCTTTCTGCTGAGAAACACCCCTAAATCCTACACATTGTAGCTTTAATGCAAATGTTGAAGATTATTCTTTAACCTTTCTACTTTCAGAGCATTTTCCTGCTCATCCTTCCCATTTACAATATCTCTCAGTTTCTGTCTGCACACTCGACTCTGCATTCCCTCATCCTCTCTCCATCTCTGGTTCCAGCACTTGCCTCCTTTTCATATCAACCCCACCCAAAATGCCCTGCTGGTGCTGACACAGATGGCTGCTTTACTTCATTCTAGCTGACCCGGTGAACTTCTGCGCCCCACCGGACGCTTCTGTTTGCAAACTGTGACAAAGTATCACATTTACCCTCTTCTATAGGGGCAGCCAGCGTGGAGGATAAGGGGGATGTGGGCATGTTCCTCCGTATGACCCGTTAAACACCAGCGTGCACACATTCAGACATGCCTGCACACGCTCATATCACAGACATACACACACACTCACAGACACCTTCCAAATAGATGGGAGGGGGCAAGTAAAAGCCTTTGTGAACAAAGCAGTGTTCTAAATAAAAGCCAGTCCTTGTCAGTGAAGGACAAAGTCTTATTAAATTAAGTGATTATTTTGCATTTTCTCAAGCTGAAAGTTGAGGTACTGATTTATAACATGGAGTCTGTTTCGGTTACACGGAGATATCCTAATTAGCAAAATGAGTCATTAATTTTAGCAGATAGTTATTACGATAAAGTTAATGATGGTAAAACTAATTAAGACATGATAAATCTGCACGCCTGCTGCATCCATTAACACGCTATCTACCGCTCTCTTGCTATCAAGCTTATCTGCTCTTATGACAAAACGGGAAGTACGTGTTCAAACATCCTCCACTTGGCTGTTTATACACCGTAAACACCGATACTTCAGTTCAACTCAAAGATTGTGACACATTTGACTAAATATGAATGTTAGCTGTAATTGATGTGCATGTGAATAACTGTACTTAATTACACTCAACAAAAATATAAACGCAACACTTTTGGTTTTGCTCCCATTTTGTATGAGATGAACTCAAAGATCTAAAACTTTTTCCACATACACAATATCACCATTTCCCTCAAATATTGTTCACAAACCAGTCTAAATCTGTGATAGTGAGCACTTCTCCTTTGCTGAGATAATCCATCCCACCTCACAGGTGTGCCATATCAAGATGCTGATTAGACACCATGATTAGTGCACAGGTGTGCCTTAGACTGCCCACAATAAAAGGCCACTCTGAAAGGTGCAGTTTTGTTTTATTGGGGGGGATACCAGTCAGTATCTGGTGTGACCACCATTTGCCTCATGCAGTGCAACACATCTCCTTCGCATAGAGTTGATCAGGTTGTTAATTGTGGCCTGTGGAATGTTGGTCCACTCCTCTTCAATGGCTGTGCGAAGTTGCTGGATATTGGCAGGAACTGGTACACGCTGTCGTATACGCCGGTCCAGAGCATCCCAAACATGCTCAATGGGTGACATGTCCGGTGAGTATGCCGGCCATGCAAGAACTGAAACATTTTCAGCTTCCAAGAATTGTGTACAGATCCTTGCAACATGGGGCCGTGCATTATCCTCCTGCAACATGAGGTGATGTTCTTGGATGTTGGCACAACAATGGGCCTCAGGATCTCGTCACGGTATCTCTGTGCATTCAAAATGCCATCAATAAAATGTACCTGTGTTCTTCGTCCATAACAGACGCCTGCCCATACCATAACCCCACCGCCACCATGGGCCACTCGATCCACAACATTGACATCAGAAAACCGCTCACCCACACGACGCCACACACGCTGTCTGCCATCTGCCCTGGACAGTGTGAACCGGGATTCATCCCTGAAGAGAACACCTCTCCAACGTGCCAAACGCCAGCGAATGTGAGCATTTGCCCACTCAAGTCGGTTATGACGACGAACTGGAGTCAGGTCGAGACCCCGATGAGGACGACGAGCATGCAGATGAGCTTCCCTGAGACGGTTTCTGACAGTTTGTGCAGAAATTCTTTGGTTATGCAAACCGATTGTTTCAGCAGCTGTCCGAGTGGATGGTCTCAGACGATCTTGGAGGTGAACATGCTGGATGTGGAGGTCCTGGGCTGGTGTGGTTACACGTGGTCTGCGGTTGTGAGGCTGGTTGGATGTACTGCCAAATTCTCTGAAACGCCTTGGAGACGGCTTATGGTAGAGAAATGAACATTCAATACACGAGCAACAGCTCTGGTTGACATTCCTGCTGTCAGCATGCCAATTGCACGCTCCCTCAAATCTTGCGACATCTGTGGCATTGTGCTGTGTGATAAAACTGCACCTTTCAGAGTGGCCTTTTATTGTGGGCAGTCTAAGGCACACCTGTGCACTAATCATGGTGTCTAATCAGCATCTTGATATGGCACACCTGTGAGGTGGGATGGATTATCTCAGCAAAGGAGAAGTGCTCACTATCACAGATTTCGACTGGTTTGTGAACAATATTGAGGGAAATGGTGATATTGTGCATGTGGAAAAAGTTTTAGATCTTTGAGTTCATCTCATACAAAATGGGAGCAAAACCAAAAGTGTTGTGACACACAGAAGCCTTCATGTATTGAACCTATGACCTTCCATTTTTTTGAACAACCTGCTTCTTCTAATGAGAAGTGGTTGCTATGCCAACAGCTAGGAGTGGCCTTAATAGATAAGAAGTCTATTTTATGCAAATGCTGCCATAGTAACTGTCAATCCATGTGGAGGCAATGTGAGCGTCGTGTGACATACATCGGTTAGTTATTGGTTGTATTGATAATTTTTTGAAATAAAGTTTATGTTTACATTGCAAAACATCAAGACTCTGTTGTGTTTTTTTGGCATGAAGGTTTGATAATGAAATCTTAGGACTCATTGCCTAGAAAAAGTAGGGCGTGGTTCTCAGTTTTTTGCATTCTGAAAAACTAATATTTCTCAATATTACATCCAGTGAGGAAAAACTTCACGCATTCTCAAGAAATGTTGGTTTCTTGGAATGCAAATGATGAAGAACCATGCCCTATTTTATTTGAGTCAGACTCAAAAACTTCTCAATCTCACCTTGTATATATCGGCAGCTATATCGGTCATGTACATTTTTCCTCCCTATATCGCTATCAGCTCCCAAAAAAATCTACTGTAACTTGCCAGTTTGGCAATAACATTTTAACTTAGTTCACACTTGGAGTGCTTAAATAATTTCCTTTGGGATAAATAAAGTTGATCTTAACTTATCTTATTAGACTACTTGCTATGCACAAAGCTTTGTAAACCAAGTTTATGCTATAAAAGCAAGTAAGAGTCAAGGCTGTGTTCCGACAAAAGACTCAAAAACAAACACCTAAATGGCTCCATTTAGACTTTGTATTTGGTTACTGATCCTGTTCTCATCAGGGAACACTTAAAATAACAGGCATATAAACAGGTAGTTCTGTCAGGACTAGTGGTTGCCTCAAGGTTAGAGAAGTGGTCATAACTACGATGTGGGTTAGGAATGTGAAAGCCACATAATCTCACTCTTAATGCCACCACTATGGTGCCCAAGTTGTGAAATTTGTGCATTTAGTATTGGGTATTTTTTCATAAATGGGTGATGGTGATGTACCATTCTAAAGTATTTGGCTTAACTAAGATGAGGAGAAAAACAGCATAATAACAGGTTTCAGAAGTAAGAATTATTGTGTTTCTAAGCTATTGTACATCAGTTCAGGTCTAGAAACTGTTTGTTGAAAGTAACCTGCAACAAAGTGAAACATGGGTGTCCCCTTGGTCTTCTTCAGCTGATGGTGTCCTCAATACTGAGGCACTTTCCTGCTGGATCATGCCATACTTAACAATCCCTTCCAGTGCAACTACTAAATGTTTGACACTAAGTGAAACCCAAAGATCCTCCGAAGAGACCTATTATCAAAGATATCTTGTCATCATCTTAGATCAGTAGTTAGCACCTAAGCCTGAAAGCACCAGGACCCTAAAGACTTTATTGTCCAGCAATTTTATCCTGCTATTGAGTGCCTGGATTGAGGGATGTACTCAGCTTTGTCGAAAACTAATGTGCATGTGAAGAAATCACGTTGAGAAATCCTGTAAAGCTGTTTGTCTTGAAGTGCCAATTACTTTATATTAACTCATTGTGAACATGTCGGATGTAACACTGGAAAAAGCACTGCCTGACTTGGGGTGGGGGTGGTGTTCATTCTCTTTTACCTCAGTGTTGTTTGAGAAAGGAGGTGACAGACTTTGCGGAACGGAGTTTATAATGACCCTGAGGCCAGGTTCTCTATGTTTGCAGAAGACTGTGCCGTTAAGCCTCCTCCCACTTATGGTGTTTGACCCTCTTCCATTTTTAGAGCACAACTGAAGGATGGCAGTTGACAGTAAGGGTGAGTGTTGTACAGGTGGGACTGACAGGAGTCAAAGGTCACTACTAGATTTTTTTTTTAAAGCTTTTGATAAATGACAGCGCAACAGTCCAATTTTTTCATAGCAAACAGAAATAATTATTGAATTATTTTCTATTTGTTGGGAGTACAAGTACTTTAAGACAACAAAATTGGAATTGGGCAGCTTATTTATTTATATATTTTCGTGACAACGTGATCAGAGGGGGAGTGATGTGTGATAACACTCCAGTTTAACACTGTAAGTAATATTCTAGCAGTAGTCAGCACAGTTAGCCTAAACTTGGTTTTAATTGCTGCTTATCTCCTCTCTGAAAAGTTAACTGTGATAATGCTAAACCAGTAAGGAGCTAAAACATTGTGAAGACGCAACTGCTACCTGCTAAAAGCTAATCGCTAACCACTAACTTTTTTCTTACATTGAGCTTTTTTGACTCTAAAACAGTCCCCAAAAGGTGAAATTTTAGTATGCTGTAATGTAAATATGGAAGTTTCCAAAAAGATGTAACAGGCCAAGTTCAGGCAATAATCACAGTGACATAAAAAAAAAAAAAACATAATTAATTGAACAAATTAAACAATTGTTTTAATTTGACATATAGTATATGCATAGTATGAAACATATTAAATTAACAAGAAATATTAAAATACACACGCAAAATTATTTTTAACATAATTAATGCATTTACTCTGACTTGGCCTCCTGATGCTCCATGTCCTCGGGTGGTCCTAGTTGCCTTTGTACAGTGCCAATTTTACTTATATTTTGTTTATTGTCATAATTAGTGTATAAGCTCCAGCATTAACCAACATGTGTGATTTTCGGGTTGGCAAATATTTTTGATTGATAAACTTTTTGAAAAAACAAAAAGTGGTACCTGACTTAAAGTTAGTGGAACTAATTTTTAGAGAAAGCTAATCGGTCCACTTACAGTTTTCAAAGGCAGCTGAAAATCTCAAATGTGCCCTCCCCTGCATCCTACGAGTATCAACAGACAACATGCGGACAATATGAAATGGTAATACAACACGATAAGATGAAGTAAGATGCGGGAGGGGTTACAATGGAGGTGTTTAATCATTGCCACTTCATTTTATTGCTCCACTATTTAATTTTATTTTTTGGCCAGAAATCAGGCCATCTTATGACTCCCAGATCACTTCCAACCTTGCACTTTTTTGTCCTGTACAGGCGGACTGCCCTGCCTCTATACCATGGTAGGCTAAAACCTAAACTTGGCATAATATGTGGTAGTGGTATTTCAAGTCCAGACTTAAGACGCACTTATTTTCCCTTTTGTATGGCTAACATACTGGTATACGAGGTCTGTGAGAAAAGTATCCGACTTTTTATTTTATGCAACAAATATATGGATTTGATTCATATGTTCTTACGTCAGCCAAGCTTGAACCTTCGTGCACATGCGTGAGTTTTTTCACACCTGTCTGTGGGCAGGCTTTGAGTGAGCACTGCTCCACCCCTCTCGCCGTTGTTTCATTGCGAGGAAATGGCGGAATGATTTGGGCTTTGTTCCATCAGACTTTTTTCAGAAACTATTAGAGACAGGCAGCTGGAAACCATTCGGAAAATTCACATGGCTTTTGGTAAAAATTTTATGGGCTTCACAGAGATTAAGGAGTGTTACTACCACTTTAAGGACAGCCCACAATGGCGCACGTCGCGCCGCGCTCCGAGCCGCGATTGACAGGCTGAAACGACCATTTCATTTCTAAACAGATGGCTGTATGGATCCGGGACCATTGTGTGCAATTTCTCTGGTTATCACAAGAGCTGGACATCAGCCATTTTCCGGCAGATTTCACTTTTAACAAGAGATTTTGTCATGGAAAGCCCGCGCCGAGGCTTCGCGCATCATGACGGATTCACTGATTGAGTGAGACAAAGAACACCTCCGTTTTGGAGTGTCAGAGGACAAGTTGGGATATGCCCAGCTCTCCACAATTTCTCTTACACTCACTCAACTGGTAGCCACTGAAAGCCGAGATAGGCATGTCCCAACTTGTCCTCTGACACTCCAAAACAGAGGTGTTCTTTGTCTCGCTCCATCAGCGAATCCGTCGTGACGCGCAAGCCTCTGCGTGGCTTTCCATGACAAAATCTCTTGTTAAAAGTGAAATCTGCCGGAAAATGGCTGATGTCCAGCTCTTGTGACAAACAGAGAAATTGCACACGATGGTCCCGGATCCATACAGCCATCCGTTTAGAAATGAAATGGTCGTTTCAGCCTGTCGATCATGGCTCGGAGCGCGGCGCAACGTGCGCCATTGTGGGCCGTCCTTAAAGCGGTAGTAACACTCCTTAATCTCTGTGAAGCCCATAAAATTTCACCGAAAGCCATGTGAATTTTCCGAATGGTTTCCAGCTGCCTGTCTCTAACAGTTTCTGAAAAAATTCTGATGGAACAAAGCCCAAATCATTCCACCATTTCCTCGCAATGACAAACGATGAGAGGGGTGGACCAGTGCTCACTCAATAGCCTGCCCACAGGCGAATGACGCAACCGACAGGCGTGAAAAAACTCACGCATGCGCATGAAGGTTCAAGCTTGGCTGACGTAAAAACATATGAATCAAATCCATATATTTTTTTGCATAAAATAAAAGGTCAGATACTTTTCTCACAGACCTCGTAGTTTTGTTTCACGCTTTTTACTCTTTTAATTCATTGTATTAGAAAACAAAGGCATGCCGTGGCCTCAACTTTGCCTAAATTCTATGGGTCTTTAGTGAAGCTTAGGGCTAGTGGCCAGTGATCACCTTAGTATTTCCTGTTTTTCTTGTTGTTTAGTGCTCCATTGTCTTTCTGATGCCTGATTCCTGATTTTTTTTTCTCTCTTTTTAAGTTGCAGTTCAATCCAGAGATGGGAGTTGTATTTGTGCTGGAGACCCTCCTGTCCTCTGCAACCAACAGCATTTCCTGTAATTCGTTTTGTGAATTGTTTCTGTGAATTGTTCTGTATTTATGTCTGTAGCAGGTCCCAAGCAGGGATCACACTTTTTGAGTCTGGTCTGCTTGAGGCTTCTTCCTCAGAGGGAGTTTTTCCTTACCACTGTTGCTCTGGGGTGTTTGTAAGGTTTGACCTTACTTGTGTGAAGCACCTTGAGGCACTCTGTTGTGATTTGGCGCTATATATAAATGAAAATAAATTGAAAAGTCGGCACAACAAGTTGGTTTATAGCGCATCTCTGACAGAATATGAGCCTCACTGCAGTCACTGTGCCCAAAGTGGTCATGATTGTTGCATAAACAGTGTAAAGATGTTGATGAGCCCTCATTAACAGCCATTTAAAGTTGTGACAAACTAGATTGGAAGTGCCATAAAGATGAAAACAACACAATCCATTTATATCCTCTTCCTCATGGGCCAAACACATGACAAACACTCGGCACTGTGTGTGATTGGAGATGGCAGGTTTGGTCACTCTGATCCTGTTTGATCGAGGCCGGCAGGGGCACGACAAATGAGGACGCAGACAAGAAAGCCTGTGGATGTCAGGGCGGTTAGTTGGTTCTTTGTGTGTTTTGTTCAGTCACTGTAGCACAACTGACTTTATTCTTGGTCTGTGGGTCTTTTACGAGTTGACTATGCATCTATGGATGTAACTCATGCAGAAGAACATGAGGCCAAGATCTGAATAAGGTGAAGGATTAGCAGAAGGGGAAATGGTGAATAAATGAGGTTTTAAACTTGGAAAGGAGTGGACAAGCTGTGTTGAGGGCTTGGCAGAGATGAGTGTCTGACTAATGCAGCGTGTTAGTGTTAGCCAACAGTTCCTTCCTGGGCATGGGTTTCTGATTGGAGCTTCTGCTTAATGGGACAGCTGGGTGATTTTCCCAGCAAATTTTCACAAAAGAGGATCTGTGAGGTTCTCATCTGCTCTTTCCTCTTCTCCCTGATGTTTTCCTAACATACTTACTGCTGTTTTTTTCTGCGTATCAGCTATCACTTTTTTCTCCCCTCCAGGTAACAGCTTCACTGACCCGACCGTGACAAGCCCAGCAGTTATTGATACGTGAGACAAGTCTATCATAACATAATACCTTCTTCTCGTTCCAGCAAACTGTCAGGTTCTCTCTACCTAATGTGAAGCATAAACTCCTGGTAGCCAACGTATTACTTACAGGAATTCTGGCTGCTTTCTGCCAGGTGAAGTTAAACATACTATATTTCATGAGTTGTTTTTTGTGTGTGCTGCACTCATTTAGGTAAATGCTTCCTGTGTGACAATGGATTTGATGCTTTAAAAGAAAGGTTAGGTGGTGAAACAGCTTTGCTATGAGGTCTGGTTATGGCGACACCTTGTATCTCAACTACATTCAGTCTTTTGTCCTATAAATATTAATTATGCTGCAGACATTCAAATAAAAGGGAGGAACCAAAGAGAAGTCAAGGATTGTATGTCTAAACCATAGGTGGGTAATGATGGCCAAGACTGTAGGTTTTCCTTGCAACAAACCACTTCAGCAGATAGGTGTATGAGGAGCTTCACCGGATCATCAATGAAATCATCTGCTGAGGTGATTGGTAGCAAGGAAAACCTTCACTGTGTCTTGGCCCTTCATGGGACACTGTTGTCCATCCCTGGTCTAAAATGTTTACAAGTGTGATTATTAACAGATAAAGAGACAGATTGTGTGACCTGACAATTATGCAAGACTGGTTTTAGAAGAAATGGAAAAAACATTCACCTGTCACTTTATTAGGTGCACCTGTTCAATTGTTTGTTAACACAAATTGCTAATTCGCCAAAGATTTAAGTAAGGAGAAGGAGATTTAAGTGACTTTGAATGTGCCATGGTTGTTGGTGCCAGAGGGCTGGTCTGAGTATTTCAGAATCTGCTGATCTACTGGGATTTTTACACACAACCATCTCTAGGGTTTACAGAGAATGGTCCAAAAAAGAGAATATTTCCAGTGTGCGGGCAGTTGTGTGGACAAAAATGCCTCATTGATGTCAGAGGTTAGAGGAGAATGGGCAGACTGGTTGAATGGGTAACTGTGTGATGCTATCAAAGGTGGGAGTAAGTCACCATCAAGTCACTCTGAAGTCATGAATCAGAAGTCCCCAAGTCAAGGCTCAAGTCATAATATACTACCATGTGTGGACAGCTGACTTGAGACTTTACTGGGATTTGCAATTGAGGACTGAGAATGATTTGACAGACCTCTGGATGCTATCATGTCACTAGGACCAACATCTCTTAAGGGCCCCTTCACACATAGTGTGAAAAAGTACAACTCAGGGTGACTCATGGTGGAACAGCTCGTATGAGTGAACCACAAAAACATTGAGCCGATGGGCAGGGCCTGCACGATGCCGCTGCGAACGATTCATGCATGTGGGAACAGAGTGCGAGCAGATGGTGATGTGTAACCACATCGCGCAGCTGCTGTGAAGAAAAAAAAATACATGCTACAACGTTTTTGTGCATGCGGAACACAGCTGTGAAAAAAAAATACTGACACCCAGGGATTCAAACCTGCACTTCCAAAAGCTCTGATTGCCATCAAAACTTTACCACTGAGCTACCATCGCTGTCCTGTGAAAGGTGTGGGAAAATGCCTGATATCAAGAAGGACATGGACACTTTAAAAAGAAATACAACCACACACCATAAAAACCCCCCATTTTTATTGAATCTGTGGTTATCAAGCAGACAATACAAGCATGAACCATCTGTTCCTCTGTAGATGACCCTAGTCACAGTCGTACAGTCAGGAAATGACTGAATGAGAAGCAGGGCGCTCTTACGTGTCTACATCTGCTGGTGGCATGTACAGCCGGCCCCATGTGCTGTCCTGCCCAAAACTCATGCCTTGTGGATGGCACACCGCGCGGCATGCCACAGGACAGACGCCGCGTCATGTGGAACAGAGGTCACATGGGTGGCATGACATTCAAATTGCTGCAGCGTGTTATGATCTGACAGTCCATTTCAACCTGGGGTAGCCTGTCAATGTGTGTGTGGTGCATGCACTCGCTGCAGCCCATTGCAACAGCGATATATGTTTTTAGTATGTCCGCGTGATGCCAGCAAGCAGACACACGTGCGTCACAGTGGACAGTTGTTAGTTCATGTCCGTGCCAAACATCGGTACTGTTCCCAGCTGTGAGGTCCAGAACCACAGATCTCCACGGCCACTCCTGTCAGTGCCACACCCCCTGTTATTCAGCACACACACCACTTGTCACTGTGTCTGTTTGCAAAGCCACACTCGTGGATGACTTAGACAAATGCCACATCCACTCAACAGTGATTGTCTCCTGACTGTTGTATGGTAATAGTGCGAAAGGCCACACATTTTCTAAGTGCCATGCGAGCGGTGTTAGATGTTCGAGCATGTCACCTGGAATTTGGCCAACACCTGCTGGTTTGATGGCTATCACAGCGCAAACTTGACTTTCAGCTGCTGGTGTGTGCAATAATTGTAGCAACAGGTGTAACAGGCGTTAGAGGCGGCTACGATTTTACAGGTATTGCATACATGCCTGCTTCATTGCGCACTTCAACCAAATCAATCAATCAATCAATCAACTTTTTTCTTGTATAGCGCCAAATCACAACAAACAGTTGCCCCAAGGCGCTCCACATTGCAAGGCAAGGCCATACAATAATTATGAAACACAGTCTACGTCTAAAGCAACATAACCAAGGGATGGTCCAGGGTCACCCGATCCAGCCCTAACTATAAGCCTTAGCGAAAAGGAAAGTTTTAAGCCTAATCTTAAAAGTAGAGAGGGTATCTGTCTCCCTGATCTGAATTGGGAGCTGGTTCCACAGGAGAGGAGCCTGAAAGCTGAAGGCTCTGCCTCCCATTCTACTCTTACAAACCCTAGGAACTACAAGTAAGCCCGCAGTCTGAGAGCGAAGCGCTCTAATGGGGTAATATGGTACTATGAGGTCCCTAAGATAAGATGGGACCTGATTATTCAAAACCTTATAAGTAAGAAGAAGAATTTTAAATTCTATTCTAGCATTAACAGGAAGCCAATGAAGGGAGGCCAACACGGGTGAGATATGCTCTCTCCTGCTAGTCCCCGTCAGTACTCTAGCTGCAGCATTCTGAACCAACTGAAGGCTTTTTAGGGAACTTTTAGGACAACCTGATAATAATGAATTACAATAGTCCAGCCTAGAGGAAACAAATGCATGAATTAGTTTTTCAGCATCACTCTGAGACAAGACCTTTCTGATTTTAGAGATATTGCGTAAATGCAAAAAGGCAGTCCTACATATTTGTTTAATATGCGCTTTGAATGACATATCCTGATCAAAAATAACTCCAAGATTTCTCACAGTATTACTAGAGATCAGGGAAATGCCATCCAGAGTAACGATCTGGTTAGACACCATGCTTCTAAGATTTGTGGGGCCAAGTACAATAACTTCAGTTTTATCTGAGTTTAAAAGCAGGAAATTAGAGGTCATCCATGTCTTTATGTCTGTAAGACAATCCTGCAGTTTAGCTAATTGGTGCGTATCCTCTGGCTTCATGGATAGATAAAGCTGGGTATCATCTGCGTAACAATGAAAATTTAAGCAATACCGTCTAATAATACTGCCCAAGGGAAGCATGTATAAAGTGAATAAAATTGGTCCTAGCACAGAACCTTGTGGAACTCCATAATTAACTTTAGTCTGTGAAGAAGATTCCCCATTTACATGAACAAACTGTAATCTATTAGACAAATATGATTCAAACCACCGCAGCGCAATGCCTTTAATACCTATGACATGCTCTAATCTCTGTAATAAAATTTTATGGTCAACAGTATCAAAAGCAGCACTGAGGTCCAACAGAACAAGCACAGAGATAAGTCCACTGTCCGAAGCCATAAGAAGATCATTTGTAACCTTCACTAATGCTGTTTCTGTACTATGATGAATTCTAAAACCTGACTGAAACTCTTCAAATAGACCATTCCTCTGCAGGTGATCAGTTAGCTGTTTTACAACTACCCTCTCAAGAATCTTTGAGAGAAAAGGAAGGTTGGAGATTGGCCTATAATTAGCTAAGATAGCTGGGTCAAGTGATGGCTTTTTAAGTAATGGTTTAATTACTGCCACCTTAAAGGCCTGTGGTACATAACCAACTAACAAAGATAGATTGATCATATTTAAGATTGAAGCATTAAATAATGGTAGGACTTCCTTGAGCAGCCTGGCAGGAATGGGGTCTAATAAGCATGTTGATGGTTTGGATGAAGTAACTAATGAAAATAACTCAGACAGAACAATCGGAGAGAAAGAGTCTAACCAAATACCGGCATCACTGAAAGCAGCCAAAGATAACGATACATCTTTGGGATGGTTATGAGTAATTTTTTCTCTAATAGTCAAAATTTTGTTAGCAAAGAAAGTCATGAAGTCATTACTAGTTAAAGTTAATGGAATACTCAGCTCAATAGAGCTCTGACTCTTTGTCAGCCTGGCTACAGTGCTGAAAAGAAACCTGGGGTTGTTCTTATTTTCTTCAATTAGTGATGAGTAGAAAGATGTCCTAGCTTCACGAAGGGCTTTCTTATAGAGCAACAAACTCTTTTTCCAGGCTAAGTGAAGATCTTCTAAATTAGTGAGACGCCATTTCCTCTCCAACTTACGGGTTATCTGCTTTAAGCTACGAGTTTGTGAGTTATACCACGGAGTCAGACACTTCTGATTTAAAGCTCTCTTTTTCAGAGGAGCTACAGCATCCAAAGTTGTCTTCAATGAGGATGTAAAACTATTGACAAGATACTCTAACTCCCTTACAGAGTTTAGGTAGCTACTCTGCTCTGTGTTGGTATATGACATTAGAGAACATAAAGAAGGAATCATATCCTTAAACCTAGTTACAGCGCTTTCTGAAAGACTTCTAGTGTAATGAAACTTATTCCCCACTGCAGGGTAGTCCATCAGGGTAAATGTAAATGTTATTAAAAAATGATCAGACAAAAGGGAGTTTTCAGGGAATACTGTTAAGTCTTCTATTTCCATACCATAAGTCAGAACAAGATCTAAAATATGATTAAAGTGGTGGGTGGACTCATTTACTTTTTGAGCAAAGCCGATAGAGTCTAATAATAGATTAAATGCAGTGTTGAGGCTGTCATTCTCAGCATCTGTGTGGATGTTAAAATCGCCCACTATAATTATCTTATCTGAGCTAAGCACTAAGTCAGACAAAAGGTCTGAAAATTCACAGAGAAACTCACAGTAACGACCAGGTGGACGATAGATAATAACAAATAAAACTGGTTTTTGGGACTTCCAATTTGGATGGACAAGACTAAGAGACAAGCTTTCAAATGAATTAAAGCTCTGTCTAGGTTTTTGATTAATTAATAAGCTGGAATGGAAGATTGCTGCTAATCCTCCGCCCCGGCCCGTGCTACGAGCATTCTGACAGTTAGTGTGACTCGGGGGTGTTGACTCATTTAAACTAACATATTCATCCTGCTGTAACCAAGTTTCTGTTAGGCAGAATAAATCAATACGTTGATCAATTATTATATCATTTACCAACAGGGACTTAGAAGAAAGAGACCTAATGTTT
This sequence comes from Thalassophryne amazonica, assembly GCF_902500255.1. Lineage (NCBI taxonomy): Eukaryota > Metazoa > Chordata > Actinopteri > Batrachoidiformes > Batrachoididae > Thalassophryne > Thalassophryne amazonica. The sequence continues at coordinate 71,344,595 of NC_047110.1, forward strand.
AATAGACCACATTTAACTGTTTTAGTCTGTGGTGCAATTGAAGGTGCTATATTATTTTTTCTTTTTGAATTTTTATGCTTAAATAGATTTTTGCTAGTTATTGGTGGTCTGGGAGCAGGCACCGTCTCTACGGGGATGGGGTAATAGGGGGATGGCAGGGGGAGAGAAGCTGCAGAGAGGTGTATAAGACCACAGCTCTGCCTCCTGGTCCCAACGCTAGACAGTCACAGTTTGGAGGATCCCAAAAAATTGGCCAGATTTCTAGAAATGAGAGCTGCTCCCTCTAAAGTGGGATGGATGCCGTCTCTCCTAACAAGACCAGGTTTTCCCCAGAAGCTTTGCCAATTATCAATGAAGCCCACCTCATTTTTTGGACACCACTCAGACAGCCAGCAATTCAAGGAGAACATGCGGCTAAACATGTCACTCCCGGTCTGATTGGGGAGGGGCCCAGAGAAAACAACAGAGTCCGACATTGTTTTTGCAAAGTTACACACCGATTCAATGTTAATTTTAGTGACCTCCGATTGGCGTAACCGAGTGTCATTACTGCCGACGTGAATTACAATCTTACCAAATTTACGCTTAGCCTTAGCCAGCAATTTCAAATGTCCTTCGATGTCGCCTGCTCTGGCCCCCGGAAGACAATTGACAATGGTTGCTGGTGTCGCTAACTTCACATTTCTCAAAACAGAGTCGCCAATAACCAGAGTTTGATCCTCGGCGAGTGTATCGTCGAGTGGGGAAAAACGGTTAGAGATGTGAACGGGTTGACGGTGTACACGGGGCTTCTGTTTAGGGCTACGCTTCCTCCTCACAGTCACCCAGTCAGCCTGCCTTCCCGACTGCACGGGGTCTGCCAGGGGGGAACTAACGGCGGCTAAGCTACCTTGGTCCGCACCGACTACAGGGGCCTGGCTAGCTGTAGAATTTTCCACGGTGCGGAGCCGAGCCTCCAATTCGCCCAGCCTGGCCTCCAAAGCTACGAATAAGCTGCACTTATTACATGTACCGTTACTGCTAAAAGAGGCCGAGGAATAACTAAACATTTCACACCCAGAGCAGAAAAGTACGGGAGAGACAGGAGAAGCCGCCATGCTAAAACGGCTAAGAGCTAGTAGCTACGCTAAGCTAGCGGATTCCCAAACAGGGAATCCGACACTAGACAGGCTGTGGAGCAGCACAGGTAACGCACGACAACAGTGCTAAAATAAAATAAAAATCCACTAGACAGGCTGTGGAGCAGCACAGGTAACGCACAACAACAGTGCTAAAAATAAAATAAAATAAAATAAAAATCCACTGGACAGGCTGTGGAGCAGCACAGGCAACGCACGACAAACAGTGCTAAAACAAAATAAAATCCACTAGACAGGCTGTGGAGCAGCACAGGTAACGCACGACAACAGTGCTAAAATAAAAATAAAATCCACTAGACAGGCTGTGGAGCAGCAAGGTAACGCACACAACAGTGCTAAAAATAAAATAAATAAAAATAAAAATCCACTGGACAGGCTGTGGAGCAGCACAGGCAACGAACGACAACAGTGCTAAAACAAATAAAATCCACTAGACAGGCTGTGGAGCAGCACAGGTAACGCACGACAACAGTGCTAAAACAAAATAGAAATCCACTAGACAGGCTGTGGAGCAGCACAGGTAACGCACAACAACAGTGCTAACAAATAAAAATCCACTAGACAGGCTGTGGAGCAGCACAGGTAACGCACAACACAGTGCTAAAACAAAATAAAAATCCACTAGACAGGCTGTGGAGCAGCACAGGTAACGCACGACAACAGTGCTAAAACAAAATAAAAATCCACTAGACAGGCTGTGGAGCAGCACAGGTAACGCACCGACAACAGTGCTAAAACAAAATAAAAATCCACTAGACAGGCTGTGGAGCAGCACAGGTAACGCAACAACAACAGTGCTAAAACAAAATAAAAATCCACTGGACAGGCTGTGGAGCAGCACAGGCAAATCACATTGTAGGATTTTAAAGAATTTATTTGTAAATTGTGGTGGAAAATAAGTATTTGGTCACCCACAAACAAGCAAGATTGCTGGGTCGTACAGACCTGTAACGTCTTCTTTAAGAAGCCTTTCTGTGCTCCACCTGTTACCTGTATTAATGGCATCTGTTTGAACTTATCTGTATAAAAGACACCTGTCCATAGCCTCAAACAATCAGACTCCAAAGTCAACCATGGTCAAGACCAAAGAGCTGTCGAAGGACACCAGAAAGAAAAATGTAGATGTGCACCAGGCTGGGAAGATTGAGTCTATAATAGTCGAGCAAGTTGGTGTGAATAAATCAACTGTGGGAGCAATTGTAAGAAAATGGAAGACATACAAGACCATTGATAATCTCCCTCGATCTGGGGCTCCACGCAAGATCTTATCCCATGGGGTCAAAATGATCATGAGAACGGTTAACAAAAATGCCAGAACTACACAGTGGGACCTGATGAATGACCTGCAGAGAGCTGGGACCAAAGTAACAAATTCTACACACTACACAGAGAGGGACTCAAATCCTGCAGTGCCAGGCGTGTTTCCCTGCTTAAGCTAGTACGTGTCCAGGCCTGTCTGAGGTTTGCCAGAGAGCATATGGATGATCCACAAGAGGATTGGAAGAATATCATGTGGTATGATGCATCAAAATAACTTTTTAGTAAAAACTCAACTCATCGTGTTTGGAGGAAGAAGAATGCTGAGTTGCATTCCAAGAACACCATATCTACTGTGAAGCATGGGGGTGGAAACATCATGCTTTGGGGCTGTTTTTCTGCAAAGGGGACAGGACGACAGATCTGTGTTAAGGGAAGAATGAACAGGGCCATGTATCGTGAGATTTTAAGCCAAAACCTCCTTCCATCAGTGAGAGCATTGAAGATGCAACGTGGCTGGGTCTTCCAGCATGACAATGATCCCAAACACACCGCTCAGGCAACAAAGGAGTGGCTACATAAAAGCATTTCAAAGTCCTGGAGTGGCCTAGCCAGTCTCCACACCTCAACTCCATAGAAAATTTGTGGAGGGAGTTCAAAGTCCATGTTGCCCAGCGACAGCCCCAAAACATCATTGCTCTAGAGGAGATCTGCATGGAGGAATGGGCCAAAATACCACCTACAGTGTGTGCAAACCTGGTGAAGACATACAGGAAACGTTTGACCTCTGTCATTGCCAACAAAGATTATGTTACAAAGTATTGAGTTGTACTTTTGGTATTAACCAAATACTTATTTTCCACCATAATTTACAAATAAATTCTTTAAAAATCCTACAATGTGATTTCCTGGATTTTTTTTTCTCATTTGTCTCTCATAGTTGAAGTGTACCTATAATGAAAATTACAGACCTCTCTCATCTTTCTAAGTAGGAGAACTTGCACAATCAGGGCCTGACTAACTACCTTTTTACCCCACTTTAGAACTATAAACAATGGGCCATATTCTTGCTGAACATTGTTTTACAGTTCTTCTGTATGTGTGTTTGTACTTTTTTGGATGCAAAAACTGAGATCATTCTAGGCAAAACCCAGACAATACCAAAGTAACAGATTTGGGCAGTGAACTAAGTGAATTCTAAATTATGCCACATGTCTAAATTACTGCCTATCGATACCTTTGTGTGTGTGTTTTTAAGAACAAAGCCTCGGAGAAGCCAGGTCATATGAAGTCACGCGTTGGACTGTTGTAAAGGAAAGATTTGTTGCTTCTCTGGATTATTATGAATGGTTACCAGACAGGCTGCTCTACTGCAAACAACACTTTGGAGAGTTGTAAATCTTTGTCATTTGGGAGCTGTGGCTTTTTATGCATCTGAAGCATCTGGAGCGTGCCGTCAGTGACACTGCCTCCATGAAGGCTCGACGAGACACAAATGAGCCTTTGTTTCATCGGTGGGTTCTCGCATGCACAGAAGCTCATCCATTCTTCACAGTGCCACATTATCTCTTCATACCTGCTTCTACCTCGTCCTGTCTTACTACAACTTTTTGCCAAACTGAATCCCAGAGTCCCCCACAGAGGCACGGCCGGCTGCCGGCTACCTCCCCGGTGATTCTGGTGTGGTCTGATCAATGCTTCCCAACGATAATCTGGTTGAGCCCATCACAGTAGTCATTACGATGTCAGTTGTTTAGCAGGGATATGGACGTGATCATCTGATTTACACCAATCTGATGCCATCCCAAACACAACTACCTGCAGCTCACAAGTGCAGTTGGACAGTTCGCTGTCACTCTTTCAGATTGGGCTCCATATCAACATCAATCTGGATTCAAAAGTGTAAGTGTGTACCGTTTTTTGTGTAGCCTGATGGTAGATGATATAGTTGACCAGCGTAAAGTATTGTAAAGTTTTTGTTGAGTAGTTGTATCTTATTTTCTGTTATATTGCAGTCACGTTGCATTACCATTTCTTTGTGTTAGCGAGCTGAGTAACAGATATGGAGATTTAACAATGGGCGAAAAAATCACCGTGAGGAATGGAATGATGTCATATGATCTCACAGCGCTACTTGTTTCTTTTCCGTGTTTTGTGATCACAACTGGTTTTATGGACTTACAGAAAGAAATGAGATGAAATAATGTGTATGACTTTTGTATAGTCCATAGAGTCTCATAATTAACATATTGGTCTGAGGTTTGACAGATTTTCAGCAGTGGAAAGCTCTCAGAATGCCTGTATTTCATTTGGATACGAAACTTGAGAAATTCTCTTCAGTGTGACTTTGTTTTGCAATTCATATCATGTACATTCTGCTGGTATGGTGCATCAGAAAGTATTCACAGCGCTTCACTTTTTCCACATTTTGTTATGTTACAGCATTATTCCAAAATGGATTAAATAATTTTTTTCCTCAAAATTCTACACATAATACCCCATAATGACAATGTGGAAAAAAAAAGGTATTTTGAAATCTTTGCAAATTCATTAAAAAAACCAAACAAACACAAAAAAACAAATCACATGTGCATAGTGTAAGTATTCTCACCCTTTTGCCATGAAGCTCAAAATTGAGCTCAGGTGCATTCTGTTTCCATGCATTATCCTTGAGATGTTTCTGCAGCTTAAATGGAGTCCACCTGGGGTAAATGGAGTTGATTGGACATTATTTGGAAAGACACACACCTGTCTACACATAAGGTCCCACAGCTGACAGTGCATGTCAGAGCACAAACCAAGCATGAAGTCAAAGGAATTGTCTGTAGACCTCAGAAGGGATTGACTTGAGGCACAAATCTCGAACTTCTAAATGCCATGCATCATGTTTGGAGGAAACCAGGCACCATGCCTACAGTGAAGCATGTTGGTGGCAGCATCATGCTGCTGGGATATTTTTCAGTGACAGGAACGGGAAGACCAGTCAGGATTGAGGGAAAGATGAATGTAGCAATGTACAGAGACATCAGGATGAAAATCTGCTCCAGCGTGTGCTTGACCTCAGCCTGGGTGACGGTTCATCTTTCAGTGACCCTAAGCACACAGACAAGATATGAAAAGAGTGGCTTCAGGACAACTCTGTGAATGTCCTTGAGTGGTCCAGCCAGAGCCCAGACCTGAATCTGACTGAACATCTCTGGAGAGATCTGAAAATGGCTGTGCACCGATGCTCCCCCATCCAACCTGATGGAGCTTGAGAGGTGCTGTAAAAGAATGGAAAAATCTGCCCAAAGATACAACTTCCAAGCTTGTGGCATCATATTCAAGAAGACCTGAGGCTCTAACTGCTGCCAAAGGTGCATCAACAAAGTATTGAGCAAAGGGTGTGAATACTTATGTGCATATGATTTTTCTTTTTTTTTTTTTTTTTTTTAAATTTGCAAAAAAAAAAAAATCATGTCATTATGGGTTGTTCTGGATAGAATTTTGAGGGAAGCAATTTATTTAATCCATTTGGGAATAAGGCTTTAACATAACAAAACATGGAAAAAAGTGAAGTGTTGTGAATACTTTCTGGATACGCTGTACACCATCAAAAGTTAGTGGAATTGAAAGTACCAAATAGACTTGCAAATCACGATTGTAAATCTAAGAACTTTGTGATGTCTGGTGTGGATGTGTTTTCCACTGATCTTTCGAATCACTAATTAAAAGCTATACAAGAGGCTAGCTAATTTACGATTACAGTCTAATGTGGGGAAGAGTTCAAGAAACTGGCACTTGCTCATGTTGAGTTCTGTAACTCGGTTAGATTCTTGGGTTTTTAATTGCAAAGCATTCACAAGAAGGGAAGAAAGAGAGAACGTAGTTCTCAATCCATTTAAAAAAAAAAGACTGTTCTATTATTCATTCAATGCATCATGTTGATTTGGGCAAATGGAGCGCCAGCATTGCCCCAGCTTTTGCAAAGTTGCGTTGTGTTTTCTGGGCTGCACAAAGTGCTGACTCTGTGGCGAGGCTTATTATTTGGGACAGCTTGAACTGAAAATGCATTGTCTCGGGGCACGTAGTCTAAATTTTCCTCTCACGAGGTCAGCTGTTCCAGAGCGAGAACATTGCACATGGTTTTTGTCTCTGCAGGCACAATGCAACAGAATACCGCTCATTAAGGGGAACTGACCGTTTCCACATGGGGGTGAGGTTAAGTAGGGTTAGCATAACTCATCTGCTACTGCATAACCACACCACGTAAAATCTGATTGCATAATAAAAATGAGGAATAACAGGAAATTCATAGAGCCAATTCATAAGCGCTTTGCATTTTACAAGCTGGATAAAGAAACTGTAGGGTGTACCCTGCATCACGCCCTATCACTGCTGGGATAAGCCACAGCACCCCCAACCACCCCCCGTGACCCTTGATTGGACTAAGCTGGTGTAGAAAATGAATGAATGAATGAATATTGAAATGATCTCACGCCAGTTGAAAACAAGGTAAATGTGACTATCCCCAGGGACCGCTGTCAACCCGTAGAGAGGCAGAAAGCATGCAGTCACTTAGGCTATTTCCTCTCATTACACTCTCTCCACACACAGTGTTAGGGTCAGTGAGCAGAGGGCTAATTGAGCCTCAAGATAGATCAAAAGGAATGGGCTACTAGTTTCCTCTCACCACAGCCTGTCACCGACAGGAGCAGAATCCTAAGTGCTTGTTATGGTTTTGCAGTTAAAATGCCACTCTTTGAATGTTTGCTGACAGCTAGCATTCTTTTTAAAGGATCTCTGGAGATTCAGCGCTGTTGATAGGCAAAGATGTAAATCCAGAAATACTCTGTAAGAATGGTTTGGAGTCAGTTTATTTGCAGTAAAGTGACCATAGGGGGGCTCAGATTTACCCACACCACTCCTGCACAAACAATATAGTTGACATTGTCTTTGTGTGCCTGTTTTTTTTTTTTTTTTTTTTGCATTAGCATTACCCCCTGTGGTCAGTTTAGCCTTCTTTTGGTGAATTATATACCTTGTTCTTACATACTTGTCCTTTAATTACTGTAAGATAAACAAGCAAGAAAACAGTAATGTCCAAATGGCAGCACCTATCATGTTAGCTCACCATCTGTGTTCATAAAATTCTGCCATACGAAGCATAAATTATCATTCAAACAGATTATTATAATTTTCAATTTTAAGACAAAGCCCCTTCACTTAATTCTTTATTTGTTAATGGCTGGTGGCTACGCTGGCTATTGAGATCTGCTCTCTATGCTAGCATAGAGAGGATTGAAACACCTGATGAAAATTAGTAGTTGAGAAACTGCATTCAATCAATTGTTGATTAGTCAAATCATCAATGACTAATCTTGACAAATTCATAAGGTCAAATGTAAGCAGTGCCTCTCCACTGTAAGGGACACAAATTAGGGCCAATGGCGCACAAGTGGAATCGTATGCCGCTTGTGAAAAATCGGAGCTGCCTCTCACGGCCTCGTACGTCTGTCGCCACAACAACCATTCGCACACACCAGTGGCCGAAAGACAGAGTGCGCCCTGCAAGTGCCCATTTGATCCCTCTCTCGCATGGTGGTTGGCCAATTCCAGGTGCCACACACAAACATTCATACCACTCGTCATACCAATCGTAAAAATGTTGTAGGTAATGAAGCATTTGCTTTCAGAACTATTGGCTGAATGAAAGCATTCACTTATAGAATCAGAAATAATTTACAGATGTAGGTGTCTTGTCCAGAGAACGTATTTGGAATACTGTCCAAGTTAATAATCTGATATATGTATATATATAAAACTGCACTAAATGCAGCAGCAGGACATCTCAGCTCAGTAGCTGATCTTCTGAATTATTGCAGCTGGAACAGCTCAGATCTGTGTAACTTTCAAATCCTGTATGTGACAAATTAAATTGATCAAATTGTGAAAGCAGTCCAGTGACAGTCATCTAAAGCAGAGTGTTTTTTACAAAGGTTAATTCAAAGTCAAATTGTGCTACGTAGAATAAGTTCAAACTGTTGTATGAACTAAACATATGGAAAAAGTTGATAATTCAAAGAAATGTGGTTGTGATGAATTAGAATATGGTTATAAATGGGAAGAGTTTAAAAACAGAAACTGTGATAATGCATCTTAACGTGTTCTAAATAGTTGACCCAAGCCAGTTACTATCTCCAAAGTTATCTGTAAAACATTCACCCTTTCTCAGATTTCCTTTAACTCAGTACTGGAGCTGCTTTGAAATTTGAGAAACATTTTTTTTTTCAACCTCAAAGCCTAAACACAGCTTTCCCTGAAATAACAGCTAAACCTAAAGGTGATTCATGTTGGATTTAAAGTGACCGTGTAGAGGATTTAGTGTCATCTAGTCTAGTGGTTATGTTGCACATTGCATTATGCTGTAGGTTTTCACAATTTTTTTTACCCTTCACGTTTTCATTTCTTTGGCGACAGGGATTTGGGGATAAGAAATGTGCATTATTCTCTTTTTCACAAAAATGTGGGTTACTTGTCTGCACTAGTACCCAATAGACAGTTCCTCTTTTTTCTTCAGTCTTCTGGCAGCACTGCAAAATGCAAAAGGTCGAGTAAATCTGTCCCTTTTGGGCTACTAACATGGCGGTGCAACATGGTGGCTTCCCTTGTAGAAGGGCTCCTGGACTAAGCCATAAACTGATGCATTGGATGAACTCAGTTCATATATGTAGCCCCAACTCAAACCAATCCATGCAAGATAATTTAATTTAACTTAGTTGGGACTGCATATATTTATTATATGGAAACCCTGCCCATAATTGAATTGAGTTCATCCAGTGAGTCATTTGTTTGTGTGATACACTCAAAAACTGACTCATTGGATTAGATTCCATCTAATAAATATATGTAGCCCCAACTCACTAAACACATCAATGCAAGATAATGTAATTTAACTGAGCTGGGACCAGGTGTATTTATTATATGGAAATCCTGCACATAAGTGAACTGAGTTCATCCAACATCACTGATTAACACTAATGAACACATGGTTATGAATAGTATATTCCCTTTCTGCTGAGAAACACCCTAAATCCTACACATTGTAGCTTTAATGCAAATGTTGAAGATTATTCTTTAACCTTTCTACTTTCAGAGCATTTTTCCTGCTCATCCTTCCATTTACAATATCTCTCAGTTTCTGTCTGCACACTCGACTCTGCATTCCCTCATCCTCTCTCCATCTCTGGTTCCAGCACTTGCCTCCTTTTCATATCAACCCCACCCAAAATGCCCTGCTGGTGCTGACACAGATGGCTGCTTTACTTCATTCTAGCTGACCCGGTGAACTTCTGCGCCCCACCGGACGCTTCTGTTTGCAAACTGTGACAAAGTATCACATTTACCCTCTTCTATAGGGGCAGCCAGCGTGGAGGATAAGGGGGATGTGGGCATGTTCCTCCGTATGACCCGTTAAACACCAGCGTGCACACATTCAGACATGCCTGCACACGCTCATATCACAGACATACACACACACTCACAGACACCTTCCAAATAGATGGGAGGGGGCAAGTAAAAGCCTTTGTGAACAAAGCAGTGTTCTAAATAAAAGCCAGTCCTTGTCAGTGAAGGACAAAGTCTTATTAATTAAGTGATTATTTTGCATTTTCTCAAGCTGAAAGTTGAGGTACTGATTTATAACATGGAGTCTGTTTCGGTTACACGGAGATATCCTAATTAGCAAAATGAGTCATTAATTTTAGCAGATAGTTATTACGATAAAGTTAATGATGGTAAAACTAATTAAGACATGATAAATCTGCACGCCTGCTGCATCCATTAACACGCTATCTACCGCTCTCTTGCTATCAAGCTTATCTGCTCTTATGACAAAACGGGAAGTACGTGTTCAAACATCCTCCACTTGGCTGTTTATACACCGTAAACACCGATACTTCAGTTCAACTCAAAGATTGTGACACATTTGACTAAATATGAATGTTAGCTGTAATTGATGTTGCATGTGAATAACTGTACTTAATTACACTCAACAAAATATAAACGCAACACTTTTGGTTTTGCTCCCATTTTGTATGAGATGAACTCAAAGATCTAAAACTTTTTCCACATACACAATATCACCATTTCCCTCAAATATTGTTCACAAACCAGTCTAAATCTGTGATAGTGAGCACTTCTCCTTTGCTGAGATAATCCATCCCACCTCACAGGTGTGCCATATCAAGATGCTGATTAGACACCATGATTAGTGCACAGGTGTGCCTTAGACTGCCCACAATAAAAGGCCACTCTGAAAGGTGCAGTTTTGTTTTATTGGGGGGGATACCAGTCAGTATCTGGTGTGACCACCATTTGCCTCATGCAGTGCAACACATCTCCTTCGCATAGAGTTGATCAGGTTGTTAATTGTGGCCTGTGGAATGTTGGTCCACTCCTCTTCAATGGCTGTGCGAAGTTGCTGGATATTGGCAGGAACTGGTACACGCTGTCGTATACGCCGGTCCAGAGCATCCCAAACATGCTCAATGGGTGACATGTCCGGTGAGTATGCCGGCCATGCAAGAACTGAAACATTTTCAGCTTCCAAGAATTGTGTACAGATCCTTGCAACATTGGGCCATGCATTATCCTCCTGCAACATGAGGTGATGTTCTTGGATGTTGGCACAACAATGGGCCTCAGGATCTCGTCACGGTATCTCTGTGCATTCAAAATGCCATCAATAAAATGTACCTGTGTTCTTCGTCCATAACAGACGCCTGCCCATACCATAACCCCACCGCCACCATGGGCCACTCGATCCACAACATTGACATCAGAAAACCGCTCACCCACACGACGCCACACACGCTGTCTGCCATCTGCCCTGGACAGTGTGAACCGGGATTCATCCCTGAAGAGAACACCTCTCCAACGTGCCAAACGCCAGCGAATGTGAGCATTTGCCCACTCAAGTCGGTTATGACGACGAACTGGAGTCAGGTCGAGACCCCGATGAGGACGACGAGCATGCAGATGAGCTTCCCTGAGACGGTTTCTGACAGTTTGTGCAGAAATTCTTTGGTTATGCAAACCGATTGTTTCAGCAGCTGTCCGAGTGGATGGTCTCAGACGATCTTGGAGGTGAACATGCTGGATGTGGAGGTCCTGGGCTGGTGTGGTTACACGTGGTCTGCGGTTGTGAGGCTGGTTGGATGTACTGCCAAATTCTCTGAAACGCCTTTGGAGACGGCTTATGGTAGAGAAATGAACATTCAATACACGAGCAACAGCTCTGGTTGACATTCCTGCTGTCAGCATGCCAATTGCACGCTCCCTCAAATCTTGCGACATCTGTGGCATTGTGCTGTGTGATAAAACTGCACCTTTCAGAGTGGCCTTTTATTGTGGGCAGTCTAAGGCACACCTGTGCACTAATCATGGTGTCTAATCAGCATCTTGATATGGCACCCCTGTGAGGTGGGATGGATTATCTCAGCAAAGGAGAAGTGCTCACTATCACAGATTTCGACTGGTTTGTGAACAATATTTGAGGGAAATGGTGATATTGTGCATGTGGAAAAAGTTTTAGATCTTTGAGTTCATCTCATACAAAATGGGAGCAAAACCAAAAGTGTTGTGACACACAGAAGCCTTCATGTATTGAACCTATGACCTTCCATTTTTTTGAACAACCTGCTTCTTCTAAATGAGAAGTGGTTGCTATGCCAACAGCTAGGAGTGGCCTTAATAGATAAGAAGTCTATTTTATGCAAATGCTGCCATAGTAACTGTCAATCCATGTGGAGGCAATGTGAGCGTCGTGTGACATACATCGGTTAGTTATTGGTTGTATTGATAATTTTTTGAAATAAAGTTTATGTTTACATTGCAAAACATCAAGACTCTGTTGTGTTTTTTTGGCATGAAGGTTTGATAATGAAATCTTAGGACTCATTGCCTAGAAAAAGTAGGGCGTGGTTCTCAGTTTTTTGCATTCTGAAAAACTAATATTTCTCAATATTACATCCAGTGAGGAAAAACTTCACGCATTCTCAAGAAATGTTGGTTTCTTGGAATGCAAATGATGAAGAACCATGCCCTATTTTATTTGAGTCAGGCTCAAAAACTTCTCAATCTCACCTTGTATATATCGGCAGCTATATCGGTCATGTACATTTTTCCTCCCTATATCGCTATCAGCTCCCAAAAAATCTACTGTAACTTGCCAGTTTGGCAATAACATTTTAACTTAGTTCACACTTGGAGTGCTTAAATAATTTCCTTTGGGATAAATAAAGTTGATCTTAACTTATCTTATTAGACTACTTGCTATGCACAAAGCTTTGTAAACCAAGTTTATGCTATAAAAGCAAAGTAAGAGTCAAGGCTGTGTTCCGACAAAAGACTCAAAAACAAACACCTAAATGGCTCCATTTAGACTTTGTATTTGGTTACTGATCCTGTTCTCATCAGGGAACACTTAAAATAACAGGCATATAAACAGGTAGTTCTGTCAGGACTAGTGGTTGCCTCAAGGTTAGAGAAGTGGTCATAACTACGATGTGGGTTAGGAATGTGAAAGCACATAATCTCACTCTTAATGCCACCACTATGGTGCCCAAGTTGTGAAATTTGTGCATTTAGTATTGGGTATTTTTTCATAAATGGGTGATGGTGATGTACCATTCTAAAGTATTTGGCTTAACTAAGATGAGGAGAAAAACAGCATAATAACAGGTTTCAGAAGTAAGAATTATTGTGTTTCTAAGCTATTGTACATCAGTTCAGGTCTAGAAACTGTTTGTTGAAAGTAACCTGCAACAAAGTGAAACATGGGTGTCCCCTTGGTCTTCTTCAGCTGATGGTGTCCTCAATACTGAGGCACTTTCCTGCTGGATCATGCCATACTTAACAATCCCTTCCAGTGCAACTAACTAAATGTTTGACACTAAGTGAAACCCAAAGATCCTCCGAAGAGACCTATTATCAAAGATATCTTGTCATCATCTTAGATCAGTAGTTAGCACCTAAGCCTGAAAGCACCAGGACCCTAAAGACTTTATTGTCCAGCAATTTTATCCTGCTATTGAGTGCCTGGATTGAGGGATGTACTCAGCTTTGTCGAAAACTAATGTGCATGTGAAGAAATCACGTTGAGAAATCCTGTAAAGCTGTTTGTCTTGAAGTGCCAATTACTTTATATTAACTCATTGTGAACATGTCGGATGTAAACACTGGAAAAAGCACTGCCTGACTGGGGTGGGGGTGGTGTTCATTCTCTTTTACCTCAGTGTTGTTTTGAGAAAGGAGGTGACAGACTTTGCGGAACGGAGTTTATAATGACCCTGAGGCCAGGTTCTCTATGTTTGCAGAAGACTGTGCCGTTAAGCCTCCTCCCACTTATGGTGTTTGACCCTCTTCCATTTTTAGAGCACAACTGAAGGATGGCAGTTGACAGTAAGGGTGAGTGTTGTACAGGTGGGACTGACAGGAGTCAAAGGTCACTACTAGATTTTTTTTTTAAAGCTTTTGATAAATGACAGCGCAACAGTCCAATTTTTCATAGCAAACAGAAATAATTATTGAATTATTTTCTATTTGTTGGGAGTACAAGTACTTTAAGACAACAAAATTGGAATTGGGCAGCTTATTTATTTATATATTTTCGTGACAACGTGATCAGAGGGGGAGTGATGTGTGATAACACTCCAGTTTAACACTGTAAGTAATATTCTAGCAGTAGTCAGCACAGTTAGCCTAAAACTTGGTTTTAATTGCTGCTTATCTCCTCTCTGAAAAGTTAACTGTGATAGTGCTAAACCAGTAAGGAGCTAAAACATTGTGAAGACGCAACTGCTACCTGCTAAAAGCTAATCGCTAACCACTAACTTTTTTCTTACATTGAGCTTTTTTGACTCTAAAACAGTCCCCAAAAGGTGAAATTTTAGTATGCTGTAATGTAAATATGGAAGTTTCCAAAAAGATGTAACAGGCCAAGTTCAGGCAATAATCACAGTGACATAAAAAAAAAAAAAACATAATTAATTGAACAAATTAAACAATTGTTTTAATTTGACATATAGTATATGCATAGTATGAAACATATTAAATTAACAAGAAATATTAAAATACACACGCAAAATTATTTTTAACATAATTAATGCATTTACTCTGACTTGGCCTCCTGATGCTCCATGTCCTCGGGTGGTCCTAGTTGCCTTTGTACAGTGCCAATTTTACTTATATTTTGTTTATTGTCATAATTAGTGTATAAGCTCCAGCATTAACCAACATGTGTGATTTTCGGGTTGGCAAATATTTTTGATTGATAAACTTTTTGAAAAAACAAAAAGTGGTACCTGACTTAAAGTTAGTGGAACTAATTTTTAGAGAAAGCTAATCGGTCCACTTACAGTTTTCAAAGGCAGCTGAAAATCTCAAATGTGCCCTCCCCTGCATCCTACGAGTATCAACAGACAACATGCGGACAATATGAAATGGTAATACAACACGATAAGATGAAGTAAGATGCGGGAGGGGTTACAATGGAGGTGTTTAATCATTTGCCACTTCATTTTATTGCTCCACTATTTAATTTTATTTTTTGGCCAGAAATCAGGCCATCTTATGACTCCCAGATCACTTCCAACCTTGCACTTTTTTGTCCTGTACAGGCGGACTGCCCTGCCTCTATACCATGGTAGGCTAAAACCTAAACTTGGCATAATATGTGGTAGTGGTATTTCAAGTCCAGACTTAAGACGCACTTATTTTCCCTTTTGTATGGCTAACATACTGGTATACGAGGTCTGTGAGAAAAGTATCCGACTTTTTTATTTTATGCAACAAATATATGGATTTGATTCATATGTTCTTACGTCAGCCAAGCTTGAACCTTCGTGCACATGCGTGAGTTTTTTCACACCTGTCTGTGGGCAGGCTTTGAGTGAGCACTGCTCCACCCCTCTCGCCGTTGTTTCATTGCGAGGAAATGGCGGAATGATTTGGGCTTTGTTCCATCAGACTTTTTTCAGAAACTATTAGAGACAGGCAGCTGGAAACCATTCGGAAAATTCACATGGCTTTTGGTAAAAATTTTATGGGCTTCACAGAGATTAAGGAGTGTTACTACCACTTTAAGGACAGCCCACAATGGCGCACGTCGCGCCGCGCTCCGAGCCGCGATTGACAGGCTGAAACGACCATTTCATTTCTAAACAGATGGCTGTATGGATCCGGGACCATTGTGTGCAATTTCTCTGGTTATCACAAGAGCTGGACATCAGCCATTTTCCGGCAGATTTCACTTTTAACAAGAGATTTTGTCATGGAAAGCCCGCGCCGAGGCTTCGCGCATCATGACGGATTCACTGATTGAGTGAGACAAAGAACACCTCCGTTTTGGAGTGTCAGAGGACAAGTTGGGATATGCCCAGCTCTCCACAATTTCTCTTACACTCACTCAACTGGTAAGCCACTGAAAGCCGAGATAGGCATGTCCCAACTTGTCCTCTGACACTCCAAAACAGAGGTGTTCTTTGTCTCGCTCCATCAGCGAATCCGTCGTGACGCGCAAAGCCTCTGCGTGGCTTTCCATGACAAAATCTCTTGTTAAAAGTGAAATCTGCCGGAAAATGGCTGATGTCCAGCTCTTGTGACAAACAGAGAAATTGCACACGATGGTCCCGGATCCATACAGCCATCCGTTTAGAAATGAAATGGTCGTTTCAGCCTGTCGATCATGGCTCGGAGCGCGGCGCACCGTGCGCCATTGTGGGCCGTCCTTAAAGCGGTAGTAACACTCCTTAATCTCTGTGAAGCCCATAAAATTTTCACCGAAAGCCATGTGAATTTTCCGAATGGTTTCCAGCTGCCTGTCTCTAACAGTTTCTGAAAAAATTCTGATGGAACAAAGCCCAAATCATTCCACCATTTCCTCGCAATGACAAAACGATGAGAGGGGTGGACCAGTGCTCACTCAAAGCCTGCCCACAGGCGAATGACGCAACCGACAGGCGTGAAAAAACTCACGCATGCGCATGAAGGTTCAAGCTTGGCTGACGTAAAAACATATGAATCAAATCCATATATTTTTTTGCATAAAATAAAAAGGTCAGATACTTTTCTCACAGACCTCGTAGTTTTGTTTCACGCTTTTTACTCTTTTAATTCATTTTATTAGAAAACAAAGCATGCCGTGGCCTCAACTTTGCCTAAATTCTGGGTCTTTTAGTGAACCTTAGGGCTAGTGGCCAGTGATCACCTTAGTATTTCCTGTTTTTCTTGTTGTTTAATGCTCGCATTGTCTTTCTGATGCCTGATTCTGATTTTTTTCTCTCTTTTTAAGTTGCAGTTCAATCCAGAGATGGGAGTTGTATTTGTGCTGGAGACCCTCCTGTCCTCTGCAACCAACAGCATTTCCTGTATATTCGTTTTGTGAATTGTTTCTGTGAATTGTTCTGTAATTTATGTCTGTAGCATGTCCCAAGCAGAGGATCACACTTTTGAGTCTGGTCTGCTTGAGGCTTCTTCCTCAGAGGGAGTTTTTCCTTACCACTGTTGCTCTGGGGGTTTGTAAGGTTTGACCTTACTTGTGTGAAGCACCTTGAGGCAACTCTGTTGTGATTTGGCGCTATATATAAATGAAAATAAATTGAAAAGTGGCACAACAAGGTTGGTTTATAGCGCATCTCTGACAGAATATGAGCCTCACTGCAGTCACTGTGCCCAAAGTGGTCATGATTGTTGCATAAACAGTGTAAAGATGTTGATGAGCCCTCATTAACAGCCATTTAAAGTTGTGACAAACTAGATTGGAAGTGCCATAAAGATGAAAACAACACAATCCATTTATATCCTCTTTCCTCATGGGCCAAACACATGACAAACACTCGGCACTGTGTTGTGATTGGAGATGGCAGGTTTGGTCACTCTGATCCTGTTTGATCGAGGCCGGCAGGGCACGACAAATGAGGACGCAGACAAGAAAGCCTGTGGATGTCAGGGCGGTTAGTTGGGTTCTTTTGTGTTTGTTCCAGTCACTGTAGCACAACTGACTTTTATCTTGGTCTGTGGGTCTTTTACGAGTTGACTATGCATCTATGGATGTAACTCATGCAGAAGAACATGAGGCCAAGATCTGAATAAGGTGAAGGATTAGCAGAAGGGGAAATGGTGAATAAATGAGGTTTTAAACTTGGAAAGGAGTGGACAAGCTGTGTTGAGGGCTTGGCAGAGATGAGTGTCTGACTAATGCAGCGTGTTAGTGTTAGCCAACAGTTCCTTCCTGGGCATGGGTTTCTGATTTGGAGCTTCTGCTTAATTGGACAGCTGGGTGATTTTCCCAGCAAATTTTCACAAAAGAGGATTCTGTGAGGTTCTCATCTGCTCTTTCCTCTTCTCCCTGAATGTTTTCCTAACATACTTACTGCTGTTTTTTTCTGCGTATCAGCTATCACTTTTTTTCTCCCCTCCAGGTAACAGCTTCACTGACCCGACCGTGACAAGCCCAGCAGTTATTGATACGTGAGACAAGTCTATCATAACATAATACCTTCTTCTCGTTCCACAAACTGTCAGGTTCTCTCTACCTAATGTGAAGCATAAACTCCTGGTAGCCAACGTATTATCTTACAGGAATTCTGGCTGCTTTCTGCCAGGTGAAGTTAAACATACTATATTTCATGAGTTGTTTTTGTGTGTGCTGCACTCATTTAGGTAAATGCTTCCTGTGTGACATGGATTTGATGCTTTAAAAGAAAGGTTAGGTGGTGAAACAGCTTTGCTATGAGGTCTGGTTATGGCGACACCTTGTATCTCAACTACATTCAGTCTTTTGTCCTATAAATATTAATTATGCTGCAGACATTCAAATAAAAGGGAGGAACCAAAGAAGAAGTCAAGGATTGTATGTCTAAACCATAGGTGGGTAATGATGGCCAAGACTGTAGGTTTTCCTTGCAACAAACCACTTCAGCAGATAGGTGTACTGAGGAGCTTCACCGGATCATCAATGAAATCATCTGCTGAGGTGATTGGTAGCAAGGAAAACCTTCACTGTGTCTTGGCCCTTCATGGGACACTGTTGTCCATCCCTGGTCTAAAATGTTTTACAAGTGTGATTATTAACAGATAAAGAGACAGATTGTGTGACCTGAACAATTATGCAAGACTGGTTTTAGAAGAAATGGAAAAACATTCACCTGTCACTTTATTAGGTGCACCTGTTCAATTGTTTGTTAACACAAATTGCTAATTCGCCAAAGATTTAAGTAAGGAGAAGGAGATTTAAGTGACTTTGAATGTGCCATGGTTGTTGGTGCCAGAGGGGCTGGTCTGAGTATTTCAGAATCTGCTGATCTACTGGGATTTTTACACACAACCATCTCTAGGGTTTACAGAGAATGGTCCAAAAAAGAGAATATTTCCAGTGTGCGGCAGTTGTGTGGACAAAAATGCCTCATTGATGTCAGAGGTTAGAGGAGAATGGGCAGACTGGTTGAATGGGTAACTGTGTGATGCTATCAAAGGTGGGAGTAAGTCACCATCAAGTCACTCTGAAGTCATGAATCAGGAAGTCCCAAGTCAAGGCTCAAGTCATAATATACTACCATGTGTGGACAGCTGACTTGAGACTTTACTTGGGATTTGCAGATTGATGACTTGAGAATGATTTGACAGACCTCTGGATGCTATCATGTCACTATGGACCAACATCTCTTAGGGCCCCTTCACACATAGTGTGAAAAAGTACAACTCAGGGTGACTCATGGTGGAACAGCTCGTATGAGTGAACCACAAAAACATTGAGCCGATGGGCAGGCCTGCACGATGCCGCTGCGACGATTCATGCATGTGGGAACAGAGTGCGAGCAGATGTGATGTGTAACCACATCGCGCAGCTGCTGTGAAGAAAAAAAAATACATGCTACAACGTTTTTGTGCATGCGGGAACACAGCTGTGGAAAAAAAAATACATGACACCCAGGGGATTCAAACCTGCACTTTCCAAAAGCTCTGATTGCCAGTCAGAAACTTTACCACTGAGCTACCATCGCTGTCCTGTGAAAGGTGTGGGAAAATGCCTGATATCAAGAAGGACATGGACACATTTAAAAAGAAATACAACCACACACCATATAAAACCCCCGCATTTTATTGAATCTGTGTTATCAAGCAGACAATACAAGCATGAACCATCTGTTCCTCTGTAGATGACCCATAGTCACAGTCGTACAGTCAGGAAATGACATGAATGAGAAGCAGGGCGCTCTTATCGTGTCTACATCTGCTGGTGGCATGTACAGCCGGCCCCATGTGCATGTCCTGCCCAAAACTCATGCCTTGTGGATGGCACACCGCGCGGCATGCCACAGGACAGACGCCGCGTCATGTGGAACAGAGGTCACATGGGTGGCATGACATTCAAATTGCTGCAGCGTGTTATGATCTGACAGTCCATTTCACCTGGGGTAGCCTGTCAATGTGTGTGGTGTGCATGCACTCGCTGCAGCCCATTGCAACAGCGATATATGTTTTTATGTATGTCCGCGTGATGCCAGCAAGCAGACACACGTGCGTCACAGTGGACAGTTGTTAGTTCATGTCCGTCCAAACATGGTACATGTTTCCCAGCTGTGAGGTCCAGAACCACAGATCTCCACGGCCACTCCTGTCAGTGGCCACACCCCCTGTTAATTCAGCACACACACCAACTTGTCACTGTGTCTGTTTGCAAAGCCACACTCGTGGAGGACTTAGACAAATTCCACATCCAGCTCAACAGTGATTGTCTCCTGACTGTTGTCATGGTAATAGTGCGAAAGGCCACACATTTTCTAAGTGCCATGCGAGCGGTGTTAGATGTTCGAGCATGTCACCTGGAATTTGGCCAACACCTGCTGGTTTGATGGGCTATCACAGCGCAAACTCTGTCTTTCAGCTGCTGGTGTGTGCAAATAATTGTAGCAACAGGTGTACAAGGCGTTAGAGGCGGCTACGATTTTACAGGTATTGCATACGATGCCTGCTTCATGCGCACTTCAACCAAATCAATCAATCAATCAATCAACTTTTTTCTTGTATAGCGCCAAATCACAACAAACAGTTGCCCCAAGGCGCTCCACATTGCAAGGCAAGGCCATACAATAATTATGAAACACAGTCTACGTCTAAAGCAACATAACCAAGGGATGGTCCAGGGTCACCCGATCCAGCCCTAACTATAAGCCTTAGCGAAAAGGAAAGTTTTAAGCCTAATCTTAAAAGTAGAGAGGGTATCTGTCTCCCTGATCTGAATTGGGAGCTGGTTCCACAGGAGAGGAGCCTGAAAGCTGAAGGCTCTGCCTCCCATTCTACTCTTACAAACCCTAGGAACTATAAGTAAGCCCGCAGTCTGAGAGCGAAGCGCTCTAATGGGGTAATATGGTACTATGAGGTCCCTAAGATAAGATGGGACCTGATTATTCAAAACCTTATAAGTAAGAAGAAGAATTTTAAATTCTATTCTAGCATTAACAGGAAGCCAATGAAGGGAGGCCAACACGGGTGAGATATGCTCTCTCCTGCTAGTCCCCGTCAGTACTCTAGCTGCAGCATTCTGAACCAACTGAAGGCTTTTTAGGGAACTTTTAGGACAACCTGATAATAATGAATTACAATAGTCCAGCCTAGAGGAAACAAATGCATGAATTAGTTTTTCAGCATCACTCTGAGACAAGACCTTCTGATTTTAGAGATATTGCGTAAATGCAAAAAGGCAGTCCTACATATTTGTTTAATATGCGCTTTGAATGACATATCCTGATCAAAAATAACTCCAAGATTTCTCACAGTATTACTAGAGATCAGGGAAATGCCATCCAGAGTAACGATCTGGTTAGACACCATGCTTCTAAGATTTGTGGGGCCAAGTACAATAACTTCAGTTTTATCTGAGTTTAAAAGCAGGAAATTAGAGGTCATCCATGTCTTTATGTCTGTAAGACAATCCTGCAGTTTAGCTAATTGGTGCGTATCCTCTGGCTTCATGGATAGATAAAGCTGGGTATCATCTGCGTAACAATGAAAATTTAAGCAATACCGTCTAATAATACTGCCTAAGGGAAGCATGTATAAAGTGAATAAAATTGGTCCTAGCACAGAACCTTGTGGAACTCCATAATTAACTTTAGTCTGTGAAGAAGATTCCCCATTTACATGAACAAACTGTAATCTATTAGACAAATATGATTCAAACCACCGCAGCGCAATGCCTTTAATACCTATGACATGCTCTAATCTCTGTAATAAAATTTTATGGTCAACAGTATCAAAAGCAGCACTGAGGTCCAACAGAACAAGCACAGAGATAAGTCCACTGTCCGAAGCCATAAGAAGATCATTTGTAACCTTCACTAATGCTGTTTCTGTACTATGATGAATTCTAAAACCTGACTGAAACTCTTCAAATAGACCATTCCTCTGCAGGTGATCAGTTAGCTGTTTTACAACTACCCTCTCAAGAATCTTTGAGAGAAAAGGAAGGTTGGAGATTGGCCTATAATTAGCTAAGATAGCTGGGTCAAGTGATGGCTTTTTAAGTAATGGTTTAATTACTGCCACCTTAAAGGCCTGTGGTACATAACCAACTAACAAAGATAGATTGATCATATTTAAGATTGAAGCATTAAATAATGGTAGGACTTCCTTGAGCAGCCTGGCAGGAATGGGGTCTAATAAGCATGTTGATGGTTTGGATGAAGTAACTAATGAAAATAACTCAGACAGAACAATCGGAGAGAAAGAGTCTAACCAAATACCGGCATCACTGAAAGCAGCCAAAGATAACGATACATCTTTGGGATGGTTATGAGTAATTTTTTCTCTAATAGTCAAAATTTTGCTAGCAAAGAAAGTCATGAAGCCATTACTAGTTAAAGTTAATGGAATACTCAGCTCAATAGAGCTCTGACTCTTTGTCAGCCTGGCTACAGTGCTGAAAAGAAACCTGGGGTTGTTCTTATTTTCTTCAATTAGTGATGAGTAGAAAGATGTCCTAGCTTCACGAAGGGCTTTCTTATAGAGCAACAAACTCTTTTTCCAGGCTAAGTGAAGATCTTCTAAATTAGTGAGACGCCATTTCCTCTCCAACTTACGGGTTATCTGCTTTAAGCTACGAGTTTGTGAGTTATACCACGGAGTCAGACACTTCTGATTTAAAGCTCTCTTTTTCAGAGGAGCTACAGCATCCAAAGTTGTCTTCAATGAGGATGTAAAACTATTGACAAGATACTCTAACTCCCTTACAGAGTTTAGGTAGCTACTCTGCTCTGTGTTGGTATATGACATTAGAGAACATAAAGAAGGAATCATATCCTTAAACCTAGTTACAGCGCTTTCTGAAAGACTTCTAGTGTAATGAAACTTATTCCCCACTGCAGGGTAGTCCATCAGGGTAAATGTAAATGTTATTAAAAAATGATCAGACAAAAGGGAGTTTTCAGGGAATACTGTTAAGTCTTCTATTTCCATACCATAAGTCAGAACAAGATCTAAAATATGATTAAAGTGGTGGGTGGACTCATTTACTTTTTGAGCAAAGCCGATAGAGTCTAATAATAGATTAAATGCAGTGTTGAGGCTGTCATTCTCAGCATCTGTGTGGATGTTAAAATCGCCCACTATAATTATCTTATCTGAGCTAAGCACTAAGTCGGACAAAAGGTCTGAAAATTCACAGAGAAACTCACAGTAACGACCAGGTGGACGATAGATAATAACAAATAAAACTGGTTTTTGGGACTTCCAATTTGGATGGACAAGACTAAGAGACAAGCTTTCAAATGAATTAAAGCTCTGTCTAGGTTTTTGATTAATTAATAAGCTGGAATGGAAGATTGCTGCTAATCCTCCGCCCCGGCCCGTGCTACGAGCATTCTGACAGTTAGTGTGACTCGGGGGTGTTGACTCATTTAAACTAACATATTCATCCTGCTGTAACCAAGTTTCTGTTAGGCAGAATAAATCAATACGTTGATCAATTATTATATCATTTACCAACAGGGACTTAGAAGAAAGAGACCTAATGTTTAATAGACCACATTTAACTGTTTTAGTCTGTGGTGCAATTGAAGGTGCTATATTATTTTTTCTTTTTGAATTTTTATGCTTAAATAGATTTTTGCTAGTTATTGGTGGTCTGGGAGCAGGCACCGTCTCTACGGGGATGGGGTAATAGGGGGATGGCAGGGGGAGAGAAGCTGCAGAGAGGTGTATAAGACCACAGCTCTGCCTCCTGGTCCCAACGCTAGACAGTCACAGTTTGGAGGATCCCAAAAAATTGGCCAGATTTCTAGAAATGAGAGCTGCTCCCTCTAAAGTGGGATGGATGCCGTCTCTCCTAACAAGACCAGGTTTTCCCCAGAAGCTTTGCCAATTATCAATGAAGCCCACCTCATTTTTTGGACACCACTCAGACAGCCAGCAATTCAAGGAGAACATGCGGCTAAACATGTCACTCCCGGTCTGATTGGGGAGGGGCCCAGAGAAAACAACAGAGTCCGACATTGTTTTTGCAAAGTTACACACCGATTCAATGTTAATTTTAGTGACCTCCGATTGGCGTAACCGAGTGTCATTACTGCCGACGTGAATTACAATCTTACCAAATTTACGCTTAGCCTTAGCCAGTAATTTCAAATGTCCTTCGATGTCGCCTGCTCTGGCCCCCGGAAGACAATTGACAATGGTTGCTGGTGTCGCTAACTTCACATTTCTCAAAACAGAGTCGCCAATAACCAGAGTTTGATCCTCGGCGAGTGTATCGTCGAGTGGGGAAAAACGGTTAGAGATGTGAACGGGTTGACGGTGTACACGGGGCTTCTGTTTAGGGCTACGCTTCCTCCTCACAGTCACCCAGTCAGCCTGCCTTCCCGACTGCACGGGGTCTGCCAGGGGGGAACTAACGGCGGCTAAGCTACCTTGGTCCGCACCGACTACAGGGGCCTGGCTAGCTGTAGAATTTTCCACGGTGCGGAGCCGAGCCTCCAATTCGCCCAGCCTGGCCTCCAAAGCTACGAATAAGCTGCACTTATTACATGTACCGTTACTGCTAAAAGAGGCCGAGGAATAACTAAACATTTCACACCCAGAGCAGAAAAGTACGGGAGAGACAGGAGAAGCCACCATGCTAAAACGGCTAAGAGCTAGTAGCTACGCTAAGCTAGCGGATTCCCAAACAGGGAATCCAACACTAGACAGGCTGTGGAGCAGCACAGGTAACGCACGACAACAGTGCTAAAATAAAATAAAAATCCACTAGACAGGCTGTGGAGCAGCACAGGTAACGCACAACAACAGTGCTAAAAAATAAAATAAAATAAAAATAAAAATCCACTGGACAGGCTGTGGAGCAGCACAGGCAACGCACGACAACAGTGCTAAAATAAAATAAAAATCCACTAGACAGGCTGTGGAGCAGCACAGGTAACGCACAACAACAGTGCTAAAAAATAAAATAAAATAAAAATAAAAATCCACTGGACAGGCTGTGGAGCAGCACAGGTAACGCACAACAACAGTGCTAAAAAATAAAATAAAATAAAAATAAAAATCCACTGGACAGGCTGTGGAGCAGCACAGGCAACGCACGACAACAGTGCTAAAACAAAATAAAAATCCACTAGACAGGCTGTGGAGCAGCACAGGTAACGCACGACAACAGTGCTAAAACAAAATAGAAATCCACTAGACAGGCTGTGGAGCAGCACAGGTAACGCACAACAACAGTGCTAAAACAAAATAAAAATCCACTAGACAGGCTGTGGAGCAGCACAGGTAACGCACAACAACAGTGCTAAAACAAAATAAAAATCCACTAGACAGGCTGTGGAGCAGCACAGGTAACGCACGACAACAGTGCTAAAACAAAATAAAAATCCACTAGACAGGCTGTGGAGCAGCACAGGTAACGCACAACAACTAGTGCCTAAAACAAAATAAAAATCCACTAGGACAGGCTGTGGAGCAGCACAGGTAACGCACAACAATAGTGCCTAAAAATAAATAAATAAATAAAATCCACTGGACAGGCTGTGGAGCAGCACAGGCAACGCACGACAACAGTGCTAAAACAAAATAAAAATCCACTAGACAGGCTGTGGAGCAGCACAGGTAACGCACGACAACAGCGCTAAATAAAAATCCACTGGACAGGCTGTGGAGCAGCACAGGTAACGCACGACAACAGCGCCCAAAAAAATAAAATAAAAATCAAAATCCACTGGACAGGCTGTGGAGCAGCACAGGTAACGCACGACAACAGTGGTAAAAAATAAAATAAAAATAAAAAAATAAAAATAAAAATCCACTGGACAGGCTGTGGAGCAGCACAGGTAACGCACGACAACAGTGCTAAAAAATAAAATAAAAATCCACTGGACAGGCTGTGGAGCAGCACAGGTAACGCACGACAACAGTGCTAAAAAAAAAAAAAAAATAAATAAATAAATAAATAAATAAAATAAAATAATAAAATAAAAATCCACTGGACAGGCTGCGGAGCAGCACAGGTAACACACGACAACAGTGCCAAAAAAAATAAAATCAAAATCAAAATCCACTGGACAGGCTGTGGAGCAGCACAGGCAACGCACGACAACAGTGCTAAAAACAAAATAAAAATCCACTAGACAGGCTGTGGAGCAGCACAGGTAACGCACGACAACAGTGCTAAAATAAAATAAAAATCCACTAGACAGGCTGTGGAGCAGCACAGGTAACGCACAACAACAGTGCTAAAAAATAAAATAAAATAAAAATCCACTGGACAGGCTGTGGAGCAGCACAGGCAACGCACGACAACAGTGCTAAAACAAAATAAAAATCCACTAGACAGGCTGTGGAGCAGCACAGGTAACGCACGACAACAGCGCTAAATAAAAATCCACTGGACAGGCTGTGGAGCAGCACAGGTAACGCACGACAACAGCGCCCAAAAAAATAAAATCAAAATCAAAATCCACTGGACAGGCTGTGGAGCAGCACAGGTAACGCACGACAACAGTGGTAAAAAATAAAATAAAAATCCACTGGACAGGCTGTGGAGCAGCACAGGTAACGCACGACAACAGTGCTAAAAAATAAAATAAAAATCCACTGGACAGGCTGTGGAGCAGCACAGGTAACACACGACAACAGTGCTAAAAAATAAAATAAAAATCCACTGGACAGGCTGTGGAGCAGCACAGGTAACGCACGACAACAGTGCTAAAAAAAAAAAATAATAAATAAATAAATAAATAAAAAAAAAATAAAAAATAAATAAAATAAAATAATAAAATAAAAATCCACTGGACAGGCTGTGGAGCAGCACAGGTAACACACGACAACAGTGCTAAAAAATAAAATAAAAATCCACTGGACAGGCTGTGGAGCAGCACAGGTAACGCACGACAACAGTGCTAAAAAAAAAAAATAAATAAATAAATAAAATAAAATAATAAAATAAAAATCCACTGGACAGGCTGTGGAGCAGCACAGGTAACGCACGACAACAGTGCTAAAAAATAAAATAAAAATCCACTGGACAGGCTGTGGAGCAGCACAGGTAACGCACGACAACAGTGCTAAAAAAAAAAAAAAAATAAATAAATAAATAAAAAAAATAAAAAATAAATAAAATAAAATAATAAAATAAAAATCCACTGGACAGGCTGTGGAGCAGCACAGGTAACACACGACAACAGTGCTAAAAAAAAATAAATAAATAAAAATAATAAAAAAAATAAAATAAAATAAAATAATAAAATAAAAATCCACTGGACAGGCTGTGGAGCAGCACAGGTAACACACGACAACAGTGGTAAAAAATAAAATAAAAATCCACTGGACAGGCTGTGGAGCAGCACAGGTAACACACGACAACAGTGCCAAAAATAAAATAAAAATCCACTGAACAGGCTGTGGAGCAGCACAGGTAACACACGACAACAGTGGTAAAAAATAAAATAAAAATCCACTGGACAGGCTGTGGAACAGCACAGGTAACGCATGACAACAGTGGTAAAAAATAAAATAAAAATCCACTGAACAGGCTGTGGAGCAGCACAGGTAACACACGACAACAGTGCCAAAAAATAAAATAAAAATCCACTGAACAGGCTGTGGAGCAGCACAGGTAACACACGACAACAGTGCTAAAAAATAAAATAAAAATCCACTGAACAGGCTGTGGAGCAGCACAGGTAACACACGACAACAGTGGTAAAAATAAAATAAAAATCCACTGAACAGGCTGTGGAGCAGCACAGGTAACACACGACAACAGTGGTAAAAAATAAAATAAAAATCCACTGAACAGGCTGTGGAACAGCACAGTTAACGCACGACAACAGTGCTAAAAAATAAAATAAAAATCCACTGAACAGGCTGTGGAGCAGCACAGGTAACGCATGACAACAGTGGTAAAAAATAAAATAAAAATCCACTGAACAGGCTGTGGAGCAGCACAGGTAACACACGACAACAGTGGTAAAAAATAAAATAAAAATCCACTGAACAGGCTGTGGAGCAGCACAGGTAACACACGACAACAGTGCTAAAAAATAAAATAAAAATCCACTGAACAGGCTGTGGAGCAGCACAGGTAACACACGACAACAGTGCTAAAAAATAAAATAAAATCCACTGAACAGGCTGTGGAGCAGCACAGGTAACACACGACAACAGTGGTAAAAATAAAATAAAAATCCACTGAACAGGCTGTGGAGCAGCACAGGTAACACACGACAACAGTGCTAAAAAATAAAATAAAAATCCACTGAACAGGCTGTGGAGCAGCACAGGTAACACACGACAACAGCGCCAAAAAATAAAATAAAAATCCACTGAACAGGCTGTGGAGCAGCACAGGTAACACACGACAACAGTGCTAAAAAATAAAATAAAAATCCACTGAACAGGCTGTGGAGCAGCACAGGTAACACACGACAACAGTGGTAAAAATAAAATAAAAATCCACTGAACAGGCTGTGGAGCAGCACAGGTAACACACGACAACAGTGGTAAAAAATAAAATAAAAATCCACTGAACAGGCTGTG
Source organism: Thalassophryne amazonica (assembly GCF_902500255.1). Lineage (NCBI taxonomy): Eukaryota > Metazoa > Chordata > Actinopteri > Batrachoidiformes > Batrachoididae > Thalassophryne > Thalassophryne amazonica. The sequence continues at coordinate 71,373,055 of NC_047110.1, forward strand.
GAACAGCACAGTTAACGCACGACAACAGTGCTAAAAAATAAAATAAAAATCCACTGAACAGGCTGTGGAGCAGCACAGTTAACGCACGACAACAGTGGTAAAAATAAAATAAAAATCCACTGAACAGGCTGTGGAGCAGCACAGGTAACACACGACAACAGTGCTAAAAAATAAAATAAAAATCCACTGAACAGGCTGTGGAGCAGCACAGGTAACACACGACAACAGCGCCAAAAAATAAAATAAAAATCCACTGAACAGGCTGTGGAGCAGCACAGGTAACACACGACAACAGTGCTAAAAATAAAATAAAATCCACTGAACAGGCTGTGGAGCAGCACAGGTAACACACGACAACAGTGGTAAAAATAAAATAAAAATCCACTGAACAGGCTGTGGAGCAGCACAGGTAACACACGACAACAGTGGTAAAAAATAAAATAAAAATCCACTGAACAGGCTGTGGAACAGCACAGTTAACGCACGACAACAGTGCTAAAAAATAAAATAAAAATCCACTGAACAGGCTGTGGAGCAGCACAGTTAACGCACGACAACAGTGGTAAAAATAAAATAAAATCCACTGAACAGGCTGTGGAGCAGCACAGGTAACACACGACAACAGTGGTAAAAAATAAAATAAAAATCCACTGAACAGGCTGTGGAACAGCACAGTTAACGCACGACAACAGTGCTAAAAAATAAAATAAAAATCCACTGAACAGGCTGTGGAGCAGCACAGGTAACACACGACAACAGTGGTAAAAAATAAAATAAAAATCCACTGAACAGGCTGTGGAACAGCACAGTTAACGCACGACAACAGTGCTAAAAAATAAAATAAAAATCCACTGAACAGGCTGTGGAACAGCACAGTTAACGCACGACAACAGTGCTAAAAAATAAAATAAAAATCCACTGAACAGGCTGTGGAACAGCACAGTTAACGCACGACAACAGTGCTAAAAAATAAAATAAAAATCCACTGAACAGGCTGTGGAGCAGCACAGGTAACACACGACAACAGTGGTAAAAAATAAAATAAAAATCCACTGGACAGGCTGTGGAGCAGCACAGGCAACGCACGACAACAGTGCTAAAAAATAAAATAAAAATCCACTGGACAGGCTGTGGAGCAGCACAGGTAACGCACGACAACAGTGCTAAAATAAAATAAAAATCCACTAGGCAGGCTGTGGAGCAGCACGACAACAGTGCTAAAAAATAAAATAAAAATAAAAACGAAAGCGTTAGCAAGCTAGTTAGCTTGCCAACGCTGATGAAGGTTAGCTGATAAAAGAGCTCCGTCGCGATGCTTCGACCGTTAGAGGTCTTCTTTAGGCGTTGGAGCACGGTGAAAAAGTAAAAAAAAGTAAAAAAGTCTTGAAAAAGACTTAATTCAAAGAACTCAAACAGCTCAGTTCAAACAGCTAACAGATACAGCAGAACACCGCTGTGCTCCGGAACCAGGAATTTGCACTATGTGTGAAGGGGCCCTTAGGAATGTTTCCAACACCTTGTTGAATCTATGCCATGAAGAATTAAGGCAGTTCTGAAAGCAAAAGTGGGTCCAACCAGGTACTTGAATGGTGTACCTGATAAAACAGCCAATGCATGTATAGTACTGTGCAAAACTGATCTGCACCACAGAGTACTGATCAATAAATGTATTTATTTATTTTTTTAATTTTTTTATCTCAAGTGGCAGTTACAAAACACACCTACATATGTGTCCTGTTTGGTGGATGTCAGAGTGAAATAAATAACAAAATAAATAAATACATTTTCAAGATTAAATCCAATGACTTTGACTTTTGTAGAAACTAACCCTTTAAGGGGCAGTTCCAGTGTTGGCCTTTATCCACATACTACGCTTCGTGGAAAACATAAAAATGATCTCAGAGGAGTAGGCAAAGGCAGACAGACAGACAGACAAATGCTGCTTAAACTGTTGTTGTTGTCCACCCGCTCACCAGCTCAGCCAGCTGATCATTGGCGATGGCCAAGGCTGGTTCAGATCAAGTTCTGAAATTGAGAATTTCATATTAAATACTATAGTCATTACAGGGTCTGTGCATGCACAAGTCAGGATTCTCACCAGGATTTTTTCACTGCATAGGGGGGATTAGCAGGGTATAACTGCACAACAAGCATTGTAGGTGCAAGTATTGTAGGAGGGTCCGGGGGCATCCTACGAGAAAATTTTTAAATTTATAACTCTTTTAAACACCATTTCCTGTGTTTTGAGTGCCACTTTGTGTTGCTAACTGGAACATTAAATAACGTGTGACGTCCTTTCAAAAAGAAAAAAACAAAACAAACAAACAGAAAAGCCCCCCTATACTGGTTAAATAACACCATAGGGGCCCAAATCACAGCATAAGGGATCCAAATCACAGCATAGGGTCCCCTGCAAGTACATAGATTGCTTGAATATTTTAGAAAGTGGTCACATATTTTACATAACCTGAAAAGTGATCACAAATTTTACAGGTGTACAAGGGAAGGCTGAAAAGTTCTAAGGCTCACTATAATGCAGTTAATGCATTACTCCTTCATGGGGAGCCTTAGAACTTTTCAGCCTACCCTTGTATAATCGATTTATACATATTTGGTTCTTGTAGTTTTGATCATGGTTTAAAATGTTTAGCCACATTAAATTTGACTTTTTTGGTACAATACTGGATGTCAGTGGTTCTCAAAGTGTGGGACATGGCCCACTGGGTATCACAGATAGGACATGAAAGGTCATTTAAAATAAATGTAAAAAAAACAAAAGAAAAAAAAAACAGGATTTAACTTTAAAATGAAATCAGAAGTATTAAAACTAAGCCATGTAATTTGAATTTTGTTATTCTTATTTTATGTGACATAGTTTAACATATTGCATATGTGGAAATACTTCATCTTAGTCTCTTGTGTTGATCAGAATTGTGATTTCAGGTTTTTGAGAAGGTCCCAGATGATTTTCTGATTTGGGGATGGCTGTTGTAAGTTTTATTAGTTTAGAACAGGAAATGAAGAATATATATGTGAAAATGTGACAACACCTGGCGAACAGTCAGATGAACAACACTCTGTGTCACATTTCTTGTGTTTTCAGCCATAAATTAAAATTAGGTGCAATTTCCTTTTGACTAATTGCTGTGGAATTGGTGCTGTTGTATCAGCCTCCCTGGGGCTTCACAAAGCCAGTTTGTAGCTGGAACTATGGCACTCTGAATGCTGTCAGGATAAGTACAGGCAGGCAGCAGAGAGGTGTGAACAAGAAAGGGACATGACAGACAAAATAAGCCACAGGTTTGTTGCCATGTTCCACGAGTATGTCTAGTTTTTTAATTTGCTTCATTAAATGTATTCATTCATTTATTTATTTGCCAATGTCACTGGCAAAAACATTCAAATCCAAAGGAGTGTTTGGACTGGAAATTGGGCTGAGGTTGAGATGTTAAATTAGCGTGTTGGGACAGGAGTTGGAGTTTGTGTTTCAAGTTAGGAGTTGGGGTGAGAAGTGGTGGTTACTGTTATTGTTCAGAGTTAGTATTAGGATTAAGGCCAACAGTTAGGGATTCAGGTTGTAACCCAGTTACACTGTAGCCTGGTGGGAGGTGGTCTGTCCCCAAACAACCATTGTGCAACCAACTGAAACGCAACACTTTTGGTTTTGCTCCCATTTTGTATGAGATGAACTCAAAGATCTAAAACTTTTTCCACATACACAATATCACCATTTCCCTCAAATATTGTTCACAAACCAGTCTAAATCTGTGATAGTGAGCACTTCTCCTTTGCTGAGATAATCCATCCCACCTCACAGGTGTGCCATACCAATATGCTGATTAGACACCATGATTAGTGCACAGGTGTGCCGTAGACTGCCCACAATAAAAGGCCACTCTGAAAGGTGCAGTTTTGTTTTATTGGGGGGATACCAGTCAGTATCTGGTGTGACCACCATTTGCCTCATGCAGTGCAACACATCTCCTTCGCATAGAGTTGATCAGGTTGTCAATTGTGGCCTGTGGAATGTTGGTCCACTCGTCTTCAATGGTTGTGCGAAGGATATTGGCAGGAACTGGTACACGCTGTCCTATACGCCAGTCCAGAGCATCCCAAACATGCTCAATGGGTGACATGTCCAGTGAGTATGCTGGCCATGCAAGAACTGGGACATTTTCAGCTTCCAAGAATTGTGTACAGATCCTTGCAACATGGGGCCGTGCATTATCCTGCTGCAACATGAGGTGATGTTCTTGGATGGCACAACAATGGGCCTCAGGATCTCGTCACGGTATCTCTGTGCTTTCAAAATGCCATCAATAAAATGCACCTGTGTTCTTCGTCCATAACAGACGCCTGCCCATACCATAACCCCACCGCCACCATGGGCCACTCGATCCACAACATTGACATCAGAAAACCGCTCACCCACACGGCGCCACACATGCTGTCTGCCATCTGCCCTGGACAGTGTGAACCGGGATTCATCCGTGAAGAGAACACCTCTCCAACGTGCCAAATGGCAGCGAATGTGAGCATTTGCCCACTCCAGTCGGTTACGACGACGAACTGGAGTCAGGTCGAGACCCCGATGAGGACGATGAGCATGCAGATGAGCTTCCCTGAGATGGTTTCTGACAGTTTGTGCAGAAATTCTTTGGTTATGCAAACCGATTGTTTCTGTTGTGTGGGCCACTGAAGGGGAGGTACTGCTGGCCCACCACCACCAGAGGGCACCCTGCCTGGAGTGCGGGCTCCAGGCACCAGAGGGCGCTGCCGCCTCACAGGAGCAGCCGGGCTGACAGCTGTCACTTGTCACCTATGACAGCTGTCACCAATCATCCGATCGTCAGTGGTATATCAGCAAGACGACATCTCCACCTCTTTGCCGAGATATCGCTCTACCGAGGAGGTAACGTTCTCAGCTGACTGTGTTGTCTTCCTGACAGGAATATCTGTTGCTTGTGTGTGTTGGACAGCAGATATTCTGTTTCTTTTTGTTTCGACGAGAGGTGGAGGTGGTTTTCCCACCATACGTGTTGCTGGGTGCACACGCACCCACATCTAACTGTTTTTGTTCCTCGCCAGCAGTACCAGATCTGACAAGCGGAGGCAGTGGCCACCTGGGAGTTCGGGACTTGGCGTCTCCATTATTCCCGGGTTTCGTTGGCGGAGGAAATCGTGCGGTTCCGGTTCTGCTTTGGACAGACGTCTCTTATCTTCGAGCCTGCCCACGTGACACATTTTTGTGAATTGACTACTTGTCTACAATTGTAATTCGCTGTGTTGGTTGTGCTTCTTCACAACAGTAAAGTGTTGTTATTTGACTTCCTCCATTGTCCGTTCATTTGCGCCTGTGGGTCCGTGTTCCTACACTTTCACAACAGGATATCTCGGCCAACGTCATGGACCCCGAGGGGCGTCAACCGGCTGTTGAACGGCCAATGGAAGAACAGGGCGCACAGGCGTCTGCAGGAGGAATGATCGGTGAGTTGCAGCGAATCCTCACCGCCTTTACGGCTTGGTTGGATCTAATGACCGAGCAGAACGTCATCCTTAACCGCAGGGTGGAGGCTCTCGCCGCGCAGGTGGAAGCGCGCCCTCAGGGCGCTGCTGCGGCTCCCCCTCCTGTCGATCCTGTGCGCAACAGTGACGTTCCACAGGTCGTTCAACGACCCCTCCCACCTTCCCCTGAAGCATACATAAGCCCTCCAGAGCCGTACGGGGGTTGTGTGGAGACGTGCGCAGACTTCCTTATGCAGTGTTCACTCGTCTTCGCACAACGTCCCGTCATGTACGCGACTGATGCTAGCAAGATAGCTTATGTGATAACTCTGCTTCGCGGTGAGGCACGCACTTGGGCTACAGCGCTCTGGGAGCAAAATTCACGGCTCCTTCAGACATATGATGGGTTTGTGAGGGAGTTCAGAACAGTGTTCGATCACCCAAATAGAGGAGAGACCGCTTCAGCCGTGCTGCTGTCAATGAGACAGGGGCGCCGGAGCGCACCTGCTTATGCAGTCGACTTCCGCATCGCGGCTGCGAGGTCCGGCTGGAATAGCACTGCCCTCCGTGCCGCCTTCGTAAACGGACTGTCATTGGTCCTGAAGGAGCACCTGGTGGCTAAGGACGAACCGCGGGATTTAGACGGGCTTATTGATCTGGTTATACGATTAGACAATCGGTTAGAAGAACGCCGTCGGGAACGAGACGAAGGGCGTGGCCGGGCATGCGCCGTCCCTCTCCCTTCCGGTTCCGACCGAGCTCCGCCCTCCCCATGCTCCACGGCCTCTACGCTCCGTGTGGTTACAGCTCCCCCTGCTGATGAAGCTATGGACACGAGCAGGGCCACATTTAGACCACCGGATAGACAGAGGAGGCTGGTCCGCGGAGCGTGCTTTGTTTGTGGCTCAATACAGCATCAAGTGAGGGACTGCCCCAAGCGGTTAAACAACCAACGCCCGCCCCTAGAAACTGGGCTAGGGGTGGGTCAAGACATTCACGTGGGACACACCCATATTGCCACACGACTCCCAGTTACAATCCTTTATGGGGATTTAACCCTTCAGGCCCCAGCACTGGTGGACACGGGCTCTGAAGGGAATTTGCTAGACAGCAAATGGGCCAGGGAGGCAGGGCTCCCTCTGGTGGCACTTACTTTACCTGTGCGAGTACGGGCACTAGATGGCTCCCTTCTCCCTTTAATCACACATAAGACACCCCCAGTAACTCTGCTGGTGTCAGGAAACCACCGGGAGGAGATCGAGTTTTTTGTGACTCCTGCCACCTCCCGTGTGATCCTCGGGTTCCCCTGGATGTTAAAACACAATCCCCGGATCGATTGGCCGTCTGGGGTAGTGGTACAGTGGAGCGAGACCTGCCATCGGGTGTGTTTAGGTTCCTCGGTTCCTCCCGGTTCCCAGGCTAGGGAGGAGGTCAGAGTCCCGCCCAATCTTGGGACAGTGCCGGTGGAGTACCATGACCTTGTGGATGTGTTCAGTAAGGATCTGGTGCTCACCCTTCCCCTGCACCGCCCGTACGATTGTGCCATTGATTTGGTTCCAGGCGTTGAGTTCCCGTCCAGCAGGCTGTACAACCTCTCACGACCGGAGCGCGAATCAATGGAGACCTACATCCGGGACTCTTTAGCTGCCGGGTTGATCCGGAATTCCACCTCCCCGATGGGTGCTGGTTTCTTTTTTGTGGGGAAAAAAGATGGCGGACTTCGTCCATGCATTGATTACAGGGGGCTGAACGAAATCACGGTTCGTAACCGATACCCGTTGCCCTTGTTGGATTCAGTGTTCACGCCCCTGCATGGAGCCCAAATATTCACTAAGCTAGATCTTAGAAATGCGTATCACCTGGTTCGGATCCGGAAGGGAGACGAGTGGGAGACGGCATTTAACACCCCCTTAGGTCACTTTGAGTACCTGGTCATGCCGTTCGGTCTTACAAACGCCCCCGCGACATTCCAAGCATTGGTTAATGATGTCTTGCGGGATTTCCTGCACTGATTCGTCTTCGTATATCTGGACGATATACTCATCTTTTCTCCAGATCCTGAGACCCATGTCCGGCATGTACGTCAGGTCCTGCAGCGGTTGTTGGAGAACCGGCTGTTTGTGAAGGGCGAGAAGTGTGAGTTTCACCGCACTTCTTTGTCCTTCCTGGGATTTATAATCTCCCCTAACTCCGTCGCCCCTGATCCGGCCAAGGTCGCGGCGGTGAGAGATTGGCCCCAACCTACCAGCCGTAGGAAGCTGCAACAGTTCCTCGGCTTTGCAAATTTCTACAGGAGGTTCATTAAGGGCTACAGTCAGGTAGTTAGCCCCCTGACAGCCCTGACCTCTCCAAAAGTCCCCTTCACCTGGTCGGATCGGTGCGATGCCGCGTTCAAGGAGTTGAAACGGCGCTTCTCGTCTGCACCCGTGCTGGTGCAGCCCGATCCTAGTCGTCAGTTTGTGGTTGAAGTGGACACCTTGGACTCAGGGATAGGAGCTGTGCTTTCCCAGAGCGGAGAGACCGATAAGGTCCTTCACCCGTGTGCCTATTTTTCCCGCAGGTTGACCCCGGCCGAACGGAACTATGACGTCGGCAATCGAGAACTCCTTGCGGTGAAAGAGGCTCTTGAAGAGTGGAGACATCTGTTGGAGGGAACGTCCGTGCCATTCACGGTTTTCACTGACCACCGGAACCTGGAGTATATCAGGACCGCCAAGCGGCTGAACCCCAGGCAAGCCCGCTGGTCACTGTTCTTCGGCCGTTTTGACTTCCGGATCACCTACCACCCCGGGACCAAAAACCAGAGATCGGATGCCTTGTCCCGGGTGCATGAAGACGAAGTCAAAATGGAGTTGTCAGATCCACCGGAACCCATCATCCCGGAGTCCGCTATCGTGGCCACCCTCACCTGGGACGTAGAGAAAACCGTCCGGGAGGCCCTGGCACGGAGCCCGGACCCCGGAACAGGGCCGAAGAACAAACTTTACGTCCCACCAGAGGCCAGGGCTGCAGTACAAACTTTACGTCCCACCAGAGGCCAGGGCTGCAGTCCTGGACTTCTGTCATGGCTCCAAGTTCTCCTGTCATCCGGGGGTGCGAAGAACCGTGGCAGTTGTCCGGCAGCGCTTCTGGTGGGCGTCCCTGGAGGCCGACGTCTGGGATTATATCCAGGCCTGCACCACCTGCGCCAGGGGCAAGGCTGACCACCGCAGGGCATCGGGACTGCTCCAGCCGCTGCCTGTGCCTCATCGCCCCTGGTCCCACATCGGCCTGGATTTTGTCACGGGCCTCCTGCCGTCCCAGGGCAACACCACCATCCTCATGATAGTGGACCGATTCTCCAAGGCGGCCCACTTCATGGCCCTCCCGAAGCTCCCGACTGCCCAGGAGACAGCGGACCTCCTGGTCCACCACGTTGTCCGGCTGCATGGGATTCCAACAGACATCGTCTCCGACTGCGGTCCCCAGTTCTCCTCGCAAGTCTGGAGGAGCTTCTGCCGGGAACTGGGGGCCACGGTGAGTCTCTCATCCGGGTATCATCCTCAGACCAACGGGCAAGCAGAACGGGCCAATCAGGAGGTGGAACAGGCCCTGCGCTGCGTGACGGCCGCGCACCCGGCGGCCTGGAGTACCCATTTGGCCTGGATCGAGTATGCCCATAACAGCCAGGTGTCTTCAGCCACCGGCCTCTCCCCTTTTGAGGTGTGTCTGGGGTACCAGCCCCCGTTGTTTCCGGTGGTTGAGGGAGAGGTCGGTGTGCCCTCGGTCCAGGCCCACCTGCGGAAATGCCGTCGGGTGTGGCGTGCCGCCCGTTCTGCTTTGCTAAAGGCCCGGATGAGGGCAAAAGCCCATGCAGACCGTCGGCGGACCCCGGCCCCTGCGTATCGGCCAGGGCAGGAAGTGTGGTTGTCAACAAAGGACATTCCTCTAAAAGTGGACTCCCCCAAACTGCAGGATCGTTACATCGGTCCCTTCACAATCCTCAAGGTCATCAGTCCAGCCGCAGTGAGGCTTCAGCTTCTGGCCTCACTGTGGATCCATCCTGTTTTCCATGTGTCCCGGATAAAGCTGCATCACACCTCACCCCTCTGTACTCCGGGTCTGGCACCACCTCCTGCCCGAATCATCGATGGCGAGCCGGCTTGGACTGTGCGCCGGCTCTTGGATGTCCATAGGATGGGCCGGGGCTTCCAGTATTTGGTGGACTGGGAGGGGTACGGACCCGAAGAACGCTCCTGGATGAAGAGCAGCTTCATCCTGGACCCGGCCCTCCTGGCCGATTTCTACCGCCGCCACCCGGACAAGCCTGGTGCCCGCCTCCTGGCGCCCGTTGAGGGGGGGGTCCTGTTGTGTGGGCCACTGAAGAGGAGGTACTGCTGGCCCACCACCACCAGAGGGCACCCTGCCTGGAGTGCCTGCTCCAGGCATCAGAGGGTGCTGCCGCCTCACAGGAGCAGCCGGGGTGACAGCTGTCACCAATCATCCGATCTTCAGTGGTATATCAGCAAGATGACATCTCCACCTCTTTGCCGAGATATCGCTCTACCGAGGAGGTAACGTTCTCAGCTGACTGTGTTGTCTTCCTGACAGGAATATCTGTTGCTTGTGTGTGTTGGACAGCAGATATTCTGTTTCTTTTTGTTTCGGCGAGAGGTGGAGGTGGTTTTCCCACCATACGTGTTGCTGGGTGCACACGCACCCACATCTAACTGTTTTTGTTCCTCGCCAGCAGTACCAGATCCGACAAGCGGAGGCAGTGACCACCTGGGAGTTCGGGACTTGGCGGCTCCAGTATTCCCGGGGTTCGGTGGCGGAGGAAATCGTGCGGTTCCGGTTCTGCTTTGGGCAGATGTCTCTTATCTTCGAGCCTGCCCACGTGACACATTTTTGTGAATTGACTACTTGTCTACAATTGTAATTCGCCATGTTGGTTGTGCTTCTTCACAACAGTAAAGTGTTGTTATTTGACTTCCTCCATTGTCCGTTCATTTGCGCCCCCTGTTGTGGGTCCGTGTTCCTACACTTTCACAACAGTTTCCGCAACTGTCTGAGTGGCTGGTCTCAGACGATCTTGGAGGTGAACATGCTGGATGTGGAGGTCCTGGGCTGGTGTGGTTACACGTGGTCTACAGTTGTGAGGCTGGTTCTATGTACTGCCAAATTCTCTGAAACACCTTTGGAGACGGCTTATGGTAGAGAAATGAACATTCAATACACGAGCAACAGCTCTGGTTGACATTCCTTCTGTCAGCATGCCAATTGCATGCTCCCTCAAATCTTGCGACATCTGTGGCATTGTGCTGTGTGATAAAACTGCACCTTTCAGAGTGGCCTTTTATTGTGGGCAGTCTAAGGCACACCTGTGCACTAATCATGGTGTCTAATCAGCATCTTGATATGGCACACCTGTGAGGTGGGATGGATTATCTCAGCAAACGAGTAGTGCTCACTATCACAGATTTAGTGTTGTGTGGGCCGCTGAAGAGGAGGTACTGCTGGCCCACCATCACCAGAGGGCGCCCTGCCTGGAGTGCGGGCTCCAGGCACCAGAGGGCGCCGCCGCCTCACGGGAGCAGCCTCGGTGACAGCTGTCACCCATCACCTGAGACAGCTGACGGCAATCATCAGTGGGGTATATCAGCAGGACGGCATCTCCACCTCATTGCCGAGATATCGTTTCTACCAGAGAGGTAACATATCAAAGCCTACTGAGTACACAGTTTTGACTGAGCTAGTTATTGGTTTACTGTTCCAACGAGAGGTGGAGGTACCTTTCCTGCCGTTCGGAGTTCTGAGTGCAAACGCGCCCCCATCTAACTGTTCTTTTTCCCTCGCCAGCAGTACCAGGTCCGACACGCGGAGGCAGTGGCCACCTGGGAGTTCGGGACTTGGCGGCTCCAGTATTCCCGGGGTCCTGTGGCGGAGGAAGCCGTGTGGTTCCGGTCTTACCTTGGAGAGGCGTCTCCTATCTTCGAGCCTGCCCACACGACACCTTTGTGTATTGACTTTTGTCCATTTCTGTAATTGGTTGTATTCGTTGTGCACATTCACAACAGTAAAGCGTTGTTATTTTGACTTACTCCATTGTCCGTTCATTTGCGCCCCCTGTTGTGGGTCCGTGTTCCTACACTTTCCCAACATTTAGACTGGTTTGTGAACAATATTTGACGGAAATGGTGATATTGTGTATGTGGAAAAAAGTTTGAGATCTTTGAGTTCATCTCATACAAAATGGGAGCAAAACCAAAAGTGTTGCGTTTATATTTTTGTTGAGTGTATATGAGCAATACGCCAATCTTCTCTAATGTCATCCAAACCCACTATTACACACAATTAATCCTGAGTGCAGACAGCAATGATGAGTCCGTGAGCTGCTGTATGAATGAAATTTGACCGTCACTGTCCAAGGTGCTGAACCTCACAAAAAATAAATAAATACATATATAAATAAATTAATTGACAACACATTCTCCTACACCTCCTCATACAAGATGAGTTTCTTTTCAAAGACACATTCAAATATTTGAGTTTGTCTTTAAATATAAAGGGGCACATTTAGCTAGAGAGCTGTTTTTCTGACTGTAGTTTATTGCTGAACCTACGTGTGGACACATGATAGCACGTGGCACAGTACTAATAAGGACAGGATGGACACAGTGACAATGTGGTAATTTGTGTAGAATGATCTTATTGTGAAAACAAAATGTGGTGCATGCATGATCATGCACATGAGCCAGTAAGAAAAAAGTGGGAACATTATAATAAAAAAATGTACTCAACCTACAATGAATCCTAATTTATTATTATTATAATTGTTATTATCATCTCTGTATTTATTTTAAGTTTTTGTAATACCTGGCCCACACAGCGTTGCAAGGGGACTGCATCTAGATGCAGAATCGGTCAGAATTAACATCCCAGAGCTGGTGTTTGTGTGTAGATGGCAACAGATTTGCAACACATTGCAACAGATTTGCATTGTTCTCATGTTTGTCGCAGTCTTTTGCTATATTATTGCATACAGATTGCATGTAATTGCCAAGTTGGCCTTGTCCACTCACACAACCACTGCCTGGCTGCCCAACTGACTGCAGGTGTTCACAAACCTGTGTCAGGATTCATGGTTGCAACATGATAGCAAGGTGAATGCAAACCTTGGCACTAATTTGGGTCACACTGTGGTCTCCAAACAATGTTTTTTTTTTTTATTTGAGTGATTTGGGCATTAGGGATTAGGGTTAGTTTTAGGATCAGCAATTATTGTTAAGTTTAGAGTAGTGGTAGAGTTAGGTGTTAGAGATAGAGGTGGGGTTATGTCTGGAGTGAGGAGTTATGGTTAGTGTTTAGACTTTGGGCTACATTTATATGGTAGGGGTAAAGTTAGTGTTGCTTTATACTGTTGTTCTCACTTACAAAGGACCTCGGAGGAGTAGGCAACCCTGGTGACGCACATGGCTCCCTCTTAATCTGGCCTCCCCCACAGTCTGCGGTTGTCGACAAGACCACTTCGGTCTCGCATATACATATACAAGGACAGAAACTGATATGAACCCACCTGCACACATGGATGCACGCTCCCCCCACCCCCACCTCCCCTTGTGTTTCTGTCCCCACCCCACCACCCCGGCCTCCGCACTTGCCACTCCTTCCACCTCGGGAGGCTACGTGGCACAGCTGCAGCAGCTCCCCCTAAGCTCAGCTGCACGGCATGGTTGCTGCGGCCACCCACACTCACATTGCCTGAATTTGGATGACGGACTGTTTCAAAGTTTAGAGTACATTAACAATCAAATGTATATGTGCAGTTGTTTTAATTCTGATGTGTGCCATTATTATGTTCAACGAGTAAAAATTGTGAATTAATTGCTGTATTTTTGTCTGAGGTAATTGGGTGTGAAGATAATTTTGTTGCATTTGTTGTAATGACAATAAATCAATCATCATCGCCACCATTACACAGTTACTTTTTTCTTCTTATACTTTTTTCTTGTTGATTCATGCTTAAATGGCCTTTTTATCAGTCTTCTGCATAGCTTTACCTTGTTTTGCAATTTTGTTGTGTTCGAACATTTCATTTTCTATTTTCCACTCTCTATCCCTTCATTTTTTGCACCCTTCAGTAATTTTGAGTTGGCAGAATGTTTTCGTCGAGGACAAAGTAGTCTAAAGCTGATTGAGGATTATTGAGCTTATGTCAGCATCAAGGATTTCTCTGACCATATAAATCTGACTGGAGAGATGGAGCGGGCTGTGGATGCTTTCTGTGTGACCTCAGTTTAACACCAGGAGTCCCATAAAAAGAGGTGGCCCAGATCAATTGATCAACCCCCGCCTTCTGCAGAGTCCCCTGTTATTGATGAGGTCATTTATTCCATCATTAAATGTCAGAATTCACCGTGTTTATGGGCTCACCTGACACTGGTCATGCACACACAGAGTCAGGCAAAGCATTTAGATCAAAACTCCCAAAGGACCACTACAAGGACATGCAATACAGCATGAAAGTCTTTGGAAATAATAAGTAAATGTTAAAAAACAACTTTATTATGAAACCAGAACATAGACTGCTTTACAAGCAATGCTTTGTAAAGCATAGCAAAAAATCATATTAGAAACTGAAGATATCATTTTAACTTTAAGCTAAATGTGAGCCAATAAGACATGATAAAATATTATTTAAAAAAAAATAATATTAAATTATCACAAGAACACAACGTAACATTCATTTTTTTTTTAAAGTTTAAATATATTTAGGATTTTCTAATTTTCTAGTGTTTCTTAACATCCTCTTAAAGATCATGGTTGACCACAACTGGTAACTTTTCTGTGCCAATAAACAAAAGGGATTTTTGACAGCATAGTACAACAGAAAGTCCAAGGATCTCGATACAGATTTGAGAGAGAGGATCTTTTGGAGCCATTTTAAACAACTGCAAATTCCAAGATCATCTGCTTAAATAATTGTCCATAACTGTAAGTTATTGGGAGATGTAGCCACTTTGTTAGGTCTGAAAGAAGACCAAAACTGTTGTCCTTGGCTGAGTTGAAGCTAGTTCAGCTGGTCCTGACCAAGACAGGAACCAAAAATGCACAGGTCTGTCATGAACTTGAAGGTGGTTTAACACCTGAGTCACTGGCATCTCCATGGACTTGGAGGCTGCTGACCAAGAATGAAGACCCAGCCCTAAAATCAACATCTTCAATCTAGACTTCAAGAGTTTGGAGAGAATTATTCTGGGGGAAACTATTATTGTCAGATTGTGACAAATATTGACTTATTTGTCCACAGTGACCAGAGATTTGTGAAGGTGAAGAGTAAAGGTGACACATTCAACCCCAAGAAGTCCCAAGTGTTGGCATCATGGTGTAGAGCTGTTGTGTTGACATTGGAAATGCTGCATTAGTAGATGGAATATTGAAGATGGAGGGCTTCCTCTGCCTCAGAATTCATGAGCAAACCTCAAACCTCCAGAAAGATGGTCAAAACTTGGATAAGTTCTGTGTTTCAACCACATACTTTCCCAAACCCACATCAAAGGTGTTTGTGGGACAAAAATGGCAAGCTTGTGTTTATTATTTGTAATGGCCTTCCCAAATCCTGACCTCAATCCTGTCCAAAATATCTGGGCTGTGCTTAAAGGTTGGATCAGTGTCAGGAAAAAAAAATGTAATTGAACTCTACCAATTTTATCTTAAACAACTGTCAAATACCCAACAAGAACTTTAAATGAATTAAAACTGGTGCAACCATTCCAAGAAAACCATTCCAAGAAATCATTGAAATTCTAATATTACCATAACATTCATGTTGTCCAAGATAAATGTGTGTAACATTCTGAAAACAACTGTAAATGACTAGAACCAAAAAAGGCATGAAAATGCATGCTGACAGTCTTATAAAAATAATTTCTAATGTCCAATTCCATGCTCTTCTGTTTCTGACGGACCTTTGTTGATTATGCTAAGTCATTAAATAATCATAATACATTAAATGATTAATTTTGAACCAATTGGCTAGTCTGTGATTTGACTGAAGAAAAATGATGTCAGAGCACTAGCCACAGGTTTCAAGGTCAGGCTTCACCCCGAATAACATGGGCTCTCACTTAACCCCTCACTTTTCTGTTGAAAGGCTCAGCAGGGGCAAAACCCCCAAGTCTTCTCAATTGGTTTTTAATGAAGTCTGACCTTTAACCTCCTGATATAGCCCAGCATGCCATGACCACAGTCATTCAGAGGTGAAACAATCTTGTTTCCAACTGACACTTTTATGTTCTTTAAGGAGAAAAACACATACTGGAATGATTAATATTGTACCTTGGCTTGGCTCAGTTGGAACTAAAAGAGTGGCGAATGGATGGACATGCCTCAATTCTCAGAATTATGTATAGTGTTGAAAGAGTGAAGTGCAGTGCTAACACTCCTATTTATGACAGTGGATCTACTCACCCAGGTTAGGCTCGTTGATATCGGAATGCAAACCACAAAGAATAAATATATCCCTCTCTAAATTCATTTCAGTTTAGTTCACTTAACTTCATTTACAGCACCAAATCACAACGGACATTGCCCAAAGCACTACACTGCTGTCAGGCATTTTTTGATTATAAGAAGAAACCTCAAGCAGACCAAACTCAGTGGGACGACCACCCGCTATGCCAAGGCTAACAAAAACAAAACAACAAAATAAAACAAAAACATAGGAATATGTCAAAAACACATTATTATTATTATTATTGTCAAAAATGCAGAGGCATAAATGTTGCAGTGAAAGAATTATATTGTACACATACTGATTCCAGTTTTCACAATGAGCAATGACTCAAAACACAAACAAAATAAGAAGAGTAGACTCCCAATTTAATGGACTATAATTGGTGAGTCAGTTTTTTCACTCCATACCTTTACAAGGTGACAAGGTATCCTCGTTCGATTCTTCAGTTAGTTTCTGAAGTACTGCAATCAACAATAATCACATCATCTGGGAAGTCAAGGTTATCTAAACTACTAGTTTGCCACAACCTTACCCAACACCCAGCACATGCAAGTACTGAACATTGTAGGACCAAGAACATGTCCCTGATGAACTATAGCAACACCTCTGTGTTATTTGTTGGTCTTTATTTCTGCCTGTTATTTGTATTTGATAAAATGAAGCCAAACTACACAAACAATTTTGCATGTATCGTGTTGCATGCCTACAAATGTACTGACTAAATGAATTTGCTGTAGCAGTTGCTAGTATATATCTTCATTTCATAATAATCTCACACAATAAATAAATAAATGGAATGTCTGTAAAGTGAGTCATTGTGCGCTTTCATCCAAGGAAGTGTTTGTGTGTACAGTTGGCGCCCATGCAGTTGGTATTCCTGTAACAGGACTTGTTTAAACTTTGCAAAACCAGTTTAGGAAAAGGATTTGACAAAGTCCAACAGGATCAGAGAGCAAGGGCGATAGCTTCTTTCTAAAGAACCGTAGCACTAATATTAGTGTCCAGTTAATGCATTAGCAGGTAACTGAGACCTAGATGGTGCACAGTTTAAACTACACTAGATGTCTGGTTTCTGTCTGGCAACTGAAAAATGCTCAGTTGAGACAAATATAGTTTAGAACAGAGTCTGATTTTTTCATGACAGTATGTCACACCAGGCATGGAAAAGCACAGTTGGAACTTAATTTTAAAGAAGTGCTCAGAAAGAAGAGTAATAGCAATATAATGTAACAATTTAACAAAGAAAGAAAAAGTCTTGTCCATTGTCAACTCTTTGATTCATTCCAAATGCCTCCATAATTTTACTCCACACTTTGTCAAATGGATTAGATTTGTTCTTTGTTAATGTTCTCTGCTTCATTTTCTTACAGAAACTCATCAGTGCTGGCCAATTTTGGTTTGTTGGCTAACTATTTACATGCAAAAAAGCAGTGCTGGCCTCGTTGGCCACTGAACCTTGGCTTTCGAAATGAAAAAAGAAAAAAAAAATCAACTTAACAAATAAGATAATTTCAAGATACATGTAATTTCAAAACCATACAAATGTTCAGAAAGACAGAGAGAGAAGGCAGCAGTGTCTGCTATGGCTAGAGTCATACAGAATTCTTTCCATGGGATTATGTGGAGGTTTTGAAGGATAACTACTCTCTGATTTAGAACATTTCTGTGGGAAATTTTCAGCCTGTCTCGCTGACAACCACACCTGTTCCTAATCCATCACCAATCCAGCATCCATGAACCATACAGCAGGTGGTGGGCACATCTAAATGGTAAATGGGCTGCATTTATACAGTGCTTTTCCATCTGCATCAGATGCTCAAAGCACTTTACAATGATGCCTTGCATTCACCCATTCACACTCACACACTGATGTCAGGGTGCTTCCATGCAAGAAGCTCACTACACACCGGGAGTAACTTGGGGATGAGGGACCTTGCCCAAAGTCCCTTTGTGATTTTCCAGTCTGGCTGGGTTTTCAACCGAGGATCCTCTGGTCTGAAGGCCAACATTTAACCACTATACTATCTATAGGATATTACAAAGTGGCTTTTTTGGATTGATCTGTTACACCAATGTTAACCACATTTTCATAAGGATTTCTTTTTAATCTGTCTGTCTTTTTACTCACATTCTACAGGGTGCATTCCAAATTTTAGCAATAACAACAAGCAACATACAGACCCTGTGCTGATTGTAGCCTTTATTCATAATAGCCACCAACATGATGTCATATACCACGTTTCTGGTGATCATACGACCGTTGACATTTGGCCCATTAACTGTCAAACCCATTTAGAATGGCTGTTCATGGTATATTATAATAGCCATAGTGGCCTCTGTGTGTGTGTGTGTGTGTGTGTGCGCACGCGCGTGTTTGTGGCTTTGATCATGCAAAAACTGGGGAGAGCAAACATTTGCCATATGGTATGCTTATGTATTTTTTGTCAAGGATGAATGCTGCAAATAAGGAAAGTTGATAGGACTAATGTTTTTGGTGAAATTAGTGATATTAACTAAGAACAGTGACCAATAGATGTTGTGCTGCAGTGCACCATGCGAGGTCAGGGTGTTGGGGTTTTAAATGTTATTGTTGTGGTTAATGTTAGTTTACCAGTGTTACTGATCTATTGTGTTTTTTTTTTAGTTCAATTGGTTTAGTCATTTTAGTTAATTGCCATGTTGCCATTACCATGAGTGAGAAGTGTAGTGCGTTTGATGTCTTCCGTGACCATCTCTGTTTGTGGGTATATAAAAATAAAAGCACCTGCTTGCAACAGAATGCAGAAAAGACAAAAAGCTCCTGCTCAGTTTTCTTGCTTCCGCGCAGCTCACTACAATATATTAAAAGAGAAGTGGTGTCTGTGCACATGTGCATGTGTGCCTATAATGTCGATCACAGACAAACTGAGGAGTGCTGACTTTTTCCGTTTGGTATGTTTATGTGATTTGGATTAAGGATTAATGCTGCCAAATTAAAATTTGATAGGACTAATATTTCTGGAGAAACTGCAGACATTACTGAACAATACTGAACAATGGACATTGAAAATTATATTCTGGACTCACACACGATTCCAGCAGGGGGCAGGCAATTATCTCTATGTTAAGTGTGCATGTCTGTGTGATTTTATTTAGTAAGTTCAATGTATGTACCTAATATAATTGTAAATATGTTAAAAATAGATGGATGACACAAGAAAGTGAAAAAACACTTATTTCTATTGCGGTCCATTTAAAAAAAATCAAATGCCAAAATCAAAGTGATAATAAAATAATAATATGAAGAATTTCAATAATTACAATAATAATAATAATGAAAATAATAACAATAATGAAAACAAATAATAATGTGTATATGATAACCAGAACCTAAACAATTTATAAATACATTAAGACAGTAAATTGACATAAAAAATGGAGAGTTGAGTTCTTCTAAAACCTGTTGAGGTCTAATGTTCTAAAAACATTCTGGACTCACACATCATTCAAACTCATAATAGAAATTTTGTATAATTTATTACCACCCTTGAAAACTGTCAGCTACTTACTTTATAAACACTACCCAATCTAGAGCCCGTGAATCATGTTTCATGGAACTGAAATATAAACTAAAATCACTAAGCACATAGCCTTTCTATTGGTTATGACATTTAGAAATAGCACAGTTTTGAGCTATTACAGACTGAACATGGTGGAAGGGCTGCCTGCGTGTTACTCAAGGATAACATAATTAAAATTTGGACAGAAATAAAGAAATGTCACAGCCACTCAGAACCATGCATTTTAGTGTCACTGATTCAAAAGTAACTATTTGCCTGTGTCAAATAAATGTATTACTGCACTGTCTGCATGCCTATTTTGACTGTGTGACTTTTAAGATTTCTCAACCCAATTTTTTGATATCTCTTTGTCAGCCTGTCTGATAGGTTGTTCTGTTTTGCACATGACATTGCATCTGTCCATAATGTACAATTTCATGATAAGAAGATGATTTGTGTAGTTTATCATTGTCAAAGATAGGCTCACAATATTAATGTGTAAAACCTATCATATGCTTGGCATCACTGTTGCCAATAAGAATGCGCAAAGTTTCCACCTAGAGAAAGCAAATAAATAAAACTGATAAACTGTATTTTCATCACACTGGAACAGGGCCGGATGTGAGTCAGAGAGGTTGTGTGTTTTTGCTGCTCCCTATGGAGGTGAGAAGCAGGTAGCCCGAAGGCTGAAATATTGATGGATGATGATAAATTCATGTGGCAAGAAGAAGAGTGAGGCACACAACAAAACAGATGCTTCCATCTGTAGAAAGGCAATTATGTAAAAGACATTTATAATACCTTTAAGATGGGGGGGTCCTATACACTTCAGACTACAACACAAATATATTCTCATATTAAATGTTCGTGCAGCACACTCATTTTTGCCATAGTGGACACTTTTGTTGCCACAATCAGGTCTTGGTGGATGATACGGTGTCCCCAGTAATTTATTCATAGCTCCAAGGTTTTTACAGTATTTTTCATTCATTTTTCATTAAGAAAGAGTAAATCACCAACAGCATGCAGTTTATGCCGTCATGAATACTGCATGCCTCACTCTATGCCTTGATCTCATGAGTCTGTTTATATGAGTTGGAATGGAGAAGCAGATTTCCGCACACACTTCTGATTGTACCGATGGCAGTTAATCAGTCAACTAGTGTACTAAATTGTTATACCTGCCCAGGTTTGGTGTTTGTTCATGTGTATTGTCTCCTGGGGCAACTCAGCCAGGACTGTGGCTAGTCCTTGATCCTGTCTGCTTGCACAGCTGGCTTCTATCACAGAATGTGTGTCTATGTCCGTTTTTGCGCTCGTGCCGGGGCACGA
This sequence comes from Thalassophryne amazonica, assembly GCF_902500255.1. Classification (NCBI taxonomy): domain Eukaryota; kingdom Metazoa; phylum Chordata; class Actinopteri; order Batrachoidiformes; family Batrachoididae; genus Thalassophryne; species Thalassophryne amazonica. The sequence continues at coordinate 71,393,926 of NC_047110.1, forward strand.
GTCTTGTCAGGAAACAACCCAATATCCAAAGCAGCGGTGAAAAATGACATCACTTCATCTATTTCATCATGTCTACAGCAGTATTGTAATTTTTGAATTGTAATTTATTCCACTCAGTGGAACAGCAGACAGATGGAGCATGAAAGCCGTCTTAACAAATAATTGTTTAAAATCCTTCTCCACGAGACTTTCTGCACACGATCATGTGATTTTTTTCTTCAAAGATTTTATTAGATTCTTTTACCCTAGCATTTTTTTTTTTTGCATGTTGTCTGTTCAGGTCACCCCATGCTGTCCTTTCCTGCAGCTAATCTTGACTGCAGCTGGGTGGGTGGATGCCAGAATGAACTATACAGGCTGGTTGTAAAGGGTAGGTGGGCGGTAAATGTGGTTAATGTGCTTGTCTCGGGCTTGTGGTTCATTTTGCAGAGCCAAATCCTCTCATTTAGGGGATTATGTTCCCAGGCCTGTAGAAGTCCACAAGAGAGTAGGTGGAGGTCAGAAAGAAAGAGAATGGAAGAAGAGATGGTGGAATGGAGAGAGTGATGGAAGGCGTTTCAGTAGAGGTGCCTCACCATCCGTGAAAGCAGATGGGGGAATAATGTATGTACCGGTGTGGAGGGGGAGGTGATGTCCAAGAAGAGGAGGAGGAGGGAAACAGCCTACGTGTGGTGAGACTTGAGGTTTGGAGGTCGGCAGGAGGTGTGGTGAGGTGGCAAGAGTATTGTTTAAGGAGGTCCGAGTGAAAACTGACTATGGGGGGAGCTCCAGCTTTCAATGGGTATCGACAGATCTTTGCTGTCATCCCGACTCTGAGCTCCTCATCAAACCCACTTACCCTCTTGTACCGCAATTTCCCTCAGTGAATTTCCACATATGAGCTGTTGAACCCTGAGATGGTCCAAGTAGTTGGAGAAAATTTATACCACGAAGCTCAATTGGTGCTTCACAAAGAGGCATTCTCTTTCAAACACACCACTCCCTTTGAGCTCTGTAAAACCCGACCCCCCCCCCCCCCCCCCCCCCCCCCCATTTTATTGAATCTATTTTATACCGCATGCTTTTGAACTGTGCAGGATGACCACTTTTAGTAAAATAAAGAAAAAATGCACACATTTAGAAAAAAAAACATGATTTTTGGGGAAAGAATAAAGAGCATGGTCAAAGTGGCGAATCTGAAAAGAAAGAATAGAGAGGATGATGTGAATAGAGGGGATCAATGGAGTGCAGAGGAGGAACTGAGAACCCTTGAGGTGGAAGCTCTGAATACCTCCCCTATGCCAAGAATTGGGACATTCTCACCACAGCTCTTCTTTCTTTTTAGGGAGGGAATTTAGCAGACAATTTTCAAGGTTGTATTTTTTGATAAGCAATTAAATCATGGCTTTTCCCACAGTGACAGCAACAAATTAGACACTTCGTGTAGGACAATAAACTAATTACTCTTCTCTATACATCAAACACCATTACAATATTGTAATTCACTTCATGTTTGCTTTAGAAAATTACATCTATTTATTGTTTCCATCAAAGCATCCTAAATCTGAGATGATCTTACTCCCATAAGGCAAATGTATGGGATAAGATCAACTTTGTCATGGTCCAGTTTCTGTTCTGACTTCTGATTTTACTTTGATAGTGCCTTCTCTTGTAACTTTTTACTTTATTTTACTCCTGCTTTAGTACACACCAGTTTGTCAGTTTCATGATTAAACTTCTCTCTTATTTGTGCCAGTAGGGGAAACCGGAGCATGGTGAATCAGAAGCACAGTAGCTATATCTGCAAAACTACATATATATTTGCAGCAGCTATGCCATATTTTTATGCATAAAGACATCCCCCTTATAAATTAGTGTTTTGTTTTTTGATACATTAAGGGTAAACCTAAGTGGTAAGTGAAGTCAGTTTTTCCTATCAAAAGTAAATTTTGTGGATGTCAGTGTCTTTGTATTTATTTCTCACAACAGAGGAAAGGCGCCTAAAAAATTGTTATTAGTTAAAAGACTACCCCGTCCAACTGATGAGCATGTGTTATGTCTTCTCCAGACTATCAGCTATTTGATAACATGTCTTATGTGTGTCGCATGCACCCGGGGCACAGTAAATCAGTTTAGAAAGTGATTTACTAAGCTCCAGTATCAAGTGGATGACAAACATTACTTGTTGAAGCTTACAGATTTATTTTTCCATGAATTATTTCTATAATTTGTGTATATAAACAACTGCTTTCACGTTTGAACGGAAATTATGACAGTTGTATTTATAATGTTTCTAAAGGACTTATATCAGTATATAAGACACTCACACATTACATAGCTGGTTTGCTGGATTATAGTTTGTATATGCATCAGTATATATTTAATAATTTTGAAGAAATCTTTATGATCATGTGTTTTTTCATTATATTCTAAGTTGATTCACTGTGCTACGGACACTGATTCATTGCGCCCCGTGAATTAGTGTCCGGGGCACAGAGAATCAAAAATTTTAAAATCAATTTTAAACACCTGTAAATTACACTTAGGGAGACATAAATAACACAGCCTTATAAACAATAACTTGCTGTATTAAATCCACAATAGAATGATCCAGACCTATGTATAATGTGTTTATGCTGCCACAAACAACATTTCTGATCCACTGTGCCCCAGTTTCCCCTGCATCTTGTAGCATTGGATAGTCTGTTTGCATGCTGTGTTTTACCCTGCATACTGGTGAAGTCGGATATTTTTTCACTAGTGAGTGTGTGTGTGTGTGTGTGTGTGTGTGTAAAAGATAACTCAAAAATGGCTTGACAGATTTCCTTCAGACTTGGTGAAAATATTACATTTATTACATTATAAATATATTAGATTTATTACACAAATTTAGATGTAATTAGAATTTGTAGTATTTTTAAAAGGTAAGGTTTTTAAGGTATTAAGGTAAAGTTCAACGAAAACACTTTTTATGTATATATCTTATAAACCATGAAGGCTAGATGGACTTTCTAATAAAGCTTATACTTGTCAGAAAGAATATTTGTGTTTCACTGGTATGAATGACTTCATAATGAAATCACAGATAAGTCATATGATGAATCATACATAGTCAGAAACACCATTCCAGGAAAATGTGTATTTGCTTGTACCATTATATTGTGTTGTGTCGAGAGTATACATCAGCCCTCTGATTCCTTTTATTTTCTTCGTGATCACTTGTTGCTAACCAGTGCTTTGTTCCAGAGTGTCCTCTCCATTTTCACCAGCCTCCTTTCCCTGGAACCTGAATATCAGTTACTCTACTGATTACTTACTCACGGATCTCCTGTGATATTTACTTTGTCTTTTTTAAACTAAGTTGATTAACTAACTTTGGACTTGCCATTGTTTCCTCTGTGTTTGGGTTACCAGTTGCTGATTCATTATAAACTTTGCCTTTCGATACTTTTAGAAAACATGACCCTGGTCTTTCCTGTGGTAGACTGTGTTAGATCTTTAACAAACAAACAAAACTAAATATAATGACAAATGTTAAAACTACAATTTTTTGTAAACAGACTGTGGTGTTACACTTGTTCCCTCTCGAATCCAATGTTCCTCCTGGAACTTCCAAACACCGGGTGCATTAGCATAACGCCGAGGCCCATCCACTCAGTACAGGATTAGTTCTGCTCTCCTCCCACTGTCTGATGGCTCTTTATCCAGATGGATGCTGCCTGTTAGAGGTCTTAAACACACTATAGTCACCAAAGTCATTATCATGCACCACGAGATGGAAGCGGCCCACTGAGAGTCTGCTGTTTCCAGTGAACCAGGAAACATTCTTTCAGACTCTAAAGAAGTAGATGTTTATCACCTAATCACCAATCATTCTCTCTTTATGGATAAATAAATGTTTAAGATGGTTTGTTGTTTTACAGATCAATTCATATGAAAGAATCAATTTGTTGATGTTCAGAATTCTTCAACATTTTACAATGTTCCTAAAACTTGGACATTGGAAGAGATTTATCAAGTAATGGCCCTGTCACACCTTGGCAACTTAGCCTACATATGCCGACGTATTAAAAATTTGGTGAATACACTGGCGCATGTCTAATAATTTATGGGTAAGTTTTATATAAGTTGAGTACATTGAAGCACGCTGGTACATATCATAGTACAAAGAGGTCAATATTTTCGATGCATGCCAGTGTATGGTTCATTTGTCCCGCCTATGCGGACCATAAGTTGTAGATAAGTTATGTGATTGTTGACACAAGTTACTTGTAAGTTTCTCATAAGTCGAAATCCATGAAGATAATGTCTAGCGAACCCAGACCTTTTTTTCTAACCTATGAGTAATGTGCCTTGAACCTATGTGCAACTTACATCAAACTTATCGCCAACACATATTGACATGTATGTAAATGTATTTGACATGTCCCAGATGACCACAGAACTTACTGAATGTGTCAGCTGCCGTATAATGGCATATTGACAGCATTTTTGATACACTGGCATACGTTAGCTAAATCGTCGTGGTGTGACAGCTGCATAACTTATTCAACATAACCAGCGTATTTGCCAAATTTTTCATAAATGGGCATATGCTAGCTAAATTGCCAAGGTGTGACAGGCCCATAAGTAATGAATCTGACAAGTTACCGTCTTAGCACTCAAACTTCACCCTGCAACAGACATTTGTGAATAACTCTATTGTTTTGTTACATGACAGATTTGTCACACTTTTCATACTAATTTCATAGGTACCGATTTCTCACATGTGACAGCAGTGATACAAGCAAACCCAGTCTACTATGTGTCATGTTGTTTGGACAGTTGTTTACAAACCAGGAGTATGGTATTACTTCTTCCAATAATTCATGGAGCGAGTTTAATGAAAGAGCCAGATGCTCATTACAGTCAGTTGGAACTTGCCTGAATTGACTTAAGAGCATCTGGAAACAACACCTGGCAATCAGAAGTGTGTCTGTATGTGGTGAAAGTGTTAAACATTTATGGAGAGACAGTCACTTATCTTGACAGTGAATTTAATGTCTGGGTACTCAGCTTTTGAGGTTGAGAGATGCCTTGGAAAAGCTTATGGGGCCATAAGGTTGCTTGCTTGATAAGGCCAATAGTTTTGCAGGAGCGTAAAGGTCCAAGTCATTAGGATCATGGTTCTTCCTGTCTTACTGTAAAGTTGTGGCTTTTGGATGAGCAGTTGGTTTGCAAGACTCAGATCAAGACTAAAACTTGCATTGCAAGGGAATGTCAGCTACACCATTTTGGCCATGTGACACATTTCACCAGGCATGATCCAGCACACAGGTGCCTCAATGTTGAAGACCCCAACAATTGTAAAAATAAAGGGAATGCCCCTGTTTGACCTGGCAGATAGATGGCTGCTTTCAGGATTGATTGGAAGTGGTTGCCATACAGACAGGTAATTGTGTATAACACTATGTCATGATTTATGGCTGTATAAATAAATTTAATTAAATTCAGTCAATTTATTAGTCAAATGTCCCATAATATATCCCTCTCACTCCCAGAGGAAGGGTGCTGTGTGTGTTCCTCAAGTTCAGGTTATCTATTAGAGGCCTGGGAGTTTGAGTGTTCTGTGCAGTATCTTAGCTCTGTTTGAGGGCTTCAACAAAGACCTCTGACATTGTCTGAAATCTGCTCGAGACACTCTTCCTGTATGGGAGTTTCAGCTCCTAATGCTCCTACTACCACTGGGACCACTTTGAACTTTACCTTCCACATCTGCTCTAGTTGCTCCTTCAGCCCTGAGTAGTTCTAGATTTTCTCGTGCTCCTTCTTTCTGATGTTGGTGTCAGCTGGGATTGCCACATCGATCACAACTGCAGTCTTCTTTCCCTTCTCAACCACCATTATGTCTTGTTGGTTGGCCACCAGCTTGTTGTCTGTCTGGAATTTGAAGTCCCACAGGACTTTAGCCCTGTTATTCTCAGCCACCTTCGGCAGTGTGTCTGATTGGGACTTGGGGATTTCATATCTGTATGTGGCACAGATGTTCCTGTACACTATTCCTCACACTTGGTCATGCCTCTCAGTGTGCGCTATGGGGACACATTTGCACAGCAGGCATCCTGGGTCCTGTCTGCTCCTGCCTCTATGGATTTGGTGGTTAGGGCTTGTTCTGGTGCTGCCATGATCAGAGTCTCTGTGCTGTCTTTTAGGCTGGCCTTTTCTAGCCAATGGTAGGACTTCTTGATGTCAGCCACTTACTCAGTTTGTCAATGGTACATCCCATGCAGGGGCTTGGTCTTCCATGATACCATCTCCTTCAGTTCCTTATCACCTTCTGCTTTCAGCTGTCTGAGACACTCTTATAGCAGTTGATCTCAGGGGGGCATTTTTCTGATGTTTTCATTGATGCTCCTCATCTCATCTTGGATTGTGGCTTTGACACAGACTAATCCTCATCTTCCCTATATATATATATATATATATATATATATATATGCACTCCCAAAATCTGGTAATTCTAGGAAAACTTTCTACACACACAACAATATCAAAGAGGAGCCATTAGTACTGTGGCTACCTACATCTGTCAAGGAGCAAAAAGGCCCTGCAGCCATTTCAAACCTGGACTCACATTCCAACTCTAAGTATACCAGACGACCCACAGCACCACTGGATCTGCAACATTACCCAGATTCACACAAAATAGTCAAGTATAACAATGTTTATACACATTAAAATGAGAAAAATTATTTGCATTTACTCAGAATCATTAAATATTTTATCACATTTAAGAACTTTTAATGCATCCAAAACTTTTGCACAGCACTGCATGTCCAATGCATGATTGAATTTGTAAAGATTATTTTCTTTTGAGAATTATTTTTGCCCAGTAGTGTTATGTCCTGATGCTAGAAATTGTCCTTTGTTTTGAAATGTGATCATTTGTTTGCTATCCAAAGGTATTACTCCAGTAAATCCAAAACCTGTTTGTATGAATGGGTTCAGAGTAAATATTCTGCTTCCACGCTCTCTTGATTGCATTTTCAGACTCTCTCTTCCTCTAACCTCTTGCCGTGCCATCACCTCCTCTCTCCTACTACTCTTGCTTTCACAGCTTTCTTTTCTCTTACCCTCTCTCCCGCCTACACCTCTCTCTCTCTCTCTCTCTCTCTTTTCTGTCCTTTTCCCTCTCTCTCTCGCTCGCTTTCTCATTCTGGCAGTGCTGTCTGTCTCAGCTGTTCTCAGTTGCACTGTGTGCCGTGTGGGGACAGGGTTGTACTCGTCCACAGTTAAGCACAGGATGAGACTGTCAGTGTAGTTCTTTTTTGCTGATGTGGACGGCTGCTTAGACACAGATGTTATTAGTTTGGTAGCAGAAAGCCATGGAAGTTACTTCGCTTTAGTTTACTTTGGACTAAATGGTGTGGGAGGTTTGCACTGACCCACAAACCTTCAACTCTGCTTTGCAGGTTTGGTTTCTCCTGGAGCCGGACTCTAATTTTGGCTTTTGACCCTAAGCACAGGAAAGAGTACAAGACCTGCTGAGCAGTCTTCTGGTTTCTATGGAGATACTGGACATCAGGAGCTTTTTTTAAATAAATATTTTTATTTTCTGTCTTATCTTGGAACACACCTGGCGTGCAGAGTTTTCACAGCGGAGGTGTGTTTTTAACCGACCCGTTTGGCCTCCTTTGCCCCGGGGACCATGGCATCTCTGTGGAGCAGTATTGTGATGCTGGTTCTGCTCAGGACAGAGCACAGCGAAGCCCATCAGACCAAGAATAATGTCCCTCGGCTAAAACTCTCATATAAAGGTGAGTTTCTTTGGAGATGTTCAATGTAACTTTCAAAAATGATTCGACTTGGCTTTTTTTCTGATCACACTGAGGCTGCACTTTGAATTTGTACATCTGAGGGCTTCAGACCCAAAACCTATTTTTGAGGCCAACATGTACTTGGCCACTGTCGGTGTGCAAAATATTAAAGATGCTGAATATTCATTTTTTTTTTATAACAATTAAGGGTCATAGCTGGTGTGTGCGTGTGTCTGTGTGTGTGTGTGTGTGTGGGGGGGGGGGGGGGTGCTTGAGCCTTTCGTAGTGCTTATTGAGTTTGAGTCAGAGTACACCCTGGACAGGCCGCCTGTCTATTGTGGAGAATTCGAACATTCCATTTTCATTTTATTTATGGAAATTTGTGTATTTTCTGATGTGTTTTCCTTTAAATCCCCATTTTTACACTGCATTTTCCTCCATTTAAACAAAACTGGATGCACTAAGTTTGCATCTGAACAGCTAATGGTATTGAGAAAACCAGTATAAGAAATGCCATCAAAAGCTGTGCCATTCAAACTATGAGGCACAGACACACTCTGGTTGTGGTTAAACTCAATTAAATAAATCATTAGTAAAGCATTTCAAATTGAATAGCATATATTTTTATGCAAATTCCATTTCAACACTAAAATTTTTAATGGTTTATAGTGCAAAGTCTTTAACACTCACTTAAATGCAGTTGGAAAAACATCACCGCTCTTATAGAAAGAGCAATTAGCATGTTCAGTTTAAAAACTCCTGCTGGGCTGATAAATTAGAAAGCCTGGGAAGAATCCAGATCATCCATGTTGATGCCAAGAAAAGAGAGAGAGAGAGAGAGAGAGAGAGAGTCCTAAATGGGTTTGGGACAATAGCCTCTGCACCGTTTATAAAAACCTTGATGCACTTTCTCTCATTGTCTCTCTCTTCCGTTTTAATCAACTGCTTGCTTCCAGGTTTGCAATGAAAATTGGTGCCAGACACAGACTCCCTAGTAGTTGAGCATCATTTATCCCTCTCTCCTTTGCTTCTTCTTATTCTACTTCCTTTTTTTTTCCTGCATGTAATTTTTCCACTCTGTTCTTTCCTGTGTGGCAATTACGCTCAGGATGAATGGTGCAGGTCTGTTTCAGCAGATGGCTTCCCCAAAGAGAAATGTTTCTCACTCAGCGCCGGGAGATTCATAATTACACACACAGGGCCGCACGCGCCCATGTGCACGCACACACACGGATGCGAGACCATCTGCGCATACTGCAGCTAATGATACCTGTGAGTGTATCAGTCATTTGAAAACACATGCTGTCACTTTGCTGAAACACGCCCATGTGATATCTTTATTAGACGTCGGGCACTTGGGTGACAGGCTGAGCGGCCTTTCGTGTTCAATATTCCATTAGGCCTCATTCACATTATGGCTGATGAGGACAATATATGCCACAGTTGGCAGCTAAGGGTAGCCAGAGGGTAGTAGTTAGGTACAATTTCCATGCTTGGAATGTGATGGAAAAATGACTCCATTGCACATTATCCACAGCAGGTCTTATTTAGCAATTTTCATTGTGACTCACTTATTATTGTCACATTCATTATTTATTCTCATTATATGTGCCGCATTTAGTCACGGAAAAGAGGAGTAAGATGATTTATTTGGATAAAAACACAAAAAAGCTTTCCCGTTTTTACTGAGACTAACCAGCGTCACACGTGGCTGTGAGGTGATTGAAGTCTGACCCTTGTACGTCACTGGGAATATCTTTGCATGTGTACGTACTGTAGCTATGTTTATGAGGATGCTTTTGAGTCTAGTACAGATTTCACTCTTGCACACACAGCCAGAAAGTGTTTATGCCCTCAAAGCCTCATGTAGATGATGATGTGCTCTTCAAATACTAAAGCAAATCCAGCAAAAGGAGAAGACACCCTGATGATGTCTCTTTAGGAAGCTGCATTGAATTTTAAAGTCCTTCTTTGTAATTCAGTATTAGTTTAGCAGATGACCTTGCACCCTTGGGCAAGGTCCTTAATCCCCTAGTTGCTCCCAGTGTGTAGTGAGCACCTTGTATGGCCGCACCCTGACATCGGGGTGAATGCGAGGCATTATTGTAAAGCATTTTGAGCATCTGATGCAGATAGTAAAGAGCTATATAAATGCAGCCAATTTACCATTTTACCATGATCTGATTGACAGTTGATGTCCATATTAGTTTTTGTTTTTTCCAAGTAACAGGTGTGCTTTCCTGTACATAAAATATACACCAAATGACTTTCTTCAACCCACAGCTGTTTACAACACAACAATGATGGGCTGATGATGCAGACTTAGCTTTTGAAGTGATAGTCTTTTGCCCCAGTGGTTCTTCTGATCATCCCCCTGTTGACTTGGGTCCTTTGACTTTTTATACAAAGCCAACAGTTTGTAACTTGGGTTTTTACCATGGACAGTGATTTTAAACTGGATCAACAGATCAGTAAAGTCCAGTTTTTATCATCTTAGGCGGTTGGCAAAGATCAATCCATTTCATGCACATCAGCACTTTGAGACAGTAATCCATGCCTTTGTCACTACTCAGCTGGATTACTGTAATGTACTTCGTTTTGGAGTAAGCCAGTCCTCCCTCTCACATCTCCAGTTGGTCCAGCTCACATTCTAACTGGAGTATGTAAGAGGGAGCACATCACTCCCATTTCGGCTTCTCTCCATCGGCTGCCTGTGCACTTTAGAGTTCATTTTAAGATTCTTTTATTTGTGTTTAAAGTTTTTAATGGTCTCGGTCCGCCTTACCTGTCTGAGCTACTCCACCCTTATACCCCTGCTTGGTGCCTGAGGTCAACTGATCAGCTGATTGGAGGTGCCGAGGTCGATGCAGAAGCTCGGAGGGGACCGAGCCTTCTCTGTCGCTGCCCCTGTTCTTTGGAATGTGCTACCACTTCACATCAGAGAAGCCCCATCACTGTACATTTTTAAAACTCATCTTAAAACCCATTTTCTAGCCTGGCTTTTAACCCATCATGAGACTCAGTTTTGATTCCTAATTGTATTTATTTGTTGGGTACTCTTCTCATTTTTCAGGCTTTTTTTTACTTGTTCTATTGTTTTATTGTCTCACATAATACTTTATGTGTCATATACAGCACTTTGTGGCAGATGTAGTTCTTTTAAACTGCTATATAAATAAAGTTGAGCTGAGGTGAGCTGAGTTTTTTTTTTTTTGGGGGGGGGGGGGGGGGGGGGGTTACTGTGAACTAACACACACTTTGCAACCAGTCTGCTCTGTGTGAGGCTGATCCCGTCAGATCTCAGAAGCTCAGCAGAGTGGGTCCTGGTTAGTACTTAAATGGGAGACTTCTTCGGAAGACCAGGGGCTACCTGTGTTTCTCCAGGTACAACTGGAGTTGCATCATGAAGGACATCCGGGGTAAAAGTGAAAATTCCCAATGTGGATCTGCGCTGGATCCAACCCCACTCAAATGAGAGCAGCCGAAAGGCAAAACAACTGTGAATTAACACATTTTATTTTATTTATTCATTTATTATTAACATTTTTGCAAAAGCAGTTCATTTTGTGCCATTTGGTGTAAAATGTAACACTTTTTTTCAGTGTTACAAATCTAAATCTTTCTGCAGATAGAGTTTATGTATTAGTACCATCACAAAAATTAATCCAGTGACTTGGATTTTTCTGATAACTGAAATAATTTTAAAATCACAGTGATTTTATCACTATTGTTGAACCTGAAAATGTATAAATGATGCTAAATCAATTTTATGAAACTTTAAAAAGGCTTATTATCACTTGTTACATCTGTTCAAAAGGGATAAGCTCTTGCTTTTGGACATTCCATTTAGGCAGACATTTTTACACACATAGGTCATTAAGGGTTAATAGTGAGGCATTTTCATGAATGAATGAATCTTAAAGACCAAGTCATTAGAAAAATTAAATCCGACTCTTTCATGACAGTGAATCTCTCCTTTGGACCTTAGTTCATTGAAATACAGTTGAAGCCAAGAAGGAACATTTTGATCATTACAGGCAGATACCTACAGCCAAGCTGCTCACTAGTTGGATTTATGATGTCTAGTGCGTGTAACATAGTTGTGTATCTGTTCAGTCAGAAAGGCAGCCAGTGAAAGATAGTCAGTGACCAACTCTCAGAGAGAGAGAAACAGTGCAGTGAATGAGCGAGCTAAGGAACTAGTTTCGGAGATTGCAGAAAGGATTGAAAAAGTGGTGATATTATCTGCCCAGGCTTGTTAATCACAAATACTGTATATGACAACGTGAGTATTCTCCTGTGCTATGAGAAAGTCCTAATGAAAAATTATATGATTTGTTCCAAAGAGTCAGAAGTTGCAGTAAATGATGAATAGTTTGAATTGCTAGACCATTGTCTGAACAGTATGGCCAAAAGTGAGCTGAAACTCATCTTGTTCATTCAGGATCTTGTAGTGAATGCAGTGAATTCAGGACATAAAAACACACACACACACACACACACACACACACACACACACACACACACACACACACACACACACACACACACACACACACACACACACACACACACACACACACAACAACAACAACCTAGTTTTAACTTCTGGTCTGCTTCACATCAGTGCTGTCTTGACCAGTGTATAGAGATGGTTGCACATTTGCTCACTTTTTATTGTTCACCAGCAGGAACAGTGTTACATACAGTACTGCAAAGTACAGCATAAAAGAAGCCCAGAAGCAGAAGCCAGGATTTCCAGCTTGCTAGCATAGCACAGAATCTGACCTTTCTTGGTGAGATACTGTGGGCCTGATTTACTAAGATTCCATGTAGCAAGTATTAAATTGTGTGAGCATTCTAAAGTTTTGCACATTGGGTTGGATAAATTTTGTAGGTGATTTCCTAGGGGATGGTCCAGTGGTCCTAGGATCCACTGCCCCTAACCTCTTTATATTTTTTGATGGTGTTTATTACAACCCCAAACTGATTTGAAAGTACACACATAAATTGAATACTTTCAAATAACTAACAAACCAGATCCAGTTTTGTTCAGTTTACTAAAATAAAACATATGATTCTGTTGACATACACCAATATTCACCTTTAATCATACTGTTTTCTATCAATCTGTTGAATTGAAAATCAACAAATAATGGTAATTCACCATTTTCAAATGTTTTTTTTTTCTTGTTTAAATGGTCACACTTTTGTAACTTTACTTAACCTACTTTAGTGCAACATATAGCCCACCATAAATGTAAAAACTAATTCAATTTTCTCTCCTTAATACTAGGGGTAGGACTAGTGGACCCAAGGACTAGTGAGAAGTTCCAAATTTACTAAGAATAAGCGTGCAAATGACAGTGGGTGGTAACATGACATAAACGTACATATGCACGTAAATGAGGATTTTGTGTTTGTGAATGACTGAAAGCACAAAATGAAATTCAATCAGTCACTTGCAGGTATGGCCAAAATAAGAGTCTCAGATGATCTTGGAGGTGAACATGCTGGATGTGGAGGTCCTGGGCTGGTGTGGCTACACGTGGTCTGCGGTTGTGAGGCTGGTTGGATGTACTGCCAAATTCTCTGAAACGCCTTTGGAGACGGCTTATGGTAGAGAAATGAACATTCAATACATGAGCAACAGCTCTGGTTGACATTCCTGCTGTCAGCATGCCAATTGCACGCTCCCTCAAATCTTGCAACATCTGTGGCATTGTGCTGTGTGATAAAACTGCACCTTTCAGAGTGTCCTTTTATTGTGGGCAGTCTAAGGCACACCTGTGCACTAATCATGGTGTCTAATCAGCATCTTGATATGGCACACCTGTGAGGTGGGATGGATTATCTCAGCAAAGGAGAATGCTCACTATCACAGATTTAGACTGGTTTGTGAACAATATTTGAGGGAAATGGTGATATTGTGTATGTGGAAAAAGTTTTAGATCTTTGAGTTCATCTCATACAAAATGGGAGCAAAACCAAAAGTGTTGCATTTATATTTTTGTTGAGTGTATATTCTCATCAAGTTCACATAAGTAGAGAGGATGTGATGTTGAAAGATAATCACATAGATTTGTATATATTTTATTTGTAGCCTGAACTCTGTACCACACAATTGCTGGAACCATTTCTGCTGCAGCTGCACACAAAACGTGGAAAGTAAAAAGTCCTAATAGATATGTAACATTGGGACATAAAAAGTGAGACAGAAAGACATAGTAAATATCACATTTAATATTATTTAGTTTTCTTTCATTAAAAATAGGCCACTATTTTAATTATTGTTTAGGCATGGTGTTTTCTGTGTTAAATACAATTATTGGATGAAAATAAAGAAATGCATACCCCAAATAGCTTATGAGATATGACGGAATCAGATTTAAGTGTGTCTGCAATCATGTAACGCAGTTCACATCCTACTTTCAAACATACAGAATACGGATGCAACAATGAGCCCCTGAAATTTGATTTTGGGCTTGATAAATCACATTGCATTTGCTAAATTAACCTATTTGCAAATTATCCTACCAGTATTTTGCACATTTGGATAAACACATCCCAAATTACATTTTCATTAAAGCAAATGTATTAAATGAGCTACATGAGAAGATACACTATTATACGTTAGTGGGGATGCATGTTTGTGAGACAAAGTCTCAGAGTCATATAATAACTTATCATGGTCTTCTTGTGCATGCAGCATTAGCCAATACATGTCAGTGAATGGGGGGAATTTTTATTGAACGATTTGTATAGAGTCGATTGAGAAAACCTAATCCTTTTTGCCATTAATAGTGTTTATAGCTCAATCTTTTGATTGAGCAGCAGACTGCTTCCTCATTGCACACACAAAAATGCTCTCTGACGCATACAACTTTTCCCATTAACACACACACGCACACACACACACACCACATTAACACACACGTGCTTAAATATGCATCTCCAACCTTCCCATGGAACCCCAGGGGGATTCCAACTGATCTTAAGAAGGGAAGGTCGAGGGGCAGGAGGGCATTAGAGTAGGGGGTGGTTAACTGTGGTACCCCACGGATAGTTAAACACAAGCTGAGATCCAACTGTATCAACAACTAAGTGAGTGGGTGATGATGAGATATGAGGATGTTGCTTTTACTGCAGAGAGATGGTACTTTCACATAGATCATACTTTTAATTTGACTTAAAATGAAATCGGATGAAATCATGCCCTTGGGGTAAATGGATCATGTCCATATGGTTTGCACATTTCTGTGCCATAAGCAGTAGTGTACATGGTGTTTACCAGTGAGGGAAGGAAAGCAAGGGTACTTTAGATTTATAGAATGTAGGTGTACTGCCAAAAGTTCTCCTTCTCTCTGACCTGTCCACCCCTTTACTGAGCCGAGCCAAGAGTTTGTACATGAGCACAGACATTCAAGCACACATATGCCAACAAAACATACACCAGAACTATTTTACATTGGAATATGAAAAAAAAGGGTGTGTGGGGGGCTGCAAAGTAAAAGACGAGTAGAAACCAGTTTTCTAACTGATTGCACATTTGTGTCATCAGTCAATGCATTTTAGCTGTTTTTATCGTCCCGAGTTTCT
This sequence comes from Thalassophryne amazonica, assembly GCF_902500255.1. Lineage (NCBI taxonomy): Eukaryota > Metazoa > Chordata > Actinopteri > Batrachoidiformes > Batrachoididae > Thalassophryne > Thalassophryne amazonica. The sequence continues at coordinate 71,409,300 of NC_047110.1, forward strand.
TTGTCGTGTGAGTTGACTTTTAATCAGGCGGTGAATACAGAACTTTGAGAATCTTTGGAGAAACGTTTTCTTGCAGAGACAACAGTAAATGTAACCATCTGTTAGCCCAGGGGCCAGATCTAGTCTGTAAACATGATTTCAGGTCAAACAGGTTTGGAATTTTTGTTATTAAAATAGGTCTACATTCATTTTTTTTTTTTTCCCTTCACTGAATTTAACCATGTCTCGTATTTTACACACGACTATCATGACTGCAAATTTAGAGGAGAACTGGAGGGCACTCAGATGGTGCATTTAGCTGCACTTAAATCTGAGTGCAGTTAAAGGAGCTGTTTTAGTTGTTTCATGATCATCAGAAGGATTAACGTCTGAGGTTATGATGCATACCCTACATGCCAACAATATTACATGTGCTTTTTGAACAATAGCAACTTGAAGAACTCTTCTGATGTCATTATGATATCACTTATACCATATCCTTATTATAAACAGCCTTATGTGTGTAGCTCTGTGTCCCTGTATGTGTCTGCACTCTCAGCAGAATGGTTTGGTAACTACTCTTCACATGAACAAAGACACCTCTGCTAGTAATGAAAAATCATGTTAGCTGATTGATATAAGCTTTGAATCACCTCTATAACTATATTGGTTTTGGAGATATTGAAAATGCATTGTTTTGACAATTATGTTGTTTTTTTCATGATACCTTTGTGACATCATACCATCAGACAAAGCATTTGACTACAAAGGATTTACTGTGCTTCACATGGTCTTTCTAGCCATATTGGTTATGGACATGTCCTTTAATATGTTTTTTTTTTTCTCAGATTATGTTTTTGACAGCCTTGACCTTGACTTTTTATTGATCTGCCTCAAGGATTACTCATTTAGAAACACTCAACCAAGGAATATTCCGAACAAGTTATTTTGTACACAGGCCAACATAAATAACCACTTATTTACTCTGCACTACCACTAGGCAATTAAATATGACCATGGATCAGCTCTTGGTTAACATGTAATACACTCTTTGTTGGCTGAAAGCTTGACTCTTCACCAAATGTTGTTGAAATATGTTCATAGTAAGTCCAAAAAGCAAACAAAAAAAGCCAAAACTTTCCCTCCTTGGTACAACGTTTTGCTCCCATTTTGTATGAGATGAACTCAAAGATCTAAAACTTTTTCCACATACACAATATCACCATTTCTCTCAAGTATTGTTCACAAACCAGTCTAAATCTGTGATAGTGAGCACTTCTCCTTTGCTGAGATAATCCATCCCACCTCACAGGTGTGCCATATCAAGATGCTGATTAGACACCATGATTAGTGCACAGGTGTGCCTTAGACTGTCCACAATAAAAGGCCACTCTGAAAGGTGCAGTTTTATCACACAGCACAATGCCACAGATGTTGCAAGATTTGAGGGAGCGTGCAATTGGCATGCTGACAGCAGGAATGTCAACCAGAGCTGTTGCTTGTGTATTGAATGTTCATTTCTCTACCATAAGCCGTCTCCAAAGGCATTTCAGAGAATTTGGCAGTACATCCAACCAGCCTCACAACCGCAGACCACGTGTAACCACACCAGCCCAGGACCTCCACATCCAGCATGTTCACCTCCAAGATCGTCTGAGACCAGCCACTCGGACAGCTGCTGGAACAATCGGTTTGCATAACCAAAGAATTTCTGCACAAACTGTCAGAAACTGTCTCAGGGAAGCTCATCTGCATGCTCGTCGTCCACATCGGGGTCTCGACCTGACTCCAGTTCGTCGTCGTAACCGATTTGAGTGGGCAAATGCTCACATTCGCTGCCATTTGGCACGTTGGAGAGGTGTTCTCTTCACGGATGATGCGAAGGAGATGTGTTGCACTGCATGAGGCAAATGGTGGTCACACCAGATACTGACTGGTATCCCCCCCCAATAAAACAAAACTGCACCTTTCAGAGTGGCCTTTTATTGTGGACAGTCTAAGGCACACCTGTGCACTAATCATGGTGTCTAATCAGCATCTTGGTATGGCACACCTGTGAGGTGGGATGGATTATCTCAGCAAAGGAGAAGTGCTCACTATCACAGATTTAGACTGGTTTGTGAACAATATTTGAGGGAAATGGTGATATTGTGTATGTGGAAAAAGTTTTAGATCTTTGAGTTAATCTCATACAAAATGGGAGCAAAATCAAAAGTGTTGCGTTTATATTTTTGTTGAGTATATATATATATATTGAGTATATATGTATATATATATATATTGAGTATATATGTATATATATATATATATATATATATATATATATTTACAAGGCCAATATATATATATGGGTGATTCTTTAACTACAGGCACTATTGGCCTTGTAAATGTAATTTCCACCACAGCATTGCCTTACAATATAAAGCGCCTTGGGGCAACTGTTTGTTGTGATTTGGCGCTATATACATGTGCTCTGATGTCACTGTTTATCTCCATAGAAACTACCCAAACAATCTTTCATACAAACTGTTTAAAGGGACATTACAGTGTTGTGGTGGAAATTATGGCAATAGTATGGGACAACTACATTTTGTTTAAAAAAATCACAACAGTTGTATGACATTGAATACCCCAATTATGTTTTGATTATTTTACTGATATTTTATTCAGAGATATTTTAAAACATTAGAAAAACGTTTCTTTACCATTCATTTTTATCATTGAAGATCAAAAGTCTGGGTGTGGGACAAGCACAAAACGGCAATATTTGCATATAATGATGCTGAAAAAAGGTGAAAAAGTCATCATAGACTACTAGAACAAATTTCTTAACACACTTTCATTGTAAAGATAACTATAAAAGTGTGAAATTTCCCCTTTTTTCTGTTTTTCATACAATATGATCAAAGGACATAATAAGTGCCCGTAGTCTAAGAATCACCCATATATACATACATACAAACATACATACATACCAAATGTGTTTATAATTAGCTTATTAAATGATGCTTTGGAAAAGATATCTTTCCAAAACAGCATTTAACAAGCTAATTATAAACACATTTGGTAGGTGCACCTAAGACTAAAATATCTTCTTATAAACCTAAAGGTATAAGCAGAGCTAGAGCTCAGGCAGCTGGAAAATTTATTGTACTTTTGATGGAGTTTAAGGAGACTTTTCCTGTCTCAGGGTAGAGGAGACAAAGTAGCTTCTGTCAAGTCATACAGTCATAAGTAACTTAAAAAAGGCAGCTTTCCCACTCTGACCAGTGGCCCCGAGGCCATTTGTATTGAGACACCTGGTGTGAATTGTAGAAGTTATGTCAAAAGGCACTTTACTTGTTGTTTTAGACATTTAACCACTCATCCAGGCAGCTTCTTCAACACTTTAGACACTTGCATTAGTGGTGCCAGTCTTTGAACCAAAACAAGACATCCATTTCCTTTCCACTCAGCTTGCAGACAGTGTCACTGACCCTGTGTTTATGAATAATTATGAACATAGAAAGGTATCCTACAGACCCGGAGACGTGTGCTCAGGGAACTCCTATTCCCTAAATACTTACCTTCTTTAGGGCCCCTTCACACATAGTACAAATGTGGCCGAATTGCGCATGAAGTGCACATGAAGCAGGATTTGTATGCAATACATGTAAAATAGTAGCTGCCTGTAATGCGTCGTATACCTGTTGCTACAAGATTTTGGAGGCCAGGGAATATTCTTAATTTATAATTGGGAATATTCTTAATTCATAATTGGGATTTGGTTGTTCAAGTGAAGCTGTAAAAAGTGTTTTTCACTGCTCAAACCACAACACGGCAGGCTTATCAGGCCTGACTGACAAATTGCCCTACTGTTTTCCTCCAGAGGAATGTCTGGCTTTGGTGAACATTCAGCTGTTTTCTTATCTCAACTCACAAAGACAATAAATGATTCCACAGGACTGAAACATGCTCCCCACTCTCTCCCCACCCCCCTCCTTCCCCCCATCACACTATTCCCTGCTCCGGCTTCTGCTCACATCATCCCTTCCCTTCTGTGGGGGCGGCACAGTTTTAGCTGCAGCTGGTCCCTGCCCCCCCAAGCTGATGGTGGCACAACTCAGGGTTGCTGCGTGACCTTCAGCCACTTGCCTCAATTTGGATAATGGACTTCTTCAAATTTTGTGCACATAAAAAATGTTAAATGTGTGTGTGCTATCTTTAATTCTGATGTGTGCCATTATTACGGTAAACAAGTAATAATTGTTGACTAATTGCTGTCTGAGGTAACTGGAGTGTAAACATAATTTCTCCACTGTGAGATCACTAAAGTATATCTCAACTATTTGCGCACACGAGGCGCTGAAAGACATTGTGCGCTGTGAGAGCCCATCAAACCCTCTCATGGCAGGTGTCGGCCAAATTCCAGGTGACACACATGATCATCTAACACTGCTCGCATGGCACTTAGAAAATGTGTGGCCATTCGCACTATTGGCATGACAGCAGTCAGCAGACGATGACTGTCAAGCTGGATGTGAAATTTCTAAGTGCCCCACAAGTGTGGCTTTGCAAATACAGTGACACGTTGGAGTGTGCACTGAAATGATGGGGTGTGTTTACTAACAGGAGCGGCTGAGATCTGTGGTTCTGGATGCCCCAGCTGGAGAACATGTACCGGGTGTGGACGGACATGAACTAACAACTGTCCACTGTGGCGCATGTGTCTGCTTGCTCACGTGGACATACATAAAAACATATATCTCTGTTGCAATGGGCTGCAGTGAGCATGCGCATGGCGCGCACATTGACAGGCTACCCCAGGTGAAATGGACCTTCAGATCATAACACGCAGTGGGCAATCTGAATGTCATGTCAGCCACGTGAGCGCTGTTCCACATGACGCGGTGTCTGTCCTGCAGCGCACTGTCCATAAGATATGCATGTTGCGTAGGACACATGCAGGGGGCCAGCTGGACATGCTGCCAGCAGATGTGGACATGACAAGAGCGCCCTGATTCTCATTTCATGACTGTACGTCTGTGACCATGGGTCATCTACAGAGGAACAGATGGATCATACTTGTATTCCCCACTTGATAAGAGGGATTCAATAAAATGCGGTGTTTTTATATGGTTTGTGGTTTTATTTTTTCTTCAATACGTCCATGTCCTTCTTGATATTGGGCATTTTTCCCACACCTTTTACAGTACAGTGATGGTAGCTCAGTGGTAAAGTTTCATTGCTTTTGGAAATGGCAGGTTTGAATCCTGTGGGTGGCATGTATTTTTATTTTTTTTTATTTTCACAGCAGCTGCATAATGTGATTACACATCGTGCAGCTGCTTGCACTGTGTTCCCACGTGCACAAAACCGTTGCAACCACATTCTTTATACCTGCCCATCGGCTCAATGTTTTCATGGTTCGCTCATGCAAGTTGTTCCGCCGTGATTCGCCTTGAGTTGTACTTATTTGTACTATGTGCAAAGGGGCCTAAATGTGTTCAAAGGAATCTTTGTAGTTTTGACATTTTTCAAGCTAGGCTGTTTATTTATTTATTTATTTTTTTATGTTTTGGGGTTATTGTATTCAGACAGACTAAAAACTAATTGAATCGGAGTACTATTGATTTTGAATGCAAACACTAAAAACTAATTTAATCGGAGTACTATTGATTTTGAATGCAAACACTGAAGTAAACTAACCAACTGATTAGTTACTGGATAGGGCAATCTAAAAAGCCTAAAAAATATATCTTCTTTTCACCACTAAAGAGGCAAACGTCATTAGAAGTGTGCAGGAGCACAAATGAGATCTCTCGAATTAAATATGTGCATTTTTACCTCACTAAATGTAAACACTATAAAATAACCGATAATAAGTTAGCCGCTTACCTTACTCTGGCATCCGAGCCCTGTCTTACAGAATGACCCCTCATCAATAATTGTAGTAAAGTATTTTAAAGACTGAGTGTACAGCAGTGTGGACTGAAGGCTAAGAGGATAAGGTAAGTGGCTAACATGCATGTTTACCTCCATAGGGACCCTCTCTGTACTACCAGGCACTTCTAATGATATTTTCACCTGTTCAGTGGTGACAAGACACAACTTAAGGTGCCTTAACACTTGCACGCATTTAACCCCCAGCCTAATAAAAACAGCTCTAATTGCTTCTGGAATCATAGAGGAATGTACAGCCGCAGCTTTTTTTTTCTGTCTGTCTCGTGCACTTCACGAGCTGGAGAACACATTTGGAACAGTATAAAAGGTAATTATTTATAATATTTATATGGCAAAACATTTGCATTTTCATTACTTTATGAGTATCTGTAAAATTATGTTTGAGAGATTTAACATCTTGCAATAATCGTTCAGATGAGCTGCACTGTGATGCACTGTGCTGATGCAATGACTCACACTGACACTCAGTGTTTTTGAACTGTTTGCACAATGTTCATGTGAAGTTCACATAATTAATGCGTGCCAGAGATTTTGAACATTTCAAAATTTTGTTTGTGCACTTGCACGAAGCTGCGCACAGTTTACAATGAGTTTACAATGAGTTTACAACTGAAATGAGATATTTAAATGAAATAAATCTGACACAGCAGATTGTGGACCAATGCGCAGATCAAGTTCATGCAAGTGTCAAGGCACCTATACACTGAGTGCATTTACCTTATGTTATTCGATAACATTAATTAGCCAGGCAGCACATGTTTGCATTCTGAATCAATACAATTAAATTCCTTTTTGGCCCAAGTGAAGACATTAATCACAAAATTTCCCTTTAATGGCTGTGTTCAAACTAATGTACAGAATATAAATGACAGTGTCATGCAGGAATGTATTTCTCATGCATTCTTCCAAGACACTGAACAAGTTAGCTCACTGATGAAGCTTTGTGATTTGCTGCTGCAGCTGTGAGTGAATTAGTGACTGTATACACTTTAAGTGATGTCATCATTTGTCATTGTGCATTTGTACAATTAGCCATGTGTAAAATCCTAGGCAGGCAATAGCAGGGCCACATACAACATGGGTCGTTGTGAAGATGTGTTTCTCGTTTCTCTTCAGAAGCATTTACTTTGATAGCACTCAGAGAAGGAGAGAGAGGGAAGAGCAGAGAAAATGTAGGTTAAAGGAGTTTATTTTTATCAATCTCACAAGGGATTGTTGATTCTTTGCGTCTGTGCCATCCACGCCAAGCTCTATCTGTCTTTGTTATTCTCTCACTCTCCATTCTTTGTGATAGAGGTTGGCCAGAGAGAGAGAGAGAGAGTGAATACAAAAAGAGAAGTGTACACCCAGAGCTGCAAGAGTTGATATGAAAAAGTAAAATAAAATTAATCTGAACGAGTACCCAGGAAACACAAAAACGCATCCAAAATGTTTTGTTTTGGTTTTAGAAAAGTTTTGTCTACAAAATGCATTTTGAAAATGTTTTGAAAAGATTTTGATGTAACATCTTAACTAGTGTGCCTTTAATAGAGAAAGTGGTGACATGATGATTCGAAAAAAAAAAAAAAAATCGGTCATGTGACTCATGGTGCCATCTTGGATTCAAAATAGCATTCACTGTTAATCTGTCGGCATGTAAATCCAGCTATTTTATTTATTTATTCACTGAAAATGCCGGGTTGCTGAGCATTTGGAGGCACAAACGGACATGGCAATGGCTTCAAGATGTACAGATATCCTTCAGATCCAAACAAAAATTTGGGAAAATAAAGTCAGCCATGTGGGATGGAAGCCAACATCATCGACAAAGCTTTGCGAGTTAAATTTATTCTTCAGTCCCATGTACAGTAAAACTCACCTAAACCGTCATCATATAAATCAGATATTCGTAGTCACTGGTCAAAAAAGTCCCAAAGTTTTTATATTGTTTTCCATGTAATAAACATGGTATATAACAGATTTTGTACAACAGATTTTTGCTCACATTGCATAAAATGTCCCGTCTGATCGCAATGTATTTCCATTAAACCCCTCACACGTGGGACCGGAGTCATTTCCGTGATTAAAAGTCCGACGGTTTATTTTTTTCTAACTGTGCTCAGACTCGGATCCGCAGCCTGGACGTGCGCATCAGGCTGCGCAGTGAAAGCAGCAAACACATTGCTACTCCCTCCATACTCGCCCTTTCTTAACTTCAATGAACATAAATATTTGTTTTATAAAAAATAAAATCAGTCTTTCTTGGCCTCATATTTAACTGCTGACAGCACTGTAACGGTAAAACTTTTCATTTCTAACCTACATTGTTTATAAATGTAACTATTAAATTCTTTCTAATATTTTTCTAACTTTTAAAATCTTTCTAAACATTTTAGTTGTTGATATTGTAACTAGGTTTAAGGATATGATTCCTTCTTTATGTTCTCTAATGCCATATACCAACACAGTGCAGAGTAGCTACCTAAACTCTGTAAGTGAGATAGAGTATCTCGTCAATAGTTTTACATCCTCATTGAAGACAACTTTGGATGCTGTAGCTCCTCTGAAAAAGAGAGCTTTAAATCAGAAGTGTCTGACTCCGTGGTATAACTCACAAACTCGTAGCTTAAAGCAGATAACCCGTAAGTTGGAGAGGAAATGGCGTCTCACTAATTTAGAAGATCTTCACTTAGCCTGGAAAAAGAGTCTGTTGCTCTATAAAAAAGCCCTCCGTAAAGCTAGGACATCTTTCTACTCATCACTAATTGAAGAAAATAAGAACAACCCCAGGTTTCTTTTCAGCACTGTAGCCAGGCTGACAAAGAGTCAGAGCTCTATTGAGCTGAGTATTCCATTAACTTAATATGATCAATCTATCTTTGTTAGTTGGCTATGTACCACAGGCTTTTAAGGTGGCAGTAATTAAACCATTACTTAAAAAGCCATCACTTGACCCAGCTATCTTAGCTAATTATAGGCCAATCTCCAACCTTCCTTTTCTCTCAAAAATTCTTGAAAGGGTAGTTGTAAAACAGCTAACTGATCATCTGCAGAGGAATGGTCTATTTGAAGAGTTTCAGTCAGGTTTTAGAATTCATCATAGTACAGAAACAGCATTAGTGAAGGTTACAAATGATCTTCTTATGGCCTCGGACAGTGGACTCATCTCTGTGCTTGTTCTGTTAGACCTCAGTGCTGAAACTGAAGTTATTGTACTTGGCCCCACAAATCTTAGAAGCATGGTGTCTAACCAGATCGTTACTCTGGATGGCATTTCCCTGATCTCTAGTAATACTGTGAGAAATCTTGGAGTTATTTTTGATCAGGATATGTCATTCAAAGCGCATATTAAACAAATATGTAGGACTGCTTTTTTGCATTTACGCAATATCTCTAAAATCAGAAAGGTCTTGTCTCAGAGTGATGCTGAAAAACTAATTCATGCATTTATTTCCTCTAGGCTGGACTATTGTAATTCATTATTATCAGGTTGTCCTAAAAGTTCCCTAAAAAGCCTTCAGTTAATTCAAAATGCTGCAGCTAGAGTACTGACGGGGACTAGAAGGAGAGAGCATATCTCACCCATATTGGCCTCTCTTCATTGGCTTCCTGTTAATTCTAGAATAGAATTTAAAATTCTTCTTCTTACTTATAAGGTTTTGAATAATCAGGTCCCATCTTATCTTAGGGACCTCGTAGTACCATATCACCCCAATAAAGCGCTTCGCTCTCAGACTGCAGGCTTACTTGTAGTTCCTAGGGTTTGTAAGAGTAGAATGGGAGGCAGAGCCTTCAGCTTTCAGGCTCCTCTCCTGTGGAACCAGCTCCCAATTCAGATCAGGGAGACAGACACCCTCTCTACTTTTAAGATTAGGCTTAAAACTTTCCTTTTTGCTAAAGCTTATAGTTAGGGCTGGATCAGGTGACCCTGAACCATCCCTTAGTTATGCTGCTATAGACGTAGACTGCTGGGGGGTTCCCATGATGCACTGTTTCTTTCTCTTTTTGCTCTGTATGCACCACTCTGCATTTAATCATTAGTGATCGATTTCTGCTCCCCTCCACAGCATGTCTTTTTCCTGGTTCTCTCCCTCAGCCCCAACCAGTCCCAGCAGAAGACTGCCCCTCCCTGAGCCTGGTTCTGCTGGAGGTTTCCTCCTGTTAAAAGGGAGTTTTTCCTTCCCACTGTAGCCAAGTGCTTGCTCACAGGGGGTCGTTTTGACCGTTGGGGTTTTACATAATTATTGTATGGCTTTTGCCTTACAATATAAAGCGCCTTGGGGCAACTGTTTGTTGTGATTTGGCGCTATATAAAAAAAATTGATTGATTGATTGATATTATTATTATTAAGTAGTAGTAGAAGTTGTAGTATGATAAATGTCTTCTAAAGTGGACCTGCAATCTCGGGGTGTTGTGGGGGGGCCGTGCTCCCCTTTCTACTGGATTCACTCCTGTTTTGCTGTGTGAGCAGAAGAATGGATAACATGTATTTATGCAGAAAACATGATCAGATTGATGGGTAAGAAAGTTGGTGGAAAAAAAAGCTTTAGTATTTGCTATTAACACATTGCGGGTTGACACCTGTTTTTAGAGAAGAGACACACAGAAGGGCAGAGTTTTAAAGAAAAAAGCATAAAAATGTCTTTGTAAAGCTCAGTGCAGGTGTGTTGCCATCTTGCACTAGATGAACAGCTCACAGGATTAAACGTTAAAAGGAGGTGTTACAGCAGCCAAACCCCCAACCTCCTCCTGCCATGCCGGTTTTAATGCTGCGATCAACCCACAAAGTAATAGTAAAGCAAAGTGACTTGGGGAAGTAACTTTAATCTGATAGCTGATTTGGAAACATTAACACATTAGATTATTCATTACTGAAAAAAATGGTCATATCAGAGTTATGCGTAGTAACGCATTACCAGCATCACTGTCTGAGACTAAATTAATCCACAGCCTGTAGACAGCCTGGGCATCACAAAGGACTGGGTTCAGTGTTTTTGCATTTCCTCCCATGCCCCAATTTAAACAAAAATCACAGAAATCATGTAAATACTTGGCTGCATTTCATGCCGACATCTGTCAGCTTTTGATGACGGCAAAGCTCAGCTCACAAGCATTTTGATAATGTCAAAGCTTTGACATTGGTTCTTTTTTTGACTTGGCTTGTGCTCATTCGTGCTAAGTGTGATGGGGGTATAAAGCACTTCTCCCCAGATCACTCAGTTTAGATGGGCGACTAGCTCTAGGAAGAGTCCTGGTGGATCTCTACTTCCGTTTATGGATGATAGAGGCAACTGTGCTCATTGGGACCTTCATAGCAGCAGAAATGTTTCTGTACCCTTCCCCAGATTTGTGCTTTGAGACATTTCTGTCTTGGAGGTCTACAGACATTTCCTTTGACTTCATGCTTGGTTTGTGCTCTGACATGCACTGTCAACTGTGGGACTTTTATATGCAGACAGGTGTGTGTCTTTCCAAATCATGTCTAATCAATTTACCCCAGGTGGACTCCAGTTAAGCTGTAGAAACATCTCAAGAATGATCAGTGAAAACCTTTGCCATGAAAACTTCATGGCAAAGGCTGTGAATACTTACAGTACGTGATTGCTTTTTTAAAAATTATTTTTATGAATTTGCAAAAATCTCAAAAACATTCTGTCACATTTTCATATGGGATATTGTGTGTAGAAGTTTGAGGAAAAACAATGAATTTAATCCATTTTGAATGAGGCTGTAACATAATAAAATGTGGAAAAAGTGAAGCGCTGTGAATACTTTCCGGAAGCAATGTACGCTAATGGCGTTCGCAGTTTTAGCTGTTGTCGGTAGCATGATCCTTTAGGTCCGCTTAATGCACAATTACTGAGGAAATACGTAGCTCGGAATTTTTTAAGTCCACACCAAAGTAAATTGTTAGGCGAACCACTGAGCAGTCCTCAAAAATATGACTTAATAAACACCTGAACCGAGGTTAGCCTGTTAACTGGTGCTTTAGATTCTCAACATGGTGACGCCAAGACTAGGGTGTCATTTCAGCTGTTCTGGGTCGCTATACAAAACCAGTGGATGATGTCACACTACCCCCAGTATATACACAGTCTATGGATATATTACATTAAAAAATACTTTTTAAAATTTTTCTAATGTGTGCAGTCATATATGGTTCTCTATTAAATGACCCCTAATTTACACAAATCTGTGCTTGTGCATACATAACCTGAATTTGATTTTGATGAATGAATGTTGAATGATGATGGATGAATAATGAAATTTAATCATCTATGGCAAATGGCAAAATGAAATATGTCACAGAAGGACTCTCACAGACATGCCCATTGAGCTTCTCTGTGCTCCTTAAGACTCGTTCTCACTTTCATAGACAGTCATCCTAAAAGTTCATGATTTGATTCCTTGCCAATGCCTTGGTAAAGCTTAGATGTTCCCAGAGGGTTTCTGTGATGAGCCGGGATATTCCATCACTGTGCTGTGGTCTTTGGTTTTGGACAGGAAGTCATTGAAAGCCTGAATGTTACTATTGATCCATGACAATCCCAACCTAGATCACCAATTGTTCACTCAGTTCCTCAAAGGTTGCAATAAGGACATCCATTGATTCTGCAAAAATTATAGCACTGTCCACAAAGGCAAGCCCAGTAAACCTTACCTTGCATAAATAGGCACCTAAGCTGCTGGACTCTGCAAGCCGACTCAACACCCCCATCCATGCAAGTCTTAAACAGATTAGGAACAAGAATACATCCAGAATTCATTGGGAAGAAGTCAAAGACTCTGCCCCTGCTACACACGTCACTCACAGTCCTTGTGTATAGGCCAGGTATAATGTCCAGCAAATTATTGGGGATTCCACAAATTTTCTGAATGTCCCACAGAGTAGCCCGGTCAATGCTTTGCGAAAATCAGTACAGGGGGTGCACTGGAGATCTTCCGATGTGCACTGAGTAGGTTTGAGGCTGAATGTGAAGCAACTGGGAGGAGAATCAGCACCTCCAAATCTGAGACCATGGTCCTCTGTCGGAAAGAGGTGGATCATCCCCTCTGGGTCAGGGGAGCATTATTGCTCTATTTGGAGGAGTTTAAGAATGCTGCTCATGAGTTTCTAGAGTTTCCCCACTCATTGTTCATGAGTGGGGGCCAGTTGGAAAGTGAGATCGATAGATGGATTGTGGTGGCATCTGATTTTTTACAGCGGGTCGTCATGGTGAAGAAAGAGCTGAGCAGAAGGCAAGACTCTCAGTTTAAAAGTCGATCTTGGCACTTATCCTGACCTACGGTCATGAACTTTGAGTTACAACCAAAAGATTAAGGTTGCAGATACAAGTGGGATTCCTCCATCAGGTATCTGGGTTTACACTCCTAGACAGGGTGAGAAGCTTGACCATCCGGGAGGGATTTGGAGTAGAGTTGCTCCTTCTTCATACTGAAAGGTGTCAGCTAAGGTGGTTTGGGCATCTGATGAGAATGTCCCCTGGATGGTCCCTAGGGACGTCTTCCAGGCACGTCCAACTGGGAGGAAGTTCTAGGGGAAACCCAGGACATACTGGAGGGATTGTAGTGTTTTCCATCTGGCTTGGGAATACCTCAGGATCCGCCGGGAAGAATTACAGAACTTAGCTGAGCATTGGGAAGTTTAAGATGAACTGCTTAGTCTGTGGTCACTGTAACCTGAATAAACAGCAGAAAATGAATGAATGAATGAGGACAGGCTGCAAAAAACATTGCTCATTGATCACAAATGAGGATATGGACAGCCAGAATAGGCAGAACTATTAAAAACAGTTGACAGTTAGGATAGAGGCGACTCACCTCAGTCTGAATGTTGGTCTGTTGACTGCCTGTTTCTCAAATTTGCCAACTTGTGATTTCTGAGTGGAATTCTTTGTCAGTTTCCTGTAAAAATGAATCATGCCGGCATACCAACGCAAATGGCATAACGGTAGCGTTAAGTTATTCTACTGACTGCAGTGCACTGCATGGACAACAGTGCATGGATGCTATTAAAACTAAGGATGCTATTGGACTCATTCAGTCAGCGAATGTGACAAACTTAACCTCAAAACAAACCTTTGAACAGCAACTGTCAATTTGTGGTGGGGTTATTGCAGTGTTACTCAAATTCTTGGGGGACCAAGACTGGCTGGCTTTTGGGTAATTCTGGCGGCAGAAGTTAATATATGCTTTTTTAAATGCACTTCAACCTACATTACCGACACGCTTGCTGAAAATATCAACCCTTTAAATATTAAATTCACTGTGGAAGTATTGAAATGGAACTGCATAAAATTAATACACACACACGGAATTGTTTCAAGTTTGATGTTTTTGAAGTTACATGTGAAACAGTAAAGCTTGTGAGATGCTAAGTGCCGCTTACTTCCATCGGATGGTTAGCCACAGGGCATACCAGTTCAGACATGCACAGGTTACTACCGCTGGTGTGGCGGGGGAACACTATGTTTCTTTCCAGTAACACACATGCATGTGTCTTGTACATCACTGACTGTGGCATAAATGCACAGGGATCCACACACAATACCCACAGAGTATCTGTCCCCAGACAATTAGCTTTTAATAACTTAGCTGTTGTCTCTGTTGAATGGTCTGTTGCTATGGACACTACCCCCACAGACAATTCCCGCAAAACAGAGATGGGTGGATATGGTGATGCTCTTCTCTTTCAAAAAGTGATGTGCATTTTGAATTACAGCCGCTGTAACAGTGCACCAGTTCATTTTCATCCCTGTGACCCTTGACATCTGTTTATGAAAGTCTGTTTTTATATACTGTTACTATGTGCAATTTTCATTCAGGCTAACATCTTACACTCAACAAAAATATAAATGCAACACTTTTGGTTTTGCTCCAATTTTGTATGAGATGAACTCAAAGATCTAAAACTTTTTCCACATACACAATATCACCATTTCCCTCAAATATTGTTCACAAACCAGTCTAAATTAGTGATAGTGAGCACTTCTTTGCTGAGATAATCCATCCCACCTCACAGGTGTGCCATATCAAGATGCTGATTAGACACCATGATTAGTGCACAGGTGTGCCTTAGACTGTCCACAATAAAAGGCCACTCTGAAAGGTGCAGTTTTGTTTTATTGGGGAGGATACCAGTCAGTATCTGGTGTGACCACCATTTGCCTCATGCAGTGCAACACATCTCCTTCGCATAGAGTTGATCAGGTTGTGAATTGTGGCCTGTGGAATGTTGGTCCACTCGCACTTGGCTGTGCGAAGTTGCTGGATATTGGCAGGAACTGGTACACGCTGTCATATACGCTGGTCCAGAGCATCCCAAACATGCTCAATGGGTGACATGTCCGGTGAGTATGCCGGCCATGCAAAAACTGGGACATTTTCGGCTTCCAAGAATTGTGTACAGATCCTTGCAATATGGGGCCGTGCATTATCCTGCTGCTACATGAGGTGATGTTCTTGGATGGCACAACAATGGGCCTCAGGATCTTGTCACGGTATCTCTGTGCATTCAAAATGCCATCAATAAAATGCACCTGTGTTCTTCGTCCATAACAGATGCCTGCCCATACCATAACCCCACCGCCACCATGGGCCACTCGATCCACAACATTGACATCAGAAAACCGCTCACCCACACGATGCCACACACGCTGTCTGCCATCTGCCCTGAACAGTGTGAACCGGGATTCATCCGTGAAGAGAACACCTCTCCAACGTGCCAAACGCCAGCGAATGTGAGCATTTGCCCACTCCAGTCGGTTACGACGACGAACTGGAGTCAGGTCGAGACCCCGATGAAGACGATGAGCATGCAGATGAGCTTCCGTGAGACGGTTTCTGACAGTTTGTGCAGAAATTCTTTGGTTATGCAAACTGATTGTTTCAGCAGCTGTCCGAGTGGCTGGTCTCAGACGATCTTGGAGGTGAACATGCTGGATGTGGAGGTCCTGGGCTGGTGTGGTTACACGTGGTCTGCGGTTGTGAGGCTGGTTGGATGTACTGCCAAATTCTCTGAAACGCCTTTGGAGACGGCTTATGGTAGAGAAATGAACATTCAATACACAAGCAACAGCTCTGGTTGACATTCCTGCTGTCAGCATGCCAATTGCACGCTCCCTTGCGACATCTGTGGCATTGTGCTGTGTGATAAAACTGCACCTTTCAGAGTGGCCTTTTATTGTGGACAGTCTAAGGCACACCTGTGCACTAATCATGGTGTCTAATCAGCATCTTGATATGGCACACCTGTGAGGTGGGATGGATTATCTCAGCAAAGGAGAAGTGCTCATTATCACAGATTTAGACTGGTTTGTGAACAATATTTGAGGGAAATGGTGATATTGTGTATGTGGAAAAAGTTTTAGATCTTTGAGTTCATCTCATACAAAATGGGAGCAAAACCAAAAGTGTTGCGTTTATATTTTTGTTGAGTGTACATACTGATCACACAGATTTACAGTTTACTTTTCCAGGTGTCTCATCATTATGTTTCTTGTCTGCGAATGCAAAAATGCAAATTTCATTGCTGGACTGCAGGTGGAATATATATATATATATATATATATATATATATATATATATATATATATATATATATATATATATATATATATATATATATATATATACACACACACACACACACACACACTCAAATAAAATATAAATGTTGCACTTCTGTTTTTTGCTCCAATTTTTCATGAGCTGAACAAAACATTTTCTATACACAAAAGACCTATTTCTCTCAAATATTGTTCACAAATCTGTCTAAATCTGTGTTTGTGAGCACTTCAATATGCCACCTCACAGGTGTGGCATATCAAGATGCTGATTATTTCAATTCAGTTCAATTTTATTAATTTATATAGTGCCATCTCACGACAGAGTCGCCTCAAGGCGCTTCATACAACACACAATTCATAGCAGCACAAAGTGAATTAAAATAAAAAAGGGTACAGTAAAAAGGTAAAACATAGTGTAATAAAAAGAAATTACAAAGCAAACATAAAAACATAATAAATTAACAATAAGACAGTCTAAAAAGTGGGTCTTCAATCTTGATTTAAAAGTCTCCACTGTGTCGGACTGCCTTATACGACATCTGTCAATAAAGTAACGGTCCTTTTTATTTTTTTCAAAAACTATATGGATTTCATTCATATGTTTTTACGTCAGACATGCTTGAACCCTCGTGCGCATGCGTGAGTTTTTCCATGCCTGTCGGTGACGTCATTCGCCTGTGAGCTCGCCTTGGGAAGGAGTGGTCCCGCCCCCTCGTCGGATTTTCATTGTCTGGAAATGGCGGAATGAAAAGGACTTTTTTTCCATCAGAATATTTTCAGAAGCTGTTAGAGACTGGCACCTGGAAACCATTCGAAATATTTATCTGGCTTTCGGTGAAAATTTTACGGGCTTCACAGAGAATAAGGTCTGTTACTACAGCTTTAAGGACCCCCTTTAAGGACGCTCGGTGCTGCAACGATGCAGCACAAGCCACCGGACCATTTCTAAATGGATGGCTCTGTGGATACGAGACCGTCGTGTGTTCTTTCTCTGGTTATCACAAGAGCTGGACATCAGCCATTTTCCGGCAGATTTCACTTTTAACAAGAGATTTTGTCATGGAAAGCCGCGCGGAGGCTTCGCGCATAAAGACCGATTCGCTTTGGAAGCGAGACAAAGGAACACCTCCGTTTCGGAGTCAGAGGACAAGTTTGGACATGTCTATCTCGGCTTTCAATGCTTACCCGTCCAGTAAGTATCAGTGAAATTGTGGAGAGCTGGACATGTCCAAACTTGTCCTCTGACACGCCTCTGAAACATGCAGGTAGATCGTTCCAGAGAGCAGGGCCACAGTAAGAGAAAGCTCTATACCCCACAGACTTTTTATTCACCCTTGAAACACACAGAAGTCATGCGCCTTGCGAACGCAAGGGCTGCGCCGGTACGTAGGGCTTGACCAAGTCCACCAGGTAGGAAGAAGCCAGTCCATGAACAATTTTATAGACCAGCAACAGGACTTTAAAATCCAGTCTGGCAGAAACTGGAAGCCAATGAAGGGATGCCAGAATGGGTGTAATGTGGTCAAACGTTCTTTGTGTCAAAAGACTGGGAGCAGCATTTTGCACAATTTGAAGACCCCTAGTGCTGGACTGCGGCACACCAGAAATTAAAGCATTGCAATAGTCCAATCTAGAAGAGATAAATACATGTATCAGAGTTTCAGAATCAGCCATAGACAGGATGGGCTGAATCTTCGCTATGTTTCGCAGATGGAAGAAGGCAGTCCTCATAATATCTCTAATGTGGAGGTCAAAGAACAACGTAGGATCAAAAGTACCCCAAGATTCCTCAGTTTGTCCGTATGATGCAACACACAAACCCAAACTAAGCACCAGCTGGTCAAATTGATGCTGATGTCTGGCTGGACCAGGAACCATCATTTCAGTCTTATCAGAGTTTAAGAGTAGGAAGTTACTGGATAACCAACTTCTCCCTGATACAAGGCAATCTTCTAAGGATTTTATATGAGTAAGGTTTCCAGCAGTTATCGGCATGTACAAGTGAGTATCATCAGCATAGCAATGAAAGGCAATCCCATGATGCCGCAGAATATGCCCAAGGGGTACTATATAAAGGGAGAAAAGCAAGCACAGACCCCTGTGGAGCCCCAAATTTCATGTCACCAAGGCAAGAGGGAGTGCTATTATACACAACACAATGAGCACAAACTGGAAAGGTATGACGTCAACCAAGCAAGGACACTTCCAGTAATCCCAAAATAATTTTCTGGCCTATCAAGTAAAACACGATGATCCACGGTATCAAATGCAGCACTAAAAGCACCAATAGTGGTGTCCAAATCCAGTGCACGCAGAAAATCATTCACTACTCTGGTAAGCACTGTCTCTGTGGAATGATGTTTTCTAAAAGCAGACTGCAGTGGCTCAAAAAGATCATTCTCAGTAAGATGGTACACAAGCTGCTGGTCCAAAAGCTCCACTTTTTTTCCAGAATTTTAGAGCAGAATGACGGATTTGATATCAGCCTATAATTATTCAATACACCAGGGTCAAGACTGAATTTCTTAAGCAATGGCAAATAGACAGCATGATTACTGCACAGGTGTGCCTTTAGCTGGCAACAATAAAAGGCCACTCTGAAATGTGCAGTTTTGCTTTTTTTTTGGGGGGGGGGGGGGGGGGTCAGGAAACCAGTCATTATCTGGTGTGATCCCCATTTGCCTCATAGAGTGCAACACATCTCCTTCACATTTGTTGATCAGCAGCTAGACGCCATCGAATATGAACATTTGCCCACTCAAGTTGATTATACAATGACAACTGCAGTCAGGTCGAGATCCCTGATGAGGATGACAGGCATGATGGATGATGAGCTTCCCTGAGACTGTTTGACAGCTTGTGCAAAAATTCTTTAGTTCTGCAAACCGATTGTTGCAGCAGCTGTCCAGGTGGCTGGTCTCAGATGATCTTGGAGGTGAACATGCTGGATGTGGAGGTCCTGGGCTGGTGTGGTTACACGTGGTCTGCAGTTGTGACGTTGGTTGGATGTACTGCTAAATTCTCTGAAACGCAACAACTCTGATGAACATTCCTGCAGTCAGCATGCCAACTGCACACTCCCTCAAAACGTGTGACATCTGTGGCATTGTGCTGTCTGATAAAACTATATATATATATATATATATATATATGAGGATGCCCTCTTTCACACCCACTCATCTACACACAAACACAGCTGTTGTGCAGGTGGAAAAAAGCTCAGAGGTAGCAGGCGGGTGTTATTGTGTTACTGTGCTGTCTGCCAAGGGCTTACAGCAGATCCTCTAATGATTGATCACCATGGCTACAGAAGCACATAAATCTGGGACACAGCTTTAGAATATACTTTTTCTGCAACTTTTTATGACCTTCAGTGTTTGTTTTTTCTTTTTCATTTTAACATAATTTTAGAGAAATATAGCTGAAGATAAAATGACTTATTTTCCAAGTTATACTACAAGGTACAACATCATATCTTTCTGTCTCTTGTTGAAAGTAACCCTAAATTTACAGAAACATCAAAACACATAGCTGTAAGTAACTGGAAGGACTTTAAGCATCTAGTAATACTTTCTGTTTTTTATATGTGGAGAATTACACTTGCATTGCTTATTGGCTTACTGTATGATTGATTCAGCGTTTTGGTTTATAACATGTCCCAATATATTCATGAGTGGCTACAGATTGTTGTCTCGCTTTGGGGAGTTACATTCCTTGCTAATGCATTCCATTCTTATACGTCCCACAGCTTTTCAAGCAAGAAGGGAAATAACCTTTGCCCTTAAAAATACAATAAACTTTTTGTTTAACTCTCAAATAAAATTCCCCGTTGAAGTCATCTGAAAACATACAGATGCAGTTTGCAGTAATTTGTAAGCAGGACTTCAAGCCAGATAAAAAACAATGAACCCTAACCCCACAAACAACGACGACAACAACAACAACAACAACAACAACAGAAGTTCTGTAGGAGAGAAATAACTGCCGTAAAACACGTGTTGTCTCAGAAACTTCTGGAAATTTTCATTTGAAACACCAGTTCGTAAAGTTTGTCTGTCTGTCACAATATGTAACTTTCAGACATTATTACCATGTCTATTGATATAGTTTAGATTTTAGTCCATAGTTAACTGTGCAGACAACAAGCTAGGCTATGCTGGGCATGTTGTTTAGCCTAAATGGAGCTAGCTAAATAGATTCAATATTATTTCTCTTAACATGTTAGCCTGTCCATCAAACGAATCTGACGTCTAAGACCAATATTTATATGGTACATAGCATAATATTCACCTCCTCTGTTTGGAAACAGGGGCACCACACCACTATTTAATTTGAGTGTCTACTGCTGGATTCCTGCTCCATTGAAATGTTCAGACAAAGACAAAACGTGAACTCAGCATCTAGTTATTGAAAGCAGGAAATATTTCAAGTTATAATAAAATAATTGAAAAATAAGGTTTAGAACCAGTTGTTTGTGGTTGTAGTTTCCATTCCTTGAGCTGGTTTAAAGCCTTGGTTGTAAGACTATGGTGGAAAAATGACATAAGTGCCACTTTTAGAAAAAAAAAATATATAGTTGTATGCCAGTTTCCTTCTGCTGCTATATGCCAAACAGAAAAAATGCCATCAATTTAATTAAAATTACAGTGTCAGATGTCTCACTAGACACAATAATGCTTCTGAACAACAGTCTTTTTACATCAGAAGGACAACACAGCAGCACTGCTGTGGAACAAGAGCATTTTTGTGCATGTAGCCAATCAGTAACCAGGATAGTGGCGATGTGACAAAAAAATATAAAACACTGGTGCACTTGAAGTTAAGAATTGATTGTTTTCCATATTTACCCTTAAACAATGATGAATGTTCAGCGTCTCCCTAGATGCAAACACAGAATTTGCTGATATCACATTCAAGGAGTGGCTGAAAACAATAATAACAATAATAATAATAAATAACATATTTGTAAAATCATTATCAAGTGTAAAATCAGTTGCTGTTATCAGATTATACCTGTCAAAAGTGACTGTAACCCAGGCAAGATGCAGTATGGCACTTCGGCTATACTGTCCGTTGCTGTTATTTGACATCCAGCTGTATATTCTTTTGGCTCAAAAAATAAATAAATAAATAAATAAATTAAAAAAAAATCACAACCGGGGCCCAAAAATGGGTGTAATGTGTGGTAACAGTAGCATTGTAGAACACTGTGACCAATTGACAAACTTTTAAATATGCTTTAAAAAAAGATTGGGGACATATTGTGATCCATAAAACATGAACAATCAGATGGAATGAATGCAATGAAATGTAATTTGTGCAGATGTGGGGGAGTGAGGGGGGGATATGCATCTTTTACTTTTATTTTACATATGGTTTTGTTTTTTATTTTGTGAATGCATTTTGAAATAAATTATTTCAACTTGAATGTGGATTTGACTGCTCAGTTATCTTGGTGCAAGGCTACAGTTAAAGCTAAAATTAAAATACAATGCAGATTGTTTTCTGTTTTGGAGCAAGCAGTGAACAATTTCATTGGAGCAATGTGAAAATTGACCAAAATGTGTAGCAGTCATGTGTGCAGCAGTCAGCAGTGGCTGTGCATGAATGAGTGTGGGGAGTCATGCAGCTCCATGATGAGTACAGCTCTGTGGGGTGCACAGCAACTTCAGGGATCCACACCACTCTGACCATTGCTCTGGCAAAGGCCAGGATATCATATTCGTGCATGTCTTAGTAGCAACAGTAGATGATGGTGGATATCCAGGTCCAGTATGCAGTGATATGGACATACCGTTCCATGAGCAGAAGGCCCCTGATTCTCCTCTGTACCATAAATCTATTGCATAAATCCCATCAAAAACATGCCAGTTCTTCAACAGAAAACAGTTTTGAGATGTCAACAGATACATTTTAGCTTTGTGGAATAGTGTGGTAATAACCATGGGAGTAAGACACAGAATGAAATGAGTTGTGCTGTACGGAACGTGCACTGTCTTGGGACTCCGCATTTATGTGCAGCCAGTAACACCAGTAGAAAACACAAATGTTACCTGCTATTTTAATAAATCAAGCCCGCTTTCCACATTTTTGGAAAGCAATCGGTGGTTTTCTCAGTTTTCCAGTTATAAATCTACTATAAAGCTTTGTTGTTCTTGTCCTTTCCTCTGACACACTTCAGAGATTTTGCCTTGTGCCTTTTGAAACATTGATGAGAATTTTCAGTGTTTACTCTCAAGAAAAACAGAGCGCTCTAAATAATTCAGCTGTCCTCCTTCCATACTTTGACATCTTTTATTGTGTTGTTGATAATAGTGGTCAGATTTTAATTGTGAGAACATGAAAACACAGGATGAATGTATGCTCCTTGCATTTGGAAAAGGGAATTTGAATCCATCCATTCTGTTTTTTTTTTTTTTCACATTTTAACATGGTAAGTAACAAATAAGAAATGCTCTTTTAAGTCTTTGGCATTAAATAAGGATAACCCAATTAAAATTTCTTTCATTTTGATGCCCCAGAACAATACAAAAAGGAAGTTTGTTTTACTTATGCATTTAAAATTCTATATACCTGTCTGCTGCCTGGGCATGTCAAAGCTTGTTGCAGGGAATAATATTATCATTACATGCATGATGCAAATGATGAGCAGGTATGGCTAAAGTGACATGTTGCTTGAAATTAGCTTATGTGTCAGTTTCACTCATTTCCATTGTAGGTCTGGTCTGCCAACGAGGTCACCACTGCTTATATTAATGAGTTAGACATAAAGTGTTGTAAAGCTACAGAAAAAGTAGCAGTTATTATTAAAATTATTGGTTGTGTGCTTCAGATGCATTTCACAGTAAGTAGATCAATAGTGTAGGATTTGGGATAGACTTGGGTTCCATTCCTAGTAACTCTACCATGGCTTGTAGCCAGGGTGGATCAGGGAGTTTCAGACAAATCACACACTTTGCCCACTTTTGCCACGATTTTCGTACTGGTGCCTGTTCAAGATCTCTACCAAATCATGGTATTATTGAAGTAGCAGTAGAGCATGGTATGTGCACCCATAATCCTTGATGTTGCAAACTGTCAGTCAGCTGTTTTGTGCTCTCTATTCTATTCTATTATTTGTCTGAAATTTTAACTCTCCGCACTTACAGTAGAACATTACAGGCATTTGGCCAGCTTTACTTAGATGTTCTGAGATCAAAATTTACACTCTGGGGCGATCGTGCTTTGCAGTAGCTGAACACAGACTCTGTTGGACAAGTTACCTTCTGATTTATGTGCTATTTCTGACCCAGCACTTTTTAAACCAAAACACAAGACTCATCTATTTAAAATGCCTTTTGACACTTGGTGGCATTGCTACATGTTTTGTTCTGCACTGAAACCAAGTGTATTAATCACTTGGCCACCACCCCTGCACACATATAAAGCACAAAATAATTAGAAAATAGTCAACAAAAAAACACTTTCACCAAAAAGACCCCCCCCCCCCCTTTTAGATCCTGTCTACAGGATGTGTTAAGTGCCTTGAGTTAGTTTTGTTGTGATTTGGCGCTTTGTAAATTAAATAAATTGAAATAGTCTATGTTCTTGGACACCCAGCTGTAAATGGGTACCAGCCTTGGGTGGGAAAGTAACCTGTAAAGGACTGGTGTCCCATCCAGGGTGACTTGTAGCCTTTTATCCACTTCATGCAATAGTATCCAGGGATAAGCACAAGTGCCAATGGACAATGCACTTAGTAATGCATTGACCAATTTAACTGCCAGTATGTGAAAATGTGCTTCAATCAAGAGCTAAAAATAATCCTTATTGTTTTTTATTATCTACAGTTACAGAAATAAAGCATGTATTACATTATCCTTACATTTTCTCTCCTTATGTTTTCTCTCCTTTTTTTCTTCTAGATATGTTAGAATCTAACAATCTCGTGACATTTGAAGGGGTGGATAACAGTTCATCTTACCACACCTTCCTCCTAGATGAGGAGAAAGGAAGACTTGTGGTTGGAGCCAAGGACCACATCTTCTCCTTCAACCTTCTCAACATCAGCAAAGACTATACACAGGTAAAACCAAGTAGCAGGGTAAAACTGTGTGGTTTTTAACGTCAGCCATGTTTTATTGTGTATGGCATCCATTCATTCTTTATGACTGTAAGACTGGTTGCATTTCTGACTGAAGTTCTACCTGCCGTGCATACATGATACATACGAGGGCTGTCCATAAAGTATAGGTCCTTTTCATTTTTTTCAAAAACTATATGGATTTCATTCATATGTTTTTACGTCAGACATGCTCGAACCCTCGTGCACATGCGTGAGTTTTTCCACGCCTGTCGGTGACGTCATTCGCCTGTGAGCACTCCTTGTGGGAGGAGTCGTCCAGCCTCTCGTCGGAATTCCTTTGTCTGAGAAGTTGCTGAGAGACTGGCGCTTTGTTTGATCAAAATTTTTTCTAAACCTGTGAGACACATTGAAGTGGACACGGTTCGAAAAATTAAGCTGGTTTTCGGTGAAAATTTTAACGGCTAATGAGAGATTTTGAGGTGATACTGTCGCTTTAAGGACTTCCCACGGAGCGAGACATCGTGCAGCGGTCCCAGGGGCCATTGTCAGCCTGTTTCAAGCTGAAAACCTCCACATTTCAGGCTCTATTGATCCAGGACGTCGTGAGAGAAGAGAGAAGTTTCAGAAGAAGTCGGTTTCAGCATTTTATCCGGATATTCCACTGTTAAAGGAGATTTTAATTAGTAATTAGTTAATTAATTATTAATGAAAGACATGCGGACGGGTCCGCGCATCGGAATGCGGCCGGCGCGGTGCGGAAGCACAGGAAAAACACCTCCGTGTTGATAACCATTTGTAAAATCCAGGCAGCTTTTGATGGCTTTCAGTGGAGTGAGTATATGAGAAATTGTTTAACAGCTGGACATGTTCCAACTTGTCCTTAAGGTTTCCAACGGAGGTGTTTTTCCTGTGGCGGAGCATCGCGGCGGCTGCGAGCCGATGCTGCAATCCGCCCGCACGTCTTTCATTAAAAAAATCTCCTTTAACAGTGGAATATCCGGATAAAATGCTGAAACCGACTTCTTCTGAAGCTTCTCTGTTCTCTCACGACGTCCTGGATCAATAGAGCCTGAAATGTGGAGGTTTTCAGCTTGAAACAGGCTGACGACGGCGCCTGGGAGTGTTGTACGACGTCTCGCACCGTGGGAAGTCCTTAAAGCGACAGTATCACCTCAAAATCTCTCATCAGCCGTTAAAATTTTCACCAAAAACCAGCTTAATTTTTTGAACCGTGTCCACTTCGATGTGTCTCACAGGTTTAGAAAAAATTTTGATCAAACAAAGCGCCAGTCTCTCAGCAACTTCTCAGACAAAGGAATTCCGACGAGAGGCTGGACGACTCCTCCCACAAGGAGTGCTCACAGGCTAATGACGTCACCGACAGGCGTGGAAAAACTCACGCATGCGCACAAGGGTTCAAGCATGTCTGACGTAAAAACATATGAATGAAATCCATATAGTTTTTGAAAAAAATAAAAAGGACCTATACTTTATGGACAGCCCTCGTATGTGCATCTTCTTCCAAGGACCAGCCCACGGTTCATCTTGAGAGCAGCTTTTTTGTTTCCTTAGAAAAGTGCTTGATGAATATTTCAGATCAGGATTGTTGCACATGATCGCATCCTGATCCAAGCATGTTAGCCAGCTTTCAGCACACCTGGATGAATAATGGAGTAAACTGAAACAAAGTGGACAACAAATCACGTTGTGACCCTTCAACCATCATATACACTCAACCACACTGACACATATATACTGGAAAAGCCATTTTTGGGGTGTTTTTCTTTATTTTGACTACTACTATAACTACTTTTGTGTTGCAGATCCCTTGGTTAGCTTCTTCCACCCGGAGAGATGAGTGCAAGTGGGCAGGAAAAGATCTCTCGGTGAGAATTAAAACTACCCATTATCAAGTCTGTGTCATGATTTTGCCCTTTCGCTGTCACTTCAA
Organism: Thalassophryne amazonica; assembly: GCF_902500255.1. Taxonomy (NCBI): domain Eukaryota; kingdom Metazoa; phylum Chordata; class Actinopteri; order Batrachoidiformes; family Batrachoididae; genus Thalassophryne; species Thalassophryne amazonica. The sequence continues at coordinate 71,435,786 of NC_047110.1, forward strand.
AATGTCTGCTTTATTTTACTATAAAATATAATCAATTCTTTCACGTTGATCGTTGCATCAGGGTTACTTTTTAATGTATAACATTCAAATCACAAATGTACTTTTCCAATCGAGTGGCAAAACAAACCTGCCCAGAAAAGCTTTTTGTGGTGAGGTGAAACTGTAATCACAGTAAAAATATTTTTATTCTCCACAGACTCTTATGAAATCTGTTTTCAGCAGACTCCGTGGCAAAGCGCTGGAATATAAAGACTATTTATGCCTCAGTTCACGGCCTGGCATTGCCAAAGCTGTCGATGCTGTGCTATTCTTTGCTTTTAATAGATGTGGTGGGATGGATGGATGGGATGTCCTTTGAGGTGATTAGAGAAGAATAAAACTTAAGGGTAGAGTAAAAATAAAAGAGTACAAACAATGCTTTATGAGCTGAAAGTAGTTTTGTTTGTGAAGCACAGATGGGGTGAAGGGATAAAACTGCACCTCCAGAAGAGCTTCGCTAAGGTGCACAAAAATCACAAGAAAAATCACAAAGTTGTTTTTTCTTGTCAATGCACACTAAGTCATTTCAGGAAAAAAAAGGATAAGTATAACAATTCCAGACTGCTTCATACTGATGTAAATGTTTCAGTTTGCCTCTTCTTCTCCCATAAAAAAAAACAAACTTCATGTTAATGATACAAATAGTTGAAGGTATAATGATTTTGTCACTGTCACATCCACGTAAAGCTATCATTATAGGACGAATGACGATGTTATATTTGATTTTAGAAAATGTTATTGTAAAGTACTGGGGATGGAACTTGTGCTACGTGTTCACAGTTCAACTGCATGTGCACCAAATAAAACATAACACATGTTATTATTGCAGTAAGTAACCCACATACTTAGTGGGTTACTTACTGCAATAATAATATTTACTACTCATAAAGTTGCCCGAAGACGATGAAGAAGAGGAGGAAAACGTTGCCACGAACAGCGGGAGAAGAAGAAAACTAGAAGGGTGGAAATGAGAGTGGGTACTTTGAATGTTGGTAGTATGACTGGTAAAGGGAGAGAGCTGGCTGATATGATGAAGAGGAGAAATGTAGACATATTGTGTGTGCAAGAGACCAAGTGGAAGGGAAGTAAGAGTAGGAGCATCGGCGGTGGGTACAAGCTGTTGTACCATGGTGAGGACAGGAAGAGAAATGGTGTTGGGGTCATTTTAAAGGAAGAGTATGTTAAAAGTGTGTTGGAGGTTAAGCGAGTGTCTGACAGGGTGATGAGTGTGAAGTTGGAAATTGAAGGGGTGATGATGAATATCATCAGTGCATATGCCCCACAGGTTGGTTGTGAGATGAAGGAGAAAGAAGATTTCTGGAGTGTATTAGATGAGGTGGTGGAGAGCGTGCCCAAGCATGAAAGAGTGGTGATAGGAGCAGACTTCAATGGGCATGTTGGTGAAGGGAACAGAGGTGATGAGGAAGTAATGGGTAGATATAGTATCAAGGATAGGAATGGGGAAGGACAGATGGTAGTTGATTTTGCAAAAAGGATGGAAATGGCTGTGGTGAATACCTACTTTAAGAAAAGGGAGGAGCACAGGGTAACATATAAGAGTGGAGGAAGGTGCACACAGGTGGACTACATTCTTTATAGGAAATGCAAGCTAAAAGAAATCACAGACTGTAAGGTGGTAGCAGGAGAGAGTGTCACTAGACAGCATAGGATGGTTGTTTGTAGGATGACTTTAGAGGTAAAGAAGAAGAAGAGAGTGAGAGCTCAACAAAGGATCAGATGGTGGAAGCTGAAGGAGGAAGACTGTTGTGTGAAATTTAGCGAGCAGGTGAGAGAAGCACTAGTTGGAGGGGAAGCAGTTTTGGACAACTGGAAAAGTACTGCAGATGTGGTGAGGGAGACGGCTAGGGCAGTACTGGGTATGACATCTGGACAGTGGAAGGAAGACAAGGAGACTTGGTGGTGGAATGAAGAGGTCCAGGAAAGCATAAGGAGAAAGAGGTTGGCGAAAAAGTTTTGGGATAGTCGGAGAGATGAAGAAAGTAGACAGGAGTACAAGGAGATGTGGCGTAAGGCGAGAAGAGAAGTGGCAAAAGCAAAGGAAAAGGCATATTGCGAGCTGTACAAGAAGTTGAATAGTAAGGAAGGAGAAAGAGCTGGAAAGGATGTGCAGCAGGTTAGGGTGGTAAAAGATGCACATGGTAATGTGCTGACAAGTGAGGAGTGTGTGCTGAGAAGGTGGAGGGAATATTTTGAAGAGTTGATGAATAAAGAAAATGAGCGAGAGAAAAGGCTGGATGATGTGGTGAGAGTAAATCAGGAAGTACAAGAGATTAGCAAGGAAGAAGTGAGGGCTGCTAAGAAGAGGATGAAGAGTGGAAAGGCAGTCAGTCCAGATGACATTCCAGTGGAGGCATGGAAATGTCTAGGAGAGATGGCAGTAGAGTTTCTAACCAGATTGTTTAATAAAATCTTGGAAAGTGAGAGGATGCCTGAGGAGTGGAGACGAAGTGTGGTGGTTCCTATTTTCAAGAACAAGGGTGATGTGCAGAGCTGCAGTAACTACAGAGGCATAAAGCTGATCAGCCACAGCATGAAGTTATGGGAAAGAGTAGTAGAAGCTAGGCTTAGAAAACAGGTGAAGATCTGTGAGCAGCAATATGGTTTCATGCCGAGAAAGAGCACTACAGATGCAATGTTTGCTCTGAGAATACTGTTGGAAAAGTACAGAGGACAGAAAGAGTTACATTGTGTGTTTGTGGACTTAGAAAAAGCTTATGATAGGGTGCCAAGAGAAGAGTTGTGGTATTGTATGAGGAAGTCTGGAGTGGCAGAGAAGTATGTTAGGGTAGTGCAGGACATGTACAAGAATAGTGTGACAGCAGTGAGATGCGCAGTCGGAATGACAGACTCATTCAAGGTGGAGGTGGGATTACACCAAGGATCAGCTCTGAGTCCTTTCTTGTTTGCAGTGGTGATGGACAGGTTGACAGATGAGATCAGACAGGAGTCCCCATGGACTATGATGTTTGCAGATGACATTGTGATCTGTAGTGAGAGTAGAGAGCAAGTTGAGTCTAGTCTGGAGAAGTGGAGATATGCTTTGGAGAGAAGGGGAATGAAAGTCAGTAGAAGCAAGACTGAGTACATGTGTGTGAATGAGCGGGAGCCCAGTGGAATAGTGCAGTTACAAGGAGTAGAAGTGGTGAAAGTAGATGAGTTTAAATATTTGGGGTCAACTGTTCAAAGTAATGGAGAGTGTGGTAGAGAGGTGAAGAAGAGAGTGCAGGCAGGGTGGAGTGGGTGGAGAAAGGTGGCAGGAGTGATTTGTGACCGAAGAATATCAGCAAGAGTGAAGGGGAAAGTTTACAAAACAGTAGTGAGACCAGCTATGTTGTATGGTTTAGAGACAGTGGCACTAACAAAAAGACAGGAGGCAGAGCTGGAGGTGGCAGAGCTGAAGATGTTGAGATTCTCTTTGGGAGTGACAAGAATGGACAAGATTAGGAATGAACATATCAGAGGGACAGCTCAGGTGGGACGGTTTGGAGACAAAGTCAGAGAGGCGAGATTGAGATGGTTTGGACATGTGCAGAGGAGGGACCCAGGGTATATAGGGAGAAGGATGCTGAGGATGGAGCCACCAGGCAGGAGGAGAAGAGGGAGACCAAAGAGGAGGTTCATGGATGTGCTGAGAGAGGACATGCAGGTAGTTGGTGTGACAGAGGAAGATACAGAGGACAGGGTGAGATGGAAACGATTGATCTGCTGTGGCGACCCCTAACGGGAACAGCCGAAAGACAAAGAAGACTACTCATAAAGTTGCCCACAGGGTGTAAATCAGACAAACACTATAAAATATAATAAGTTGACTTTACTTAAAAAAATATGCAAAGTAGTTGCCTTAAAAAAAGTAATTTATGTTAACTTAGATACATTAGTAGTATACTTTATTTCAAACTCAAAGTCCATAAAAAAACAAATAAATAAAATAATAATAATAATAATATTTAAACAATACAGACAATAACACACAAAACATACAGTTTATAAAAGCCTGTTGTACCAGTGCTTCCACAGAACTGACACAGGGTCTCACCAGAGTCTGTACAAGGGAGTTCTCACAATCATTTAGCCGGCACACAAATCTGTACATTAAATTTCTCCATGCATCAAATGAGTTGACATGTGCCTGACAGAACAGCAGGCTTGCACTGCTGAACCTGGGCTTTTTCAATAAAATGCGAAAAGCATCATTATAGGCAACTTTAAGTTTTTGTAATGTCGTCTTCCTATATTTGCACCACAATGGTGCTGTGTAGAGTGGTGAGCAGTAGGTCCTGATCAGCTGGATTTTTACATTTTCTGTGCACATATGAAATTTTCTCACCAAAATGTTGGCTTGGGCATAAAGTGTTCGGTGCTGGCGATTGATATCATCCTCATCACAAAGCTTGTCTGTTATAAAGTGACCCAAGTATTTCGTGTCACCACAGACTCTTAGTGTTTGTCCAGACAAATAAAAGTCTGGAAAACAAAGGTCCTTATCCTCTTTAGATCTACAAATAAGTACAGTACTCTTTTTTGCATTATACTTAATATCACATTCAAGCCCATAACATTCACTTATCATACTTAATTCATTTGTATGTTAGCATTTACAGTGAAGGCATCTGTTAAAATGAAACCAAATGCTTTCTGCTGTGGACCCAGTGAAGCCAGTTAAGATCATGGAAGCATAATCTCTTCTACTTTGTGTGATTTATCTGAATATATAATGACATATTCAAGTTTAATGTGAGGTCAGCTCTCATTCAGCCATGTGTTATTAGTGCAGAAGGAGGCACACCATAAGGTACACCTTATCATTCATAACCCTACAGTCACATTAGCTACAAGCGACAGTGGCAAATCAACAATCTTGTGTCCTTTTTGCAGTGACAAGAGACAACAGTTGCTATGTTGCCAGCTTGGCAGGTAAAAAACCAAAGTCTATTTTATGCTGGGCTATGCAGCACAGCCAATCCAAGTGGAGTAGAGTGACATCAGCTGGCTGCTCGGCCAAACAAAATATTCAAAGATTTCTGAATGCACCCCGAAACAGCTGTATTTTAGTATAAATCTGTTTCACATTTGTTCTCCTCTATTTTGTAAATGTCACTGAGGAATAAACCCTTCTAAATCTAAATGTGCTGTTTTTGTAATCAGATAATACAAATGAAGTGCTTTACAAGACATTTTACAAAGATGTTGACACAGAAACGTTACAGTGAAAGACGTTAGACTAAAACCAAGTGATGTTTGGTTCTGTTAAGTAGTCATGTAGGAAAAACTGACAGTGACAATGTCACATTTTCAAATCCTTTATGATCTATCATTAAACATTGTGACACCATGTATGTAACCACAAGCTGGCCATGCCTGGGGAATACTCATCAAGTGACAAACACCAAGTGCTTGTTGCAATCAGTTGTAGCTAATGTGACTGACCGTAGGGTAAGCAGCAGTTTTGCCACAGTTACATTGAAAAGTTACTTTATACAGTTACTTCATTAGCATTTCTGGTCTTTTAATGAATGAACACCAATATGTCAGTGCACACAGCACACAGAAGCTGCCAAAGCTCCCTGAGGTGAAGCAACGAAGCACCAAGGTGACGGTTTTGTCATTTATTTTAGTTTTTTGTCAAGTCACAATTGTGCATTTTATGTACATGATGGCACCTGTGTTCACCTCCATACGGGCTCACCACCCACAGCGAGAGTGTAATGGGTCTGGTGCTCTGTTTTTCAGGAGTGTGCAGGGACATATAGTCGCACAGCCTGACAGTTATGTAAAATGCTAAATAGTTGTAAAATTGATTGGCTTTTTTTATTTATTTATATTTTTCTGGCTCTGTTTCATAAGAGGGAATGCTCAAACTTCATCAAAGTGCTGCAGCCTTTCAACCAGACCCATCTTTATGTCTGTGGAACAGGAGCCTTTCACCCCGTGTGTGCTTACCTGGAGGTCGGCAAAAAATCAGAGGTAAAAACTACTTTGACTTCTATGCCTCATTTGATTAAATATTTCTTTTGCCTTAAACACATTATTATTATTATTATTATTATATACTTGGCAAATATCAGCAGTTCTTATGTGAGGGTGAGTGGTTTCTCCTTTCAGTAACAGGCATCAGGAATAAAAAAAAATATTTCATTCATCAAAATAAGATGGAAAATTAAATTTAAAGTTTCATAGCCTGTAGGATTTGCAGTTTATGACTGTAATTTAGGAACTGCAGTGTGTGTGTTGTCTCTATGTGTGTGTGTATTCATCTGAGAATGTGAGAAGGATATTGCTCCTTTCTCCTTCAAATGTCACTGAGTCAGACTCATAAAAACTCAGTCATATTATTTTCCTTTTCATTACCCTGCTATTTGCAGACAATTACAGGCATCTGAAAAAAAGTGTATTGATATAAATCATAACCTACAAATGTGCATTTCATTAGTTTTCTATGACAAGGTCACAGAGAGGGTTGTGGGGTTTCTAACTTATTTATTTATATTTATTCTGGCTCCTTACAACGTGTGTTTGTAGAAACATGACTTTAAAGTGCATCAGTGTTACTTTACATTTCTTCTCTTTTGTTGCTGTACATTATATTTCTTTATTTGTTTTAGTAGTACTATTCCAAAAATAATGTATATACATCCAGTATCTCTCCAGCTATATCCAGCTTATTTTAAATAAAGTAATAAGTAAAATCAAACTGTAATGTCCAGATGTGATCAAAAGTAGTTTAAAATTTGATGTCTTCATTGGGTTGGTTTGCAGTTTGCTGTTTAGGCGGAAGTGATTGAGATGAGAGTAGGTATTGCCAGATCTGAGGTGGTATGGTTCTTCCTGGTTGGGAATATGTTCCATCCCAAAATGACTGAAATCCAATTCATGTATGTTTGGTTTTAGTGTATGAAAGTGATCAATAGCCAAATTAAGGTAGCATCAGCAGGAATGAAGGAATTGCTTCAGGCTGTCATGGTGAAGAATTTGAGTATTGTAGCTCAATTCTCAATTTACATTTCAAATCTGGGAAAACAAAAAATAACTTTATCCACATTTACTAGTACTATAGATCTTTTAAACTAGAAACAAGCAAGTGTACTTGCAGTTTACTTGTGTACATATCACAGATATACTTAATGGATTATACTTAAAATATACTTTGCTTAAACTGGAAAGTATACAGAAAGGTTTAAGTATATTTGGCCAATATTTATACTGAAATGTGCTTGCATATACTGACAAGTACACATAAAAATATGAGTATAGTTTGCATATACCGCCATGTATATGGGAATGCCCAGGAATATTTTCCTTATACTTGTATATTATGCAAGCTTTACTATTTGTTATGTGTCGGACTACCGCTACCGCTGGGTCCGTGATGTTTGGCCAGAGACTACTGTTATGTGTCGGACGCAGGACGGAGAACTGACCAGCGTTTGAAGGACCCAGTATGAAATAAGCAGAGCACGGTACAAAGGATAACAAAATTTAATTACATAACAGTGATGTGAAGAAAGTACAAACAAATAAGTGCGCGGTCTGCGAGGTGGATTACGGTGCGCTCCCAGCTGCACAAACGGTCCGGAGCCAGAAACAGTTCGGACCCAAGGACCCCGCCGACACCCCCCAGGTGGCCGCGACAAACCAAGTCTGTGAAAGAAGAAACCATCATGTGAGTCCACACTCCACACACAGAGAGACCACTCAAAGGTGTACATAAACAGCAAACACTTCCTGGCTTAATCACTTAATCAGCTTCCCACCCTGCAGGCATGGAACACCCAGTTCATATACTCAACTGCAGTGGAAGCTGAATAAACGACTAACATAACAGCTCAATATAATAAGGTGTGAGGGACACCACATTTACTGACTGTACAAATGTTAGTCACAAAACCTAACGCACCTCAGGAAGTGTGCTGACGAGCGTGAGACCTCACCCCCTCGTCTTTCACAGACCATGGCATCAAACCTGGACATTCTCTGCATCCATAATGATGAGATGGCTCTCAAGGCGACGATCTCACCCGTCTGGTCACAAGGTCGCGTCTCTGGCAAATACACACTGTGTACTCCAGACTTAAATGCCACCATGCTCCAATCCGTGTAGATGCACCACAGCTGTGAGTCCTGATGAACTGCACATGATCAGCCTCAGGTGATCAGGGTGAGGTCCTGAAAACTCAGCCACACAGCCACTCATTCCTAAACGCGTGCCACCTGGAAGGAAAAACAAAAAACAGAAACAGAAGACAGAAACAAAAGACAGCCAGGCACGCCCAGCCTCACAACACTATTCTTTGATTTTCAGTTTCTCGTCTAGTGGTTGGACAGGTAGACTTGAGACCAGAGTATCATTCGTTTAAATTCCTGTCAGATTGGAAAGTCATGAATGTTCCTTGTGAAGTGTACTTTCATAAACTCAAATTGGACTACAGGTACATAACTATTTCCTTTAAATTACTTATAACGCAGTATAAAGTAAAATGTCTTATGCACTGAAAGTTTACTTCTCTTACATTTCAAGTATAGTTATTTTGAAAAGTGGCTCTCACTCACATGGTGAATTTCAGCTTTTTCCATCAGTCCACGTATATAAACTGCAGGTCTGTAAAAGCAAGCAATAGAGATAGCTTTGATCCTGCAGGCATCGGATTGGTCAATGGAGCAAGTATTTTATGGAATTAACTCATGTAATATAGCTCTTTGTGTAGGTTTTATTGATTTATTTATTGATTCTTATCCCAATTTTTATCTGCTAGAATGTTTTTATTTATTTATATTTTACTTGCTTGCACTGATTCCTGTCTTTTTGGATGAAACACTGTTGTCACTGTTTTTATCGTGTTTTAAGTGTTATCTGTGAGGGTGGAGAAAGCCAACTCACTTCACTGTAAACCAAATCTACATTTGGGTACAAATAAAGTTACCTTGACCTACTTCAGAAAATATACTATACTTTTTAGACTAAAAAATTGGACAATTTAGTCCCAATATGTACTGAATTAGTACACTTACCACAAGTTTAGGCTTGTGAACAAACTATACACTCCATGGATCTACATGTTGACTTGGCACGTTTTATGCCAGATGCCCTTTTTGTTGCAGCTCCAGATGTACATGGTGAATGGGGCGCAGGTGGCCTTGAGGCAGGGACCTTCTGCTTGGGAGGCAAGCTTGAAAAACGTTATCAAATTAGTTTTTATGTTAAACCACCTTCAAAGTTTATTTGGAGGGGAAATTTTTATGTAGATTTATAGAAGTCTTTGTTTGCATTTGGAAACAAATTTGGTGGACTTGGGGTGTCATTGAGCAGCCCTGGCCCATGTGGCCCTCACACTGGCACATGCCTAGTCCCCACCCTCACCAATGACTAAAAGCATTAAATCATAGGTGCATATGACATAAATGAGTGTCTTTGTACAAGATAACTGGAGTCAAAGTGACAGACAGGCTAAAAGAGTTTGATTTTGCTGAATGAAGGTTATTTAGGCATCTGATTAGAATGCTTCTTGGATGCCTCCCTTTGGAGATTTTCCAGTCTCATTCAGCTGGGTCTGGATCCAAGAGAAGACCCATATGGCTTAGAAATATCCTGATATCTCCCAGAAGGAGCTGCTGGTGCCACAAACTGAGCAAGTGAACAGAAGAATGGATGGGTTCCAATCATAGAAATGATGGGTGCTTTTGTCATAATAATGGGTCTGCCTTATAGCGCCAAGAGCAGCTTTACAAATGCTTAGCTAATACATCTAATGTATCTTTTTTCTCTGTGTGCTGATGAAGCAGGGTATTGTAATCGGCCATGTTTGTGTGTCTGTCTGTGAATGAGATAAAAAACAAAAACAAAAAAACAACTTTATCAATGTTTAACCAGACAAAAAATCAACCATACTTTCAACAAATCTGATTTCTCCTTGTACTGAACTAATGCATCACTTCATTACAGATGAATGCATAAATCTTTGATGCAAAGTGACATGCAAAACATTTCAGTCATTACACTTTACATTTTGTGTTTCTTTGTGTCCAGGACAGTGTTTTCAGACTGGGGCCTCACACAGAAAATGGGCGCGGAAAGAGTCCTTACGATCCCAAACTCGTCACTGCTTCCATGCTAATTGGTGAGTTTAAGAGCGGACACAGTGTACTGATTTTCTGTGTGTTACATTAAGGGCATATAAAAACATGAGAGACCTGAGAACACCCTCAGTGTTACTCTTTAATTTTACCAGATATACTGAGTCCAAAGTAAATGTCAGTTGTAGAACTCAACGCTTCTGTCAGTCATTAAACATTGATCTGCTCTGTAGTTTGAGTTTACTTACGTAGAACCTCTCATTGGCATGATTATAAACTCTATTTCAATCTGAATGCCACTTGAAAGTGCTGGGCGTGCATGGCAGATGACACTTTGAGTTTCTGTTTACTAAATTCCCAGGTTTTGGCTTATAAAGCAAGACTGTTTGAGCATGTCTACCCCCAATTATGGCCGGTCACATTGTGTTATATCACACCATTTAACCTAACAGATGGCCATTTTCCAACCCGTCACCCTTCATCTCCTCTGGTCTTTCTCTCTTCTCTCTCACCAGTGTTATTATGTACTCCCCCGCTTCACACCTCTGGCAGGTCTCTCCATCCATTCAAACACCCCTCACCACCAATCAAAGCTTTGACTACTGCGTTAATGTCAATTTCACACTCCTTATGTTCATCACGTCAGTCACTGTCTGTGGTCACTCAAGTCTCCAAGTGCACCTCTGCAGCTGAGTTTCTGGACGGTTCAGCTGTTGCAGCTGCATCACTGCATGTCTTTTCACTTATTTTGACATCCAGTGATAATATAGTATAGTGGTCACCAACCTCTTCAACAATAAATAGTGCAGCAGATAAGTGAAAGAATCATGCAAATGGTGATAAAAGCATCAAATTCAACAGAAATACTCCTTAGACACTCCTCTTTTGAAAAAAAAAAAAAAAATTGGCCACTTGACTTTTCAATCGGTGGTCAGGTAGGGGTCAATTGAAGAATTACACAGAGGTCAAAATTAAAAGATGCTCCAATCATATAGAAAAATATTCCACATTATTTGCCTGATCATAAAGATTCCAAAAAAGATATAATTTGGACTATCTGTGACTGAATTCTATGTAGTTATGGGCTAAAAACAGCAAGAATGGTGACAAAGGTCAGTGTCATTTTGTACAGGAGTCAAAAGTTAAAGTTGCTCCAATTTTGGTAAAAAGTGTTGCAAGTTATTGGTTGAGCTAATAGGATTAATAAATGGAATAGTGTTGACAGTGCTGAATGCTTGGTCTCCAAAGTAAAGGTCAAACAAGGTCTATGTTACCCCGTAACGTGATAAGTAAGGATGATACATAGTCCAAACTATTCCTTTTTAAAACCATGTTAACTCAACTAGTAATTTGCATCACTTTTTACCAAAACTGGAGCAACTTTAACTTTTGACCCATGTTCAAAATGAAACTGACCTTTGTCACCATTCTTGCTGTTTTTATCCCGTAACTCCATAGAACTGAGTCACAGATAGTCCAAACTATACCTTTTTGGAATCTTTATGATCAGGCAAATAATGTGGAATATTTTTCAATATGATTGGAGCATCTTTTAATTTTGACCTCTGTGTAATTCTTCAACTGACCCCTACCTGACCATGATTGAAAATTCAAGTGGCCAATCGTTTTTTTCAAAAGAGGATTGTCTGAGGAGTATTTCTGCCGAATTTGATGCTTTTATCACCATTTGCAGGATTTCGCTCTAAATATTCTCTTATCTGCTGCACTAAAATTACAGCTCTAAATTAAAACAACACCAGTGCAGTACCTGTAGGAAGCATGTGTTCCTATAGAAAAGAGGAAGCTTTGCTGATGATCTTTGTCGAAGCTGGTGCGTGAGAACGTTCTGCCTTGTGATAATAAAGCAAGAAGCGTCTGTGTGTCTATGGCTTGCATATCTCTCAGTGTTTGTGTATTATTCATTTCTTTAATTTATTTCTTCCGTCTCTCCCTTGATAGATAAGCATGTGTTTAAGGCAGAGAGTGACTCATCTTTGTTGACGATCGTTGTCGAAGGTGGCACGTGAGAAGGTTCCGTCTTGTGCCAATAATGATGACTTCAAAATAAAATGAATCCCAAAAATTGTCATAATAAAGAATGCACATCATTGTGCCATGTGCAAGCCATATCTGAAAGAGGCCTATCTGATAAACAGTCAGAGAGATATGCGAGCAACATACACATCTTGCTTTACAGATAGATATAGGGTTTGACTTACTCAGTTTGCGTGTGTCATAACGTGCAGAAACGCCATTGCTCCTGCAAAAAAAAAAAAAAAGTGTGTGCTGATTTACTGAAGGTGTGCACTGAGGACTGCATCTTTCCAATTCACAAAATCGTGCATATTGTATGTTTGCCTTCATGAATATGCAATTTAGAGTGTATCTACCCAAGTCTGAAAAAGTGAGTTGTGACTGCATATGTATAATATGCATTTGTAACCTGGGTGTTAAATTATTATGCGTGACAGACTGCTGTTTCAGCAGCCGAGATGCTGACACCTCCTCGTAGAGAGAATTAAAATAAATGTTCATTAAACTGCAGGCATACGTAAATAATTAACAGTTTACCTTGTGCTTGTTTCATTAAGAACAAATGTCTCCATGCATAACAGATGGACCACAGTTCTGCGCATTTCTGCGCTTAGTAAAAAGTACTTTTTAGTGCAACTCTGGATCCTTACTGTCACTGATGTACTTTAAGGTCACTTTTATGCAATAAATTGCAATAAACTGAATGAAAACTGGTATGTGAATTTTTTTTTTCAATTCCAATCATGTTTATATATGCATATGTACTTTATTTATATCTTCTTCTTTGTCTCTCGGCTGTTCCCGTTAGGGGTCGCCACAGCAGATCAATCGTTTCCATCTCACCCTGTCCTCTGTATCTTCCTCTGTCACACCAACCACCTGCATGTCCTCTCTCAGCACATCCATGAACCTCCTCTTTGGTCTCCCTCTTCTCCTCCTGCCTGGTGGCTCCATCCTCAGCATCCTTCTCCCTATATACCCTGGGTCCCTCCTCTGCACATGTCCAAACCATCTCAATCTGGCATTTCTGACTTTGTCCCAAACCGTCCCACCTGAACTGTCCCTCTGATATGTTCGTTCCTAATCTTGTCCATTCTTGTCACTCCCAAAGAGAATCTCACCATCTTCAGCTCTGCCACCTCCAGCTCTGCCTCCTGTCTTTTTGTTAGTGCCATTGTCTCTAAACCATACAACATAGCTGGTCTCACTACTGTTTTGTAAACTTTCCCCTTCACTCTTGCTGATATTCTTCGGTCACAAATCACTCCTGCCACCTTTCTCCACCCACTCCACCCTGCCTGCACTCTCTTCTTCACCTCTCTACCACATTCTCCATTACTTTGAACAGTTGACCCCAAATATTTAAACTCATCTACTTTCACCACTTCTACTCCTTGTAACTGCACTATTCCACTGGGCTCCCGCTCATTCACACACATGTACTCAGTCTTGCTTCTACTGACTTTCATTCCCCTTCTCTCCAAAGCATATCTCCACTTCTCCAGACTAGACTCAACTTGCTCTCTACTCTCACTACAGATCACAATGTCATCTGCAAACATCATAGTCCATGGGGACTCCTGTCTGATCTCATCCGTCAACCTGTCCATCACCACTGCAAACAAGAAAGGACTCAGAGCTGATCCTTGGTGTAATCCCACCTCCACCTTGAATGAGCCTGTCATTCCGACTGCGCATCTCACCGCTGTCACACTATTCTTGTACATGTCCTGCACTACCCTAACATACTTCTCTGCCACTCCAGACTTCCTCATACAATACCACAACTCTTCTCTTGGCACCCTGTCATAAGCTTTTTCTAAGTCCACAAATACACAATGTAACTCTTTCTGTCCTTCTCTGTACTTTTCCAACAGTATTCTCAGAGCAAACATTGCATCTGTAGTGCTCTTTCTCGGCATGAAATCATATTGCTGCTCACAGATCTTCACCTGTTTTCTAAGCCTAGCTTCTACTACTCTTTCCCATAACTTCATGCTGTGGCTGATCAGCTTTATGCCTCTGTAGTTACTGCAGCTCTGCACATCACCCTTGTTCTTGAAAATAGGAACCAGCACACTTCGTCTCCACTCCTCGGGCATGCTCGCACTTTCCAAGATTTTATTAAACAATCTGGTTAGAAACTCTACTGCCATCTCTCCTAGACATTTCCATGCCTCCACTGGAATGTCATCTGGACCGACTGCCTTTCCACTCTTCATCCTCTTCATAGCAGCCCTCACTTCTTCCTTGCTAATCTCTTGTACTTCCTGATTTACTCTCACCACATCATCCAGCCTTTTCTCTCGCTCATTTTCTTTATTCATCAACTCTTCAAAATATTCCCTCCACCTTCTCAGCACACACTCCTCACTTGTCAGCACATTACCATGTGCATCTTTTACCACCCTAACATGCTGCACATCCTTTCCAGCTCTGTCCCTTTGTCTGGCCAATCGGTACAAGTACTTTTCTCCTTCCTTACTATTCAACTTCTTGTACAGCTTGCAATATGCCTTTTCCTTTGCTTTTGCCACTTCTCTTTTCGCCTTACGCCGCATCTCCTTGTACTCCTGTCTACTTTCTTCATCTCTCCGACTATCCCAAAACGTTTTCGCCAATCTCTTTCTCCTTATGCTTTAATGGACCTCTTCATTCCACCACCAAGTCTCCTTGTCTTCCTTCCACTGTCCAGATGTCATACCCAGTACTGTCCTAGCTGTCTCCCTCACCACATCTGCAGTACTTTTCCAGTTGTCCAAAATTGCTTCCCCTCCAACCAGTGCTTCTCTCACCTGCTCGCTAAATTTCACACAACAGTCTTCCTCCTTCAGCTTCCATCATCTGATCCTTTGTTGAGCTCTCACTCTCTTCTTCTTCTTTACCTCTAAAGTCATCCGACAAACAACCATCCTGTGCTGTCTAGTGACACTCTCTCCTGCTACCACCTTACAGTCTGTGATTTCTTTTAGCTTGCATCTCCTATAAAGAATGTAGTCCACCTGTGTGCACCTTCCTCCACTCTTATATGTTACCCTGTGCTCCTCCCTTTTCTTAAAGTAGGTATTCACCACAGCCATTTCCATCCTTTTTGCAAAATCAACTACCATCTGTCCATCCCCATTCCTATCCTTGATACCATATCTACCGATTACTTCCTCATCACCTCTGTTCCCTTCACCAACATGCCCATTGAAGTCTGCTCCTATCACCACTCTTTCATGCTTGGGCACACTCTCCACCACCTCATCTAACACACTCCAGAAATCTTCTTTCTCCTTCATCTCACAACCAACCTGTGGGGCATATGCACTGATGATATTCATCATCACCCCTTCAATTTCCAAACTTCACACTCATCACCCTGTCAGACACTCGCTTAACCTCCAACACACTTTTAACATACTCTTCCTTTAAAACGACCCCAACACCATTTCTCTTCCTGTCCTCACCATGGTGCAACAACTTGTACCCACCGCCGATGCTCCTGCTCTTACTTCCCTTCCACTAGATCTCTTGCACACACAATATGTCTACCTTTCTCCTCTCCATCATATCAGCCAGCTCTCTCCCTTTACCAGTCATACTACCAACATTCAAAGTCCCCACTCTCATTTCTACCCTTCTAGTTTTCTTCTTCTCCCGCTGTTCATGGCAACGTTTTCCTCCTCTTCTTCATCGTCTTCGCCCAGCAGTAGCCCAATTTCCACCAGCACCCTGTTGGGCAATAGCACCAGTGGCGGACGTTGTTAACCCGGGCCGCGACCGATCCGGTATGGGAATTCGATTCTGAGTCTGCATAGTTCGGTTGGCTTGTTTTACACCGGATGCCCTTCCTGACGCAACCCTCCTCATTTATCCGGGCTTGGGACCGGCACTCAGAATGTACTGGCTGCACACCCCATGTGGCTGAGTTATATGTACTTTATATATATATATTCTATTTCTACCTCATTTTCTTATTTTATTGTATAGTTACAAGTATTATTATTATTGCTCATCCTTGCACACGCTGTTTGATGCACATTTTCCTCTACTCGGACCCATCTTGTGTGTTTTTTTAAGAGCTGACATAACGTGTGAATTTCTCCACTGTGAGATCAATAAAGTCTTATCTTATCTTGTAGTTGTACCCATAATCAAATTACAGTTAATTAATTAACATATATAAATTACTCATTTACATACTGATGTCTATGTCATGTTGCCACCAGCTCTCATGTGCACAATTATTCTGAGCAAATCACCCACAAAACATTGTCCAACCCAACGCAAAAAAGTTAGCACCTATTATATGGGATCTTAACAAATCAGGTTTATAATGAGGGTAAACCCCTTTTGCATCTGGTGAAATTGGATGCACTAGATGATTTTCCCCCTGTAATATCCCGTCGACATGTATGCACCTGCTGGTTGGTTGGTGTATGCTGGATTGTTAATAAATTTGTTGCAGCTGTGCTGATCAGTCAGTGAGACCAACAGTTTCTGCACAGAACTGCACTAAATCAGAGAAGTAAACAGTTTCTGATTTTCTGATTGTTTCACAGCAGTTACTATGTTACTTTCTCAGATAACACAGCCACAATGTCACACAACCCAGTGGAAATTATTTCTGTTCTAATTCTCTCTCCATCTCTCTCAACATGTATGGTGTTAAAGTTAATTAAATCCAGCCTGACTTTCTTGAAAAATAAATCTGTATTTTAAATGTGAAAAGGTGTTGCACATTTATTTGTATGTAAATATGTGACAGCAGATGACTGTCCTGCCTCAAACTGTTCACACGATGTGATGGTTTGTATTGGGAATGATTCAAGATTGATACACACAAGCCGCAAGCCACAATTTGCTTTGGGGCAAAATTTCAATAAAGTATTTATTTATCTATCTAGCCTTTTTCCCCACATGAAGTCTGTTAACTTTCTAGGATGGGACACAGTGATTAAAAGATGTGTGGAATGAGAGATTTTGTAATGACTCACTCTCCTTTGCACACTGCATCAAAGCATTTGATGGTACATGTATCTTCATCAACTCAACAGGTTGTCTGAGATGGCGGTGGGACGTCACGCTGATGTTTGTTTCAATCATCAATAGCAACAACGATAAAATCAGACTGATTGAACACTGATGGAAACAAACAACACAGGAATGAATGGCGTGAACACAGCCATGTTTTGGTCTTGTTGCTGATGCATAAAATATGTGGATACAAGCCTGATTGTAGTTGTATGGCTGCATAACATCACACGTATCATGATAAAGATGTGCAAGGAGATTGTGATCAATGAGTTGATGACTTGTGTTGTAAAACTGTATATATTTTTCCTCATTGTCAGATGGAGAATTATACGCTGGGACATCAGCTGACTTCATGGGGAGAGACTTTGCAATCTTCCGCACTCTTGGTAAACATCATCCAATCAGGACAGAGCAGCATGACTCCCGCTGGCTAAATGGTAAGCCAAAGATTTTGTTTGTGGGGGGCCTCAGGGGCCCAGGAGTCATACCCCATGCAGACAATCTGTACTTCTTTGAATGCTTCACAGCATATTCACTTATAGGATGAGCTGGATTTGTTCCCTGAGATTCGACCCCTGTCACACATAGCCGACATGTGCACGAACCAGGCTAAGTCTGAAACTGCAAAAATGGCAATAATTGAGATGTCATTGGGAGAGAAAGATACCGGATGGATGCGCTCGAGTGCGGTCACTCACTTGCTCACTCACCCACTCCCTCACTGTTTTGCTCGCCCGCTCGCTCCCTCGCACTCACTGACTTCGGAGCAGGACATTGCGCTGGCAGAATGGACATGTGTCCCACACATGACGGACTGTCAGCACTGTGCTCACGGACACAGCATAGCGATTGCGGTGTGATGAGCATGCAAAGTACACAGAGGGCATGTGTGCTGTACTGTCCGGTTGGCATATCGGCATGCCGCATGACGTGGGATATATTTGTGCCATGGTGGATGGGCATTTGTGCACTAATGTGGTCAGCACACGGAGCTGTTGGGGGGAGAGGGACTTCACCACAGGCTCCAGCCCCTGGCCACTACCCGCCCTGGGCTGTGACATGCACCTGGGGCCATACTAGAGAGGAGTTTACATGTTTATTTATGGTGTCATGGGCTGGCGAAACAGTTCCACATCATTCTTCCGAAGAGTTAAATGGTGAACGTGTCATAATATGTTTATTACGGGGGTGACATCCCATTCAGCTGCATTGCGGGTGCCGCGCCGAGCCTTTGTCACGCACAATGACACATTGACTCACAGACAGATGGTGCTTTTTGTTTGATTGCGCAGTGTTCACGTCCACTTCACATGATGGATGCCTGCCACATACATGTTGCATATTGACATTTCCTTTGCACTCCCTGAATGAGATCCAGTGAACATGCATGTACTTGGCACAAGCGGGACATGCTGGTAGGATTTGATGTGCCCAATCCATTTCGGGGTTCCACCGACTGTGATCAGATTCTTCCCGAATGCTGTTCTGACACCATGTGAATATGTAGATAGATTGCAGTGAGATTGCGCTCAGGCTGCACATAGTCTGCCGTTTGATGGCTGTCCCACCTTGACTGCGCCAACAGTGTTTTGAACATGTGCAAAACATTTGAGGCAGCCATGTGAATGGGCCCGGCCGTGTCAACTGATGTGAGACTGCTGTCTGACGTTTTTAGACTGCACCTCAACAGTGTGGGTCAGTTCTTCAGTGGGATGCTATTCAGCCTCATTCGTGCTATGTGTGATGGGGGTCTTAGCAGGGCAAGCATAGGATTAATCAAGTCCACGGGATATCTATAATTAACTCTGTAATAAGTGTTTCATATTCAGCTGTCAAATTGTGGGATCAGATGAAGATGAGGACCAGTGAACCTCCTATGCTGGGCCACATTGACATGTTTTCACACGTGTAATGACATAACAAAATAAAGACAGATGGGCCTGTTGAGTTACTTGTGAAACACTGTTGATTTCAACATTCTTCATTTTTTGTTTGCATCAAATCTTTGTTTTTGTCTGTGTTATACACTTCAGATCCCAGGTTTGTGGACATTCATCTGATTCCAGAGAGCGACAACCCAGAAGATGACAAGGTCTACCTGTTCTTCAGGGAGAACACTATGGATGGAGAGCATGCTGGGAAGGCCACACACGCTCGCATCGGTCAGCTCTGCAAAGTGGGTGCACACAACTGAACCTACGGTTGCACGCCCAACAAAAGGACAGAGCCAAACACACTGACATGGAGTGAAACAGCTTCTGTGTCAGGAAGGAACACTTGACAGATGTCTGAGTGGCTTTCACAAAGGCAGCATTCACAAAGCCATTACCTGTGATTATTTTTAGCCTGAGCTTTCTTGTGCATGGTGCAATCAGCACTGAAACCAGAAGCCACAGAGAAACATTAAATGTCACCGGAACCCGAGAGGCAAGGAAGCTGTGGTTCTAATGCCAAGCTTTGGCACTGATCGTCTTCACCACAGGGAAATTCTGGCATTATTTCTGATTAGTTTTCAAGATCCTTTATTTATTTATTCATTAAGCAGCAGCTCCATTATTTTCACTGTGGATCAAACTGCAGCTTGTTTTCCCAGTATGTCAGGAATCTGCTGTGCTCAACACCAGACAAATCATCCATTATGAAAGACACAGCATTAATTTAGGCCTGTGTAATTTTAGGACATATTTAAATGCTCTGTCATAAATCAACACCATGTGGGACAAGGCCTGGTGCTCTGTCTGCATTTTTGCATTTTTGTTTTGTGCATACTCTACGTGCCAGAAAACAGACAGCACACTATAGGGACACATATTGCAAGTATATTTGCTATAACATACTTCATGGTTTCTTTCTTCTTAACATCAAAGAAAATGGTCTTTAAAACGGGTTCACCAAATGAACAGTCTTATAATTCACCATGACCATGAAACAAATCTCTGTGTTGTAGATAGTTTCCTTGATGCTTTTCAAACTTATGCTTTAATACATATAATTTAAAGCTGTTCTATGATGATTATTATTTTTGATCTACTTTTTAGTTATATACAGTTAAGATTACATGTTAAAAAGTTCACAGTTTTATGTCTTTCCATGATTTTCTTATGCAACATGGACAATTTAAATGTGAAACTGCGCATTTCAGACTTCTGTGACATATGTAAGAGTCCAAATATGCCCATATTTGGACTCTTGATGGATCTGCGAGCTTTAAAATAAAATAAAATAAAATAAAAAATAAGGGCTGTGGACTCCAAAGCTGAATGAAAGTAGCCAGCAGATCCTTCCCAATTACCCATATTACATAGTTTCACCAAGAACCAGCCTATGGAGGGTAATATTATTATCATTTTATTCTGCCAAGATTTGCAGTCAGCTGTACTTCTGACTGGTTGTGCTGTAACCCAAGCAGTGTTCAGCAAGTGAGCATTAAAAATACATCAGATAAGTATAAACCAAGTTGGACTAAATATCTTCCATTATTATTATTCAATTTTTTTTATATAGTGCCAAATCACAACATCGATGCCTCAAGGTGCTTTACGTGAGTAATAATAAGTACTAAATAAGTACCTCCTCCTGAAGTGGCACACAGGAACCATAGGGAATATTTTCCTGCTGTCTGATTTTGGTTTCACATGGCTTCCTATGCTTCATAAGCTTTGATAATTTCATGTTCTATGAGTTTAACACAATGGTCATCATCATATTTGTTTCTTGATTCTTTCAGATTAGTTGAGCGTTTGTTGCAGATGGAAAAGCACTATGTAAATGCAGTCCATTTACCATTTACAACTAATGTAAACTTCACAGTTATATTACAGTGTTGTATCCCTGAAACATAAAACTGTTAACAGCTTTACTGCTTACTTCAGAAAAGTGCTAGTATTCTTATTATATATATGGTTCTATGATAAGGTTGAACTTTTCCTGTAGCTGCTGAAACTTTACATACATTCTCACAACAAAAACTGCAGGGCCTAAAACCTGACTTGTAGCCATGCGTGGATAAAAGGCATATTTTTAGACTATGATGGAGTTTTCTGTTTTATTCTGCAGCTTGATTTATTGTAAAGAAGCCTATAAACATTGAGGATATACTACCATGCATTAATGAGGCATGAGGAAGATGTATAAAATTAGGCAATGTGATTTCGTCCACTTTATATTTGTGAAGTGCATGCATTTTTCACTTTGAGTCTTTAAAATGCATGAGAGTTTAAGAAAAATTCAGATACACTATGATATATTGTTATATGCTTCAAAAGGTAGCTGTGGAAAATCTCAGATTAATAGCAACCCTCTGATTAATGTATCATAAAATGAGTTGCAAATATTGAACCATATATCTCAGCACAGACAATTCCTCAAGAAGCGAGCTTTTTGACTGAATTTGTGAGTGTGATTTGTCTCGTAGAATGACATCGGAGGCCACAGGAGTCTGGTTAATAAATGGACCACCTTCTTAAAAGCTCGGCTTATTTGCTCTGTGCCTGGCAGTAATGGAATTGATACACAGTTTGATGAACTGCGTGAGTAACTGGCCAAACATTATTGCCTTTTGAATGTAGGCGTTGGTCTTAATATAGAGTGCCTTGTCTTTGAATTTCAGAGGATGTTTTTATCATGAGCACAAAGGATCCAAAGAGTCCGATCATCTATGCAGTGTTTACCACATCAAGGTACTGTGGCTTGTATTGGAAGAACTAGGTAATAGTACCTGTGGGTGCGACAAAAGTAACGGCTCCATCAATCTGACAAGTGACCTTGACAATCATCCAAATGATTGATCTCTGAGTGACCTTGCCAGGATAATTCTGGAATCCACCAAAGTGTCTACCACATTTAGTTCAAATCAGGTTTAAAATCAAAATTCTTAATCTTGCAATTTTTGGGACAAGCTTCATTGATGTACATTTGGTAGAAATCAGCAAAAGCATCTGGGGGAGGAGGCCAACAAGCAGACAGGACCTTGACCCCAATGATTGACCTTTTCAATTCCAGAACCCATCTCCATATGTGACAAGTTTTGTTGTAATCAGAGTGAAAAACTTTAAATTTGACCTTTTACCCTAATAACCTTGACTGGCATTTGATAAATTAGATGTGGCCTGGGCAGTTCTATAACCCATCTACATACTTGTGACAAGTTTGGTGGACAACAGTGAAAATAGCAGTTTGACTTTTGACAATAATGGTCTTGACATTTGCAAAAACAAACCCTTTCGTGACATTTCTGGGCTCAACATATATGCACGCAGCAGATTTGGTAGAATTTAGCACAAGCACTTTGGAAGAGTAGTGGAAGAAACACACAGAAATGCACAAATGTTTCTGAAATTATCAGATGTTTTTGCCATACTTGTAGATTAAATAAACTGACTGCTGTTTCCGTGTCTATCTCAATCATCATCATCGCTGATCAGCAACATTTTCAAAGGATCAGCTGTGTGTATATACAGTATGACGGACATCAGGAGAGTCTTCCTTGGACCTTATGCTCACAGAGATGGACCCAGCTACCAGTGGGTGGCTTTTCAGGGACGTGTACCCTATCCAAGACCTGGCACAGTGAGTACAATCTGCCATAAAACTGGATTTTTGAGTCAGACCTTCAAGTTCATTATTGGTCTTATTTTTATCATAACTTTTACAAGTCCAATTTTTCCACAGTGTCCGGGCAAGACTTTTGGAGGATTTGATACAACCAAAGACCTTCCAGATGAGGCTGTAACATTTGCCAGAAGCCATCCAGCCATGTTCAATCCTGTCTACCCGATTAATAATCGACCAATCATAGTCAAAACAGATGTGGCCTACCAATTCACCCAGATAGTGGTGGATAAAGTGGAAGCAGAAGATGGCCAGTATGATGTCATGTTCATAGGCACAGGTATGACAAGGCAAGGTCTACCATTGTCCTGTGCTGCACTCAGCATATCTAATACTTCAACAGTTGTGATTCAAATGTGGCTATACTGTGCAGCAGATATTAATATATGCGTCCTTTCATTATGTTACAGATATGGGAACGATTCTGAAAGTGGTGTCAATCCCCAGAGGATCATGGCATGACCTTGAAGAAGTCCTACTCGAAGAGATGACTGTATTCAGAGTAGGCCCCCCCCCACAAGTTTATGATTGATACACAAAACCCAAACAAATTTGCAGAACTAAAAAAAATAAAAAACAAACAAACAAACAAGAACTGATTTGTCCAGTTTCTCCATTATATTTTAACTCAATCAAAATTTCCATTGGGCTGTTGGAAGCTTGCTTCACTACTATGCTATATTGTCTAAAATACTTGTATTTCGTTTTGATTCTTCACGAGATGAAACATCATAATTTTCATTTCAGATACCATGCACCATGATTGACTGATGATTCAATTTTGACATTTAACAGCACAGGGACATATTCACTTATGAAATGCAAAGCAAATTGCTTTTTTGCTGACTGTCACTTCATCAACTTAGCAAAGTGTAGATTAATCATTCTGTGCAATTATTTTCTCTCTTTTTTAACAGAAGCCAACAGCTATAACAGCTATGGAACTTTCAACAAAACAGGTAATGACTGTTGTTCTCAAAACATCTTTAAAAATTACACACCATCATGTTAAGCATGTGTACAGGTCAGATTAGGTCTGTGCCATGTGCTGAGGCATTCATCACACCATGGAACCTTGTTTGGTCATGGATTGCAACCACAAACAACAGGGTCATTGTCACCTCTCAAAAATAGCCATCTGTCTTTATCACCCAGGTGAAGCGTGTGCATTAACTTGGCTTTATTCATCCACTGTGGTCCTCAACAGTTTTTTTAATTTCTTTTTTTTTAAATTGCATCAGCAGATACAACCATCCACCTGAACGTGCTCTCTCAAACATTTTGTAATATATAAACATAAAATATAACTTTATAATCAAGATCTTAAACACCAGTTCAGAGCTGCTGTCATAGGATGACTTTATTGATCATGCTGCAGTAGTCAATACATTATGTATTCAGAAAAAAGAACAACAAAAAAAATCAGACGTCTATAGCAGCTGTAGGATCGATAAAACTCCGACCAATATAAGCCCCGTGGTACACTCTAAAAAAAAAAACAATCAGATGCCTTCATGTCTACTTCTTCCTGCTTGCATCACCAGGCTCAACACCCCCCTCTGTCCCTCCCTCCTCCGCGCGTGCACACTCATCTCTCTCATACCATCACAGATGCTGGCTTTTAAACTTTGCGCTGGTAACATTCTGGGTAGTCTTTTACCTCTTTTGTCCAGAGGACACGACGTCCATGATTTCCAAAAACAATTTGAAATGTGGACGCAGACCACAGCACACTTTTCCACTTTGCATCTGTCCATTTCAAATGAGCTCGGGCCCAGGGAAGGAAGCGACATTTCTGGATGTTGTTGATGTATGGCATTACTTTGCATGGTAGAGTTTTAACTTGCACTTGTAGATGTAGCGATGAACTGTGTTAACTGACAGTGGTTTTCTGAAGTGTTCCTGAGCCCACGCGGTAAGACCCTTTACACAGTGATGTTGGTTTTAATGCAGTGCTGCCTGAGGGATTGAAGGTCACGGGCATTCAATGTTGGTTTTCGGCCTTGCTGCTTACGTGTAGAAAGTTCTCCAGATTCTCTGAATCTTCTGATTATATTATGGACTGTAGATGATGGAGTCCCAAAATTTCTTGCAATTGAATGTTGAGGAACATTGTTCTTAAACTGTTGGACTGTTTTTTCATGCAGTTGTTCACAAAGTGGTGACCCTCTCCCCATCTTTGTTTGTGAACAGCTGAGCCTTTTTGGGATGCTCCTTTTATACCCAATCATGACACTCACCTGTTTCCAATTAGGTGTTCTTTGAGCATTCATCAACTTTCCCATTCTTTTTTTTTTTTTGCCTCGTCGCAGCTTTTTTGAAATGTGTTGCAGGCATCCATTTCAAAATGAGCAAATATTTGCACAAAAACAATAAATCTTATCAGTTTGAACATTAAATATCTTGTCTTTGTGGTGTATTCAATTGAATATAGGTTGAAAAAGGTTTTTTTTAAATCATTGCATTCTGTTTTTATTTACATTTTACACAATGTCCCAACTTCATTGGAATTGGGGTTGTATTTATCTCATTATTTTATATTTATTTATTCACCTGAATTGTTTTAGTTTAGTCTATTAATAATAAAATTATTATGTGAAATGGAATGTTGTCATGCACTGACTTTTTTGAAGGGTCGTGCTGTCGGTGTGTATACACACCGGGCGTGTGATCAGAACAAAATTTGACTAGGGGCAGGCCTGGAAGACATTGCTACAGTATACAACAAAATAAATGACTGGAGACCAGACTTGAAGGTACTGGGGTTCAGAGCAAAAATCTGGTGAATCTTTACTAAAAGTGTTTAATGAAAGTTGTTACAAACTTTTACTCTTGCATGTGTGTGTTGAAACCCTGTCACAGTGGTTTGGGTGACACACCTTGTCAGAACAAAAGACAAAGCTGTCTTCTGTTCTTTGACATCTGCCAGCATGATGACACACAAAGATCCCAGCCAAGTAACACAAAATGAAGCCAGAGTAAAAAATAACAGTCTGCTAACTGACTTGTCAAAGAGTACTGAGAAAAATAAAATGGTATTACTTGCTCCAACCATTCAAAGGGAGGCTGTGTTTCCTAAGGGGAGAAAACTGTCACATCTAAGTATTCCATCTCAAGTGGGATGCTAAGATTTTTTTTTCCTTTTTTGTTTACACAGCAACAACTATACCTGGGCTCAGATATTGGAGTGTCACAGATGACTTTGCATCGGTGTGAGGTTTATGGAAAGGCCTGTGCTGAATGCTGCCTGGCCAGGGACCCGTACTGTGCGTGGGATGGTACAGAGTGCTCCAGATACTTCCCCATGGCTAAGAGGTATGTGAAAACCTGCCCCATATTTTGCTATCCATGTGACTGAAACATCTAGTTCCCATTAAATCTGGTATTATATACACATGGAGGAAATGCATTGGTAAAGCAATACACAACCTGTGTAGTATACATTGCTGAGGGCGCAACTAACGTCACAACCAAGCTGCTGAATGCCGAGATGTCTGATCTCAGTGTCAGCCTGTTCACTTTTGTAAAATTTAAATATTCAGTATACAGTATGCTCTAATGCGTAGTACACATGTACAAGGGTGTTTTGGAAAATGTAGCCTATGTGTTTTGGCCTTTTGTTCACTCCAAAATTCCATTTTAGGTCACTGAATATAGAGCTTTTGCAAAATTCTGGCCAAAGAGAAGACTTTGGAAAATGAGGTTTTTAGTGTTTTTGTGTAGTAGGAGAATAGATTTTGTTGGCCTTTTTTTCCAGGTTTCATATTGGCCAACATGGCTATACATGGCCAACATGGCTGCATTTGCATTTTCACTGATAAAAACCATCATGTCCCAGCTTTGATGGTATTCATTGGCATGCTGTTGATAATGTAAAACACATTGTCAAGCACTGCCATGTGAACAAACTGAAGGCAGAAAATCTCTGTTCATCTATGTTTA
This sequence comes from Thalassophryne amazonica, assembly GCF_902500255.1. NCBI lineage: Eukaryota > Metazoa > Chordata > Actinopteri > Batrachoidiformes > Batrachoididae > Thalassophryne > Thalassophryne amazonica. The sequence continues at coordinate 71,462,522 of NC_047110.1, forward strand.
TGTGTAGCAGACACAAGCCAAAAATGTACATCAGTTTGGGCAGTTGATAATGAACTGGATAGCAAAACATAGATCTTGGTTTGAGTCCCATTCATGCTACCTTGGACAAGACAAATAATTTGGCCAACCTGAGTTGGACGAGTAAGATACTTTATTCATCCGGAAGGAAATTTTACAAAGTTATATGCCCAAACAGGGACTTGAACCCTGAGATTAACATACACATGTTGGGGGAGGGCATGAAACACACTGCAGACATGTGTTGTGGGGGGAGCCGACACTCTGGCATGCCACATGTGCAACTTCACAGTCTTGGGACACGTAGACAAATTTCACTGTCAGCTTGACAGTGATTGTCTGAGGACTGTTGTGTTAATAGTGCGAATGGCCACACATTTTCTAAGTGCCAAATGAGCGGTGTTAGATGTTTGTGTGTGTCACCTGGAATTTGGCCGACACCTGCTGTGAGAGGGATCGATAAGCTTGCACAGCACACACTCTGTCTTTCACTCGCTGGTGTGCACAAATAGTTGTAGCAACAGGTAGCTACGATTTTATACATTTTGCACACGATTCCTGCTTCATGTGCAAATTGACCAAATTCACACTATGTCTGAAGGGGTCCTAATATACATCCATTCCTGCATTTAAGGTTTGCAACACAAAAACAAACAAACAAACAAGCAAAAAAAAAAAAAACCTAACAAAAATTCAGAGGGAGCAATTTATTTATATTATGAGGATTAAATCATTACTTTTACAGCCAGTTTTCTTGAGACAAGTCAGGGGAACTATAATGTATATTTCTGTGAAATACAAAAACTATGGTACTGTATGATAAATCTGTGTCAAGTAGGCAATTCTCAAAAATTGAGTGACCATGTTGTAAAGACACTAGTGAGGGAAGCTACCAAGACACCCAGATAACTGAAACGATTACAAGCTTCTGTGGATGCATGTGCAGAAACTGGAAATAGTGCAACATACCCATGATCACACCCAGAGAAACATGTCACATGGCTGATGCTCCATCACCGTCCAAGTGATACTCACCATCTTCTTCCTTAAGTGACTTCTCATTTGACACAAAACTGTCCCAAGGATCCTCTAAACAGACCTCAATCCAAAAGCATCCAGTTGTCACTTTTGTCATTTTATGACACCCCCCCCCCCCCCCCCCCCACACACACACACACACACACACAGTAAGTCAGAAACCACCAGGACTACACTTGACTTGGACCTTCCATCTACTATACAGAAGAAGAGGTTTGACATGTGAGACTAGAAAGAGACTGAACAAGCTGTGATTTTAATTTGTTTCCCCTTAACTTTTAGACATAAACATTTGGTGCCAAAAGAGAAAAAAAAAATGTTAACATTTAATCATTTTTCCCCAAAAACCTTGTGACAATGTTGGATTGAAACTGAGGACAGAACAACAAATCTTTGGTCTGATCTCAAAATAGGGCATTACAATATAGGGCACCTTAGGCTATAATGGAGGTATTCTACGTGGTCTCATACTGTATGTGCAATTCTGATTGTTTGGAGAAAATGTCCTATACCCTACATCTCTATATCAACAGTAACCCGGCCAGACTCAGACCACAGACCACAGGAATGTCTGACTGAATTCCTTTGCCACTAACGGCTGCTTAGTCTCACCTATGTAGTGTTCATTACAGCTGTTACACAAAAGGCTATACCAGCACTGCAGAGAGGGCACCAGTGGACCTCAGTCTGCAGTTCATCTCCACCTTAAAGACACTAACCACAAGTTTGAGGACAAGGAAGTTAAAATCTTAGCCAGAGAGAAGATATGGTTTGAGAGAGGGGTGAAGGAGGCATTGTATGTTAAACAGTTGAAACGCAGCCTTAACTGGGGAGGGGGTCTGAGACACGCTTTGTCCCCTGTTTACAATGGGGTACTCAGGTCAAAGCAGTTTCAGTCTTTTGTTCATGGGCAATTCTACGGTAATGGAATTACAATCTGAGCTAATCTGTCATGGTTAGATGCCATATGTCCAGATTTTGCTGCTGTTGTAATTCCGTTACCATATAATTGCCCTCATGTTAATGCGTCATTCACGTCATCAGGAGACACGTCAGGAGAGGTGTCAGTCTCATCGTTAGGAGGGACAGCTGCCAGGCATTAGGAGGGTACTAACTAGAGCACAATAGGTGCTAATTAAAGCAATTGTTTAGTCAACAGCCAATAGCAGTCTGCCTCTCGGTAGGAGGGGTCTGGTTAGGTTTAAAACTCCAGCTTATGTGGCTTCTGTTCTTCTCTACAAGGGTCAAGACAGAAGTCAGACTACCATAGCAAGAATGTTAGCTGAGGAAGTTTCTGCAAGTTGAAGCGAAACATCCTCGTGTCGAGCAACCCAGTCTAGTCAAAGATTCAAGCTTCTCTACTATGGAAACCACCTGGACAACTGAGAGCCTACACAGAAACTCATGAAAATGTTTATATTTGTGTTTCTACAGGAGAACAAGGAGACAGGACATCAGGAATGGAGATCCACTCACACAGTGCTCAGACCTACAGCATCACGGTACATAATGAAGCAAATTCTTTGTATATGTGAATAAAATTGTAGTTTAAGAAAGACTATGATAGACAAGCTGGTGTAATAAATTGTGTATTTTAATGTTATGCATTTATACTTGTATTAATATTTGAAATTTCTAACATGATATTAGTTGTCTTTTGAATGCATTTTCACAGCGGCTGCAGGTTTTCCCTGGAATGACACAAGACAGAGAAATCTCCCGAATGTGTGTGGTGCTTTTATATTTTACTGGTGTCAAGAGGTTTCCAGTCAGTTTACGTAAAGCTTATAATTAGTTTGTTCCGAATTTTGACAAGCCTCTTCTCTGTCGCCATGTCCTCTACTTTACCAGCTTGTTAGTGGCCTCAGAGGTTGAACAGGGTTCAGAGCATCACATGTTTACATTTGCTTAATTATATATTTTCTTTTATTTAACTCTAAAAAAAGAAAACAAGCCACAAGCTACTACACTGAGATTCATCTAAATACTGCTACGTGTTGCTAGTGGTTTTGCATTTTTACTAAATCAAAATTTAGTGTTCCACAAACAAAATTATGAAAAGAAAATGATGAAAGATGATGCAACAAAAACAACAGTTTAATTATTGTTTCTGAATTTAACACAATATTAAAGATGTGCAGTAGTATTTAATTTTGGAGCGGTAAAATTTCTTGTTAAATGTTTCATTGACACTATCGGGTACAAAAAGTTGTTAAAAATATGTTTCTGACACATACGCTGAACTTCACAAGTGACGTGTTCAATCAGCAATGATTAACCTATGAATCATTTCTTAATCAACTATTAAATGACTTAATATGATCAACAACTATTTTGATAATTGATTCATCAGCCTCTTGAATGTCAATATTTTCTGGTTTATTTTACTAGCTGTTTTAATCCGCTTTCGCAGTAAAGTTCATATGTTTGGGCTCTAAAAAAAATTCAAAGATTTGAAAGCATCATCTTGGCCTCTGGATAACACTGACAGACATTTTTCACCATTTATTGGTATTTTATGAACCTAACAACTCATCAATTATGAAAATAATCGTTAGTTGCAACCCTAGCATATGCGGATTTTTTTTATTTGTTTTTTTTTAAACCTACATTTATTTTTGTATTTTTAGACAGATGCAAATAGAGAATGCTGGTTTATTGGCATTTCTTGTCTCTGACAGATGTGTGCGGGTGATTCTTAGACTACGGGCACTTATTATGTCCTTTGATCATATTGTATGAAAAACAGAAAAAAGGGGAAATTTCACACTTTTATAGTTATCTTTACAATGAAAGTGTGTTAAGAAATTTGTTCTAGTAGTCTGTGATGACTTTTTCACCTTTTTTCAGCATCATTATATGCAAATATTGCCGTTTTGTGCTTGTCCCACACCCAGACTTTTGATCTTCAGTGTTAAAAATGAATGGTAAAGAAATGTTTTTTCTAATGTTTTAAAATATCTCTGAATAAAATATCAGTAAAATAATCAAAACATAATTGGGGTATTCAATGTCATACAACTGTTGTGATTTTTTTAAACAAAATGTAGTTGTCCCACACTATTGCCGTAATTTCCACCACAACACTGTAATGTCCCTTTAAACAGTTTGTATGAAAGATTGTTTGGGTAGTTTCTATGGAGATAAACAGTGACATCAGAGCACATATATAAAGCGCCAAATCACAACAAACAGTTGCCCCAAGGCGCTTTATATTGTAAGGCAATGGTGTGGTGGAAATTACATTTACAAGGCCAATAGTGCCCGTAGTTAAAGAATCACCCGTGCAAGTAATGTATTCTGGTTGTCGATTATAGATGAACTAAGCGGCCAAACAACTCTACTGGTTAAGACTGTCTATGGTGTGGAGAACAGCACTACTTTTCTTGAATGTAGCCCCAAGTCTCAGAGAGCCCTAACCTACTGGCAGTATCAGCACTCTGCCGATGGTCACAAGCAAGAGGTTAGTATTTCCTGAGCAAACATGCAAACATGGTTTTAAGATTTGGGTTCAACAAACTTATATTACTGACTCACATATTCTTACAACACTGTTTTAGAGCTCATAATTGTGTAGTATGGTTTCTTAGTGGTTAGCACTCTTGCCTTTAATCCAACCTGGTCCTTTCTGAGACAAGTTTGCGTGTTCTTCCACTGTTTGTGTGTCTCCTCTCTGGGTGTTCTGGCTTCGTTCCACTTCCAAAGTCATACAGATTGGGTTAACTGGAAACTCTTAAATTGACTTTAGGTATGTGTCAGCCTTGTGATAGACTAACAGCCCGTCCAGGCTGTGTTTTGCCTCTTGTCGAGTGACGACTAAGAGGGTTCAGAAAATGACTGAGTGAATGAATAATAATTGCTGGGAGAACTATGAATTTTTAGATAATGTTGAAATGTTTGCCATGATGCGTGTGGGTTACTCTGTCATGGTTCGAGGTCAGTGAACATTTTTCAATAGTGCTGTAGTGCTTGGATACTGTTGGTGTGGAAGATTTAATTATCATGCCATAGATATACTCAATGGCAGATACACTAAATATTTTGGTAGTCAGATGGCCCAAATTGTCCTGTCCATTTCTGGATTAATACTTTGGGAGTAAGTCAACAAGCAGAATGCCCTTTGCATTCCACAAAGTTGATACCATCTCCTTCTCCACTCAAGAAACAATCTTGGCCTTTCCTTTGGACAGAATAAGGATGTACGAGGTCTGTTAGAAAAGTATCGGACCTTTTTATTTTTTTCAAAAACCATATGGATTTGAAACACGTGTGATTGCATCAGCCAAGCTTGAACCTTCTTGCGCATGCGTGAGTTTTTTCACGCCTGTCGGTTGCGTCATTCGCCTGTGAGCAGGCTTTGAGTGAGCACTGGTCCACCCCTCTCGTCGTTAAGGAAATGGCAGAATGATTTGGAGCTTTGCTGCATCAATTTTTTCCTGAAACTGTGAGAGACCTCCAGGTGGACACCATTCGGAAAATTAATATGGCTTTCAGGGACGATTTTATGGGGATTACAAAGATGAAGGAGTGCTCCAGCCGGTTTAAAGACCGCCCACAGCGTCTGAGAGCGCAGTGCGCTCTGAGCGCCGATCGACAGGCTCAAAGCCCGCTGAAACAACCAGATCATTTCCAATGTGAAGGCTTTGTTGATCTGGGATGTCATCTGACTTTCACAAAAAGGCAAAAGGCGTGGATATCAGCGCTTTTTCGGCACATTCCACTGTTACAGGAGTTTTTTTCATGGAAAAAGAAGCGGATGAATGCGCCACCATGCCGCTCATGGCGCGGGCCAAAACCACCTCCGTGTTGATCTCTCAGGTGGCTTTCAGATGGCTTCCTGTTGCTTTTCAGTCATGTGAATATCCCAGAAATTGAGCATGAGCTGGACATGCCCCAAAATGTCCTATTGCTTTTCAGTCGTGTGAATATCCCATAAATTGAGCATGAGCTGGACATGCCCCAACATGTCCTGTGAGGCTTCATCACGGCGTTGCTTTGCGCCATGCCGAGGAATCCCACGACGCGTGGGATTCCTCTGCACGTCTGTCTCAATGTGCCGAAAAAGTGCTGATGTCCACGTCTTCCGCAATTCCTGTGCTAGTCAAACGGCATACCGGATCAAGACAGCGTCCAGTTTAGAAATGGACGGCACATTCCACTGTTACAGGAGTTTTTGTCATGGAAAGAGGAGCGGAGGAATCCCACGTGTCGCAGCGGAGCCGCATGGCGCAAAGCAACGCCGTGATGAAGCCTCACAGGACATGTTGGGGCATGTCCAGCTCATATCGGATATTCATGTCCAGCTCATATCGGATATTCACACGACTGAAAAGCAACCAGAAGCCGTCTGTAAGCCACCTGAAAGCCGTCCTGAGAGACCAACATGGAGGTGGTTTTGTCCTGCGCCATGAGCGGCATGGTGGCGCATTCATCCGCTTCTTTTTCCATGAAAAAAACTCTTATAACAAAAAAGTGCTGATGTCCACGCCTTCTGCCTTTTTGTGAAAGTCAGACGATGTTCCGGATCAACAAAGCCTTCACGTTGGAAATGATCTGGTTGTTTCAGTGGGGTTTGAGCCTGTCGATCGGCGCTCGGAGCGCACCGCACTCTCAGACACTGTGGGCGGTCTTTAAACCGGCTGGAGCACTCCTTAATCTGTGTAATCCCCATAAAATCGTCCCTGAAAGCCATATTAATTTTCCGAATGGTGTCCACCTGGAGGTCTCTCACAGTTTCAGGAAAAAATTGATGCAGCAAAGCTCCAAATCGTTCAGACATTTCCTTAACGACGAGAGGGGTGGACAAGTGCTCACTCAAAGCCTGCTCACAGGCGAATGACGCAACCGACAGATGTGAAAAAACTCACGCATGCGCACGAAGGTTCAAGCTTGGCTGATGCAATAACACGTGATTCAAATCCATATGTTTTTTGAAAAAAATAAAAAGGTCCGATACTTTTCTAACAGACCTCGTATTTTCATTGCATGGCTTGTCTGTTTTGCACTCTGTAAAACTAATGCCTCAGTCACACAAGACTAAAAATAGGATGGCAACCTTGTTACGATGAGGAAAAACATGGTGGTCGCCTAGTAATTTCAGTTAATTATGTCACTGCCAGGGACCAATTGCAAGGTGTTGCAGAGATCAGCAGGTCGACCTCCACGTAACCACGTACAATCGCAAGGCGACTGGACAGGTCTTCTCACTCTGACAAACTGGTGACCCTTGGAAACAGTCACCATCTAATTTATAAACACGGATCCCCCAGGAAAAGTTATGGAACTTGGCAGGTGTGGGATGATTTGCTTGGTCTGCTGCCACCTAGACCCAGATAAGTGGAAGAAAATGAATGAATGAACATTGCAATCAACTGGCGTCCATCTGCAAGCCCCTGAAGCATGCATGCATGCTCATATGCACATACGGAGCACAGTTGAATATTGACAGGTAGTTTAAAACGGAGTGCTTTTTACTGACTTTAGTCTATCGTTGAACTCCATGATTTATTTCATCCCACCCAAAATGGCCCACCTGACACACAGTGTTCTCTTTCTTCTGGAGACTCAATTTCAATTCAATTTATTTTCATTTATATAGCACCAAATCACAACAGAGTTGCCTCAAAGCGCTTCACACAGGTAAGGTCTAACCATACCAACCCCCAGAGCAACAGTGGTAAGGAAAAACTCCCTCTAAGGAAGAAACCTCAAGCAGACCAGACTCAAAGGGGTGACCCTCTGCTTGGGCCATGCTACAAACATAAATTACAGAACAATTCACGGAAGAATATACAAGAAATGCTATTGGCGCACAGGACAGGAGGGTCACCAACATAAATACAACTCCCATTTCTGGATGGAGCTGCACCTTAAACAGAGAGAAAAAACAGAATCAGGCATCAGAAAGACAAAACATACTGTATAATTTGCCAGCATTAAACAACAAGAAAAACAGAGAAATACTAAGGTGATCGCCGGCCACTAGCCCTAAACTTCACTAAAAGACCCAGAATTTAGGTAAAGTTGAGGCTGCAGCCCGCTCCAATTACTAATAAATGATGACTCATAATGTAATGTGACGTGATACTGTCACCTCTACAAGTGCAAGGGGATGGTCGTCATTATCCACAATCTGCCTGAACAAATACCTCAAGCCAATGCTTGCATGTAGATGGCATCAAATTTGCAACAGACAGCAACAGATTTGTGCTGTTCCCATTTTTGTCACAGTCATTCTTCTTATTATTGCATACAAATCACATGCCAACTTGGCCCCATTCACTTGCGCATTTGTAGTAGGAAACTAGCTATCAGACGCTATGTTATAGCTATATCTGAGTGTATATCTGCTATCTGAGTGTGCAACTGACTGTGTGTGGCCAAAGACCTAGACCAGGATTTTGACATGCCCATTTCGGGGATTCATGGTTGTAACATAATGTCAAGGTGATTGGGGTCATGCTACAGCCTCCAAATACTGTTTTTCCTGGTGTGACTGAGACCTCAGAGATCCAGCATTCCTGAGTTAGGAAATGTTCTGTTAAAGTAACTGAATCTGATTCAGTATGCGCTAAATCCTCCCCTTGACATGACAAGCATAGAGTACATATTTCCAAGCATCAGAAGACACAGCAGCCAACCTTTGGCATTTCAAGTTTTGAATGATGAAAATTATAAACTGTCTCACTGAATAACCTAATAGCATTAGTGATCTGATTAATAGTCATCCAACAGCATGTGGTGAAGATGAATGTTTTCCTCAGTGGTGGCAGTTTTAAGCCGTCCAGACATCGGGTCATTTTCAGTGCTCTGCACCTCTTAAATTCCATTGCACACTTTTTCACTGTTGATTACCAAAACTGAAGTGCCATCCCCTAAAGTATCAACCGTATCAGCATTAATGCCCTTAGACAGTAAATCCTTCTTCTGCACATACTTAATGATACCACAATGCCTTTTTCCCTCTACTTTGACAAACATGTGCTGCTACTAAGATTTACTGCCTTCTCAAATTTCAATTTATTTTAATTTATATAGTGCCAAATCACAACAGAGTTGCCTCAAGGCACTTCACACAAGTAAGGTCTAACCTTATTAACCCCCAAAGCAACAGTGGTAAGGAAAAACTCCCTCTGAGGAAGAAAGCTCAAGCAGACCAGACTCAAAGGGGTGACCCTCTGCTTGGGCCATGGTACAGACATAAATTACAGAACAATTCACAAAACGAATATATAGGAAATGCTGTTGGTGCACAGGACAGCAGGGTCTCCAGCACAAATGCCACACCCATCTCTGGATGGAGCTGCAACTTGTCTATCTGAGTCAGCCATCAGATAGACAAGAAATACAGTATAATTTGTCAGCATTAAACAACAAGAAAAACAGGAAATACTAAGGTGATCACCAGCCACTAGCCCTAAGCTTCACTAACAGACCAAGATCTTTAGGTAAAGTTGAGGCCGCGGCCTGCTCTGTTTCCTAATAAAATGAATTAAGAGAGTAAAAAGCGTAGAACTATACTATGCCATTATGCTAGCCATACAAAAAGGAGAATAAGCATGTCTTAAGTCTGGATTTGAAAGTCTCCTTCATAACCTACTTATATATCATCCAGTTTTAGTTTGAATTCATTATTGTATTAAATTAATATTAATGCCATTGTTAACAGCTTTCTTTCATTCCATCATTTTGTTCAATTTTATCAAACTTCAGATCAGAGCAGATGAACATTTCATCCACACTGACCAGGGCCTGCTGATACGCACACTTACAAAGGAGGACTCTGGGATATATCTGTGCCACGCTGTGGAACATGGTTTCATGCAGACTCTCCTGAAGGTAACCTTAGAAATCATCAACACCGACCGTCTGGAGGATCTTCTGCATTGTGACCAAGAAGCCTCCTCCCCTCCTCGAGAAACGCCCAATCAGAAGCTGTGGTACAGAGACTTCCTGTCTTTGGTGAACCACCCCACGCTGAACACCGTGGACGAGTTCTGCGAGCAGGTGTGGAAGCGGGACAGGAAGCACCGGAGGCAGAAGGCTCACCTGGTGCAGCATGTCCCAACACAGCAGCAGCAGAAGGTTGTCGCGAACTCTCACAGCCATGTGCACACCCACGGCCTGACAGCCAAGTGGAAACACCTGCAAGAGAAACAGAAGGGACGCAATCGCAGGACCCATGAACTGGAGAGGGCGCCACGCAGTGTCTGACCTCAGCATTAAACCACACACAGTTTCCATCCTGAATAACTTTCCCATTTTTACCCCAATCTCAGTGAGAATTGTTATGTGGGGACACTGAGAAGAAACTGGAATAAAGATTTTTCTGCATTATGGGTGTGGGCACCCATGATTGCAGTAGACTCATACAGATCAATGTGGGATTCACGATATTGTGTGACACAAAAAAACAACAAAAAAAAAACAAACAAAAAAAAACAAACAAACATATTATGTGACCTGGGCTTTGGGAACTGCAATGGGACAGTGTCAGCCAGCTCACCAAGTGGATACCTACAAACAACTGACATTGGTGTTGCTAATGTTGAGATGTTATCTGTGTATACTTTGGTGTTGTTATCAATGTGCAACTAAATATATATGTTAGCAAACTTGAGACATTCATTTCTGATATCAGATAAGGAATTTGGCAGTGGGATTTGTGGGTGGCGGTGGTGGGGGTTAATCAGATTATGTTCCAAGCACAAATTAAGCAAACATCATGGAAAGCACAACATAGGAGAAGTATCTTTAGGGGTGCAATGAGTTTTCATCTTGGGTTTAGCCACTGGCCAGTAGATGTCACCCTCATAGTGCTTAGTTTAGTGTTTTGGAGAGTTCTTTCATTTCCAGTATTTTTCAATGCAGAACCATTTTCTGAATTCAGCGTTTCATGCACTTTGAAACAACAAAGCATATTTTGAACCACTTCTTCAATTTAATTTGAGCTATTTGAAGCAATCATTTTCTGAATCAAGGAATCTCCGCCCTCTGCTAGATGTTGCCATCACAGCATGAATCAATTTATGAATCAAGCAGTTTATTCACTATTATGAATATTTGAAATATGAATCATTGTTTCAACTAAATGTTTCATTTAATGATGGAAAGGTTTCAAAATATATTGACTGAAATAATTATTTCATTTACTGTTTCAAGCTTTCTGGAACAGTGAATAACTTTCCAAACCACAAATCTCCACTCAAGGTCACCATCATAGGATTTTGAGCATTTCATCGGTGGGTCATTTTCTGAAAGTTTTCTTTTCAAATATTGTTTCACTCATTTCGCGCATGTGGGTTTCTTTAGGGTTTTAGTATTGCAAAACTGTGAGCCATTTTCCAACACAAATAGGCCGCTGAAATTCAAGTACTTCGACACAGCAATTTTAAAGCAGTTTATCCAATTAGCATTTCAAAACACTGAAATTAATTTTCTGAATTTATTTATTTTAGTGTTTTCGTGGCTTTGAAGTGATACATAATTTCAAGTGACTGTATCATTTGGTGCTTTGTGCATTTCAGAAGAGTTCATCATTTTGCATCTTGAGCATTTTGAAACGCTGAATATTTTTTTAAGAAGTAATTGGTTCATTTATTTAGCCTATCTAGCATTTCATAATACTGAACTGATTACTGAAACTGTTGGTTCTTTTCGTGTTTTAAAGGATTTGAAACCCCAAATAATTTTCTGACGTTATTTTTTCATTTACTCCTTTGAGCATTTCAAAAGAGTTTTCTAAACAACTGGTTAGTTTAGTTGTTTCAAACATTTACAAACAGCAAATCATTTTGCCTAGCAGGTGGCTCATTTGGTTAAAAATATAAAAGCCTTCATTTCTGCAGTTACTGTATGAAATGTTTCAAATGGGGTTTCAACCTAAAATCCAGCCTCTGTTTTCAGTACTTTGGATATCTGCTGTCAGATAAGATTAAATTACTCAACATGTGTCTAGATACTGCATGTTTCAGCGACAGTGATATTTCTCAACAAAACTGTTATTTAATCAGTGTAAATACTGTATTTCACTCCTGTTTGTCACCACACAGGGAATACCTTTGGGCTGTCTTTATTCTCCAGAGAGAAAAACCTATTTAAGAAGAATATTTTTCCAGTCGTCACTGGGGTGATTTTTAAATTGTTGTTGTTGTTGTTGTATACACCTTAGATAAGCTTACAAAATGATACTTTTATTGTTCTGTTTTGTTGAGAATTTTTATTCAATCATCAAATTCTTTTGAATGTCAATGGTTGTAAATTTGATTCACATGTTTGGGGGGGGGGGGCAGCTGCCAACTGCTTTATTTCAGGGCTGGAAATGTTATAGAAAGTTGACTTAATTATCATTGTTTACAATCTGTTTTCCACGTGTATTTATTATATGCAACAATGTACATTGTAAAAATATGTTTTACTGTACAGTCTGGACATAATACATCTGATTTAAAGGACCAATCTCTTATGGGGTAATATTGTGCCAAAATTATCTTTTTTTTTTTTAATCTATGATGGGGTGTCCATGTTAAACATTGTTGAAGCTACATAATTTATGAATGCATGTAGAAGTGACACAGTGATAATGAAAAATGATGCATAAAACAGCTCATTTTAGACTTTGGTTGACACACTCAATGGCACCAAGTGGTTGGACACAAATGCAGGATTGAGCTCAACAGAATTTAATGCCAGTCTAAGCGATGTTCGATACACAAAAAGGCAGTCCAAAAACAGCAACAGTAGCCAATGCATTAAGCAGAGACAAGATCCAAAAAAACAGGCAGACAGGTCAATACACAGTAAATCAAAACAGGACAACTCTTGAAAGTAGCACAAGGCACAGCAATCTCACAACCGAAAGCGTAAAAGGGCGTAACTTATATAGGAGGAGTGATAATGAGGAAATACAAGACAGGTGTGTGAGGAAGGATCAGGAACAGGGCGTGGCAAGCAGGAAGGGAGGAGAGGAGAGACACGACCAACACCAAGCACCCAACACCTGACAAGAGAAATCCTTCCACCAAAACCCAAACACAAAAACTAACAGACAGAAAATAAACAACAACAACATACCATAAACCCCACAGACCGAATCATGACATTGGTGACAAAAATTGGATTCTGTTTTGGAGACTTAAAAGTAGGCTGGTTTCCCTTGTATACTTCGTTACACATTTTAATATTTGCTTTTGAGACACCTGATAATCTGTATCAGGTTGCTGTTGCAAAATGTAATATGGCCCCTTTAAATTAACTGTACTATCAAAAATACATAAATAAAAATAGATATGCCAGTAATGTTCATCAGGTCAACAAAAGCAGTAAGAAATAGTAAACGTATCCAGACTGTACTGCAGTGATGATTTCATATCCACATACTTTACAGGCAGTGACAGTATTACACGCAGACCTTTGGAGTGTCATTTGCAAACTCAAACATTTAAATTATAGATTTGGTTTTCCTGTATTTAGCTGTTCTATTAATAAAAAACGTTATATGTTTTTAGCTCAATTTAAGTCATATGTAGGTTCAAGCCTGTTTTAGTTTAAGACAAGTTATTGCTTACTAGTTGTGTGTGTGTGTGTCTGTGTGTGTGTGTGTTTATTTTTAACTCAATACCTTTACCTAAATACTTAAATAACCATTCAGTGTTATTTTAAACTGAATATTAATCCCTTATCTAGTTTTCAACTAAATATTTAGAAAATAAAGGGGAGGTGATGGTCTAGTGGTTAAGCATTGGGCTTGAGACCAAAGGATCCTCAGTTGAAATCCCAACCTGACTGGAAAATCACTAAGGGCCCTTGGGCAAGGTCCTTAATCCCGTAGTTGCTCCTGGTGTGAGTGAGCACCTCGTATGGCAGCAGCCTGACATCGGGGTGAATGTGAGGCATTGATGTGTAAAGTGCTTTGAGTGTCTGATGCAGATGGAAAAGCGCTATATAAATACAGTCCATTTACCATTTAAAATAACATTGAAACAAATGTATTCCTAAATATTTAACTAAATATGCGGCTAAAAAATGATTTCTCATTTAATTAAATCTTTGAATAAATATTTAAATATTGAATTTACTATGTGGTGCTAACTCAGCCTAGGTTTCACGAACAAGTGAGCAAAAATCTACAAGTTAAATATTTAATTAAATAAATAAGTAATATTTAGCTAAATATTTCAACAAATGTGGAACTACCTCAACGTATTTTTCATGAAAATATGAGCTAAAAATACATAACATGAAAGGCTTTATATGCTATCATTGTTGTTGAATATGGATAAAAGGTGAAATGTTAACTTAAACATGTATAAGTTTGCAAATGGCACTCCACACATTTCATTTCATAGCACGTAGAAAAAAAAAATTGGAATGGGAAGGCGGGGACACCCAGATCTCCATGTATTTGTGATCACCCTGCATTGACACTGTGATCCAGGCTTTCATTGACATATTGGACCTGGCCATCAGAAGTGTGTCTGTTTGTGGTGAAGGTGTAAAATTTGTTGAGCTATTAAGTGACCTCAGCAGTGACTCTAGTCCTCGGACTTTGAGATTGAGAGACACCTGGAAGAAGCTTCTGCAGTCATGATGTCACTGGACAGAAGTGTTTGGCAATGACAATATCTGTGCAAGAGAATGAAGGTCCAAGTGTTTGGGGTCCTGTAGCTTTGTGTCTTACTGTGTCTGGTTGTGAGACTTGGACCCAAACCAGTCACCTTATGCAACAACTAGATATCTTTAGCACCATGTCTCTGCAGAGAATGGGTATGAGTGATCATTCAGGGAGGCTAATTTGAGGCCTAGTACTTATTACTCAGCTTTCTGTCCATGATGTAGTGTGCAGGTGCTTCAGTGTTGAGGACCGCAGCAACTGGAGAAGGTCAAGAGGACATCTACCTTTCTCCTGGCTGCAGCAGATAGATAAATGGTAAATGTGCTGCATTTATATATATTTTCCATCTGCATCAGACGCTCAAAGCACTTTACACACTAATGCCTCACATTCACCCCGATGTGAGGGTGCTACCATACAAGGAGCTCACTACACACCGGGAGCAACTAGGGGATTAAAGACCTTGCACAAGGGCCCTTAGTGATTTTCCAATCAGACTGGGATTTGAACCGATGATCCTCTGGTCTCAAGCCCAATGCTTAACCACTAGACTAGATGAAAAAAAGATGGTTGCTTTTGATAAGTGCTGATGGAACGGGTGGTTGCATGGTATAGTGGATGTGGCGATCTGCAACATCTACACATGCTCCCAGACGTGCCCACTTAATAATAAACTTTATGACACAATGCTCATACACAAACCTGGAATGTAGCTGTGAATATAGTGTAAATACAAATAGCGACGTTACAAAGTGCGACACTGTGTATTAGTGCATGTTCATACTATTGTTCCAGCTTTGCGATCACAATGATAAATGAGTCTGAAGCTGTCTACAATTATTCTGTTGTTTGTTTGTTTGTGCATATGAACTGTTTCAAAGATGTAAATACTTCTTTCTCAGTGAATCCTGAAATTGGTATTCAGAAAATGTGAATAGAACAGAAGCACACTCTGGATGATTTCGCTGGTGCAGACAAATGGACACCAATGAACAATGTCAGTGAAGCGCTTCAGTATATCACATGATCTTGCGTGGTGTCTGCTGTGTTTGTCTGCTTTTGGAAGCCATGACGGATTGAAGTGAGAATTCCCTAGGGCCGCCTTGGAGAGACTGGATTCTGCTGTGGAACTTTATAAAATCATCACTATGAAATATCACATCCCTCACTGCGCCGATGTTTGGCAGGGAGAAAGAGGGGGAAGTACACACTGCTGCTGCTTTCTTTTCACACAGTTTTGATGATGATGATGTATTCTACTGATATAATAAATGTCTCTTCATAAACTCCTGGTGGCAATAAATGTATTTAAATCCTGGCAACATACTGTTTTCACAGTATGTTGTGCAAGTGCACTGATAGACAAATTCAGTTCATGAATAAATCATCTGCAGATGTCTAACATTTTTAATGATTCAGGGAATAATAAAGATATCAAAATCTATAAATCAACATAATTCACACAAAACAATCAGCTAAAAAAAGTACATTTTGCATAATTTCAATGGAGCTCTAAGTTTTAAACAACCTAAAATACGGAAATTGTGCCACCTGGTGATCAGAATATAAAACCACAACACCAACCTTATGCAGAAGAAGTTACTCGTATTG